>NC_142162.1:21876360-22183981 GCF_024610735.1 Ursus americanus | reverse complement strand
GAACACTTCGATATTGTTGACAAAAATTCTTAATTCTGTTAATTCTTGTTCTTTTCTTTCAAAAGTTCAGGAAGAAAATCCATGAGTCCCTCTTCCAGCTTCTTGCCATTCTTTTCTTCTTGCCTTTGCTTAAGTTTCTGTATTTTTGAAATGTCTTTCTTCTTATTTCTTCTCTACCTGGTGAACTCATTTCATTGTGCAATTTTCCCAAAAGCTGTTTCTCTGAATAGAATAAATTGTTTTTACATGCTTAAACTTCTTGAACCTATTTTAAAGATTTAATTATTTATTTTAGAGAGAGAGAGAGAGAGAACATGAGTGGGAGGGGCAGGGACAGAAAGGGTGAATCGCAAGCAGACTTTACACTGAGTACACAGGGCTTGATCCCACGACCCTGAGATCACAACCTGGGCCGAAACCAAGAGTCAGACACTTAACCGACTACACCAACCAGGGGCCCCTTGAACCTGTTTTAATGGCAGTTCTCATCAAATTGCATTATAGCTGGTTGTTTTCACAATTTTGGTCTTTGCTAGATTAATCCAACAAAGCTTTAACGAGTGCCATGACTTGGGTTAAGCAAGACAAAAATGACTGATATTTTCTCTGCCCCTTCTGCCCTTTAGGAGTTCGTACTGTAGTGAGGAAGATAAACAAATCGTTACAGTATCCCTTGATAGATGCTATAAAATATGGATATACAATGGTAAGGAAATTCTAAGGGCTTAGGGTTGTTGTTTTAGATGGGAATACTTAATTTCTGGATGTCAGAATCACCCTCAATTGTTAAGGGAAGTTGGATTATTTGGGTAAACAGCTAAACTTTGTCAAAATTCTCTTTTGGAAAAGTTTTACAACACCAGTAAAACTGTATCAGTACAGTTGGAAACAATATTCTGGCTAGGATCAACTATTGGTCACCTACAGAATGGCTGTTATGATGATATGAGTGGTGCAGAAACTTTTTAAATTTTGTGCTGCCTCCAAAAGGTTGGACTCATTTCCATGATTTCGAGATACGAATCCCCAGGTGCAGGGGGAAAAAAATATTGGGATTGAATTCATTAGATTTAGGTTTGAACCTAGGCTCTATTAATTGTTTTTGTTTAGATTTTATTTATATTTGAGAGAGAAAGCAGGAGAGGGCAGAGGGTCAGAGGGAGAAGCAGACTCCCCGCTGAGCAGAGAGCCCGACGTGGAACTCCATCCTGGGACTCTGGGATCGTGGCCTAAGCTGAAGCCAGACGCTTAACCAACTGAGCCACCCAGATGCCCTGGCTCTATTATTTATTAATTGAATGGGGTAAGTTACTTCTTTCCCTGAGCATCAATTTCTTTGTGACATGAGGATAAAAATGGAGAGTTCATGTGGTTGTTTGGATAATTAAATAAGATAATGCCGGTAAAGCACTTAGCATGATGCCCGACACATAAAGAAAATTTAGTAAATGTTGATTTCCCTCTATACACTTTCAAAAATTAAAAAAGAACAGGTTGCTCCAAAGGCAGAGGGAAAAATGCCAGAGGAGTCTTGAAGTGGATATCAGCTGCTTGCTCCTTCTTTTATCTGGTGAGTAGTATCATTCCACAAACTGCGGAGTTTGTCAGCAGCTGAAGTGTTAGCTCCACCCCCACCCCCATCCCCAGTTCCCTCTCCCAGTTTAGACTCAGGCTACTTGGGTTCAGAGTGTCCTGTGCCCAGGGTGAGCAGAATTCATGGCCCTCCTCCTTCTGTGCTAACCTTTCAAGGCTGGCTGCTGGAGGAGTGCTCATGATTTCTTCCACTCTTCAACACCACACAAGGCCGCCTGGAGAAGAGAAAGAAGGTTGTTTCATCTGCAGTTCAGTAAATATCTCAGGGCTGGGCAGAGAGCAAGGACTTATAAAACGAAAGAGGAAGGGCTTTCTGATTCGTGTCTGGCTCCCCCAAACCCTGAGCAATCTGTTCCTGTTTAAAACAAAAAGCAAAACATGTTTCCTCAAACCAGTTTAGGAGAATAGTGATGACTAAGGCAGTATATTTATTTCAGCTGTCACAGGAGGCATGGATTCCTGGATTATTATTTTTAAAAATTCTCCTATAGTTTTGAAAATAGCGATTTCCTTCCTAGAGACTCTTGAAAAGAAATTCTTTTTTGGACATTAAGATGCCAGGGGAGCAAATTCTCCATTCTGAAATATTTCCTTGTTCAAAAAAATTAGAAAAGTTGGTTGAGAAGACCACAGGTCTAAAGATGGTTGAGCAAGGTTAAGAAAAATTAATAAAGGGACAAGTGGAAATTACACTCATTCATTCTATAAATAACCATTAAGCACCTACTGTGCACCAGAGGCCATCAATACAATTCTGGGTGAACAAAGCTGAACAACATGTACCTGACTCCTCTTGGTTCTTAACAGCCTAGAGTGTTAACAAGAAACACACCTTTACAATCCAGTGTGATAAAGGCACTGATAGAAGAAGTGCAAAGAGGTATAAGAGGGGACACAGAGACCCAGAGGATGAGCAGAATTTAGCAGGATAATGAGAATTGTGGGTGGAAAGGGTATTCTAGACAGAGGGAACAATGTATCTTAAGGCTTAGTGGAGCAGGTTTGAGGAATGAAATTCATTTCAATGCATGTGGATCACAAATGTAGCAGGAGGAGCAGCTAGAGATGGGGTTGGTGGGATACCCAATATCTTCCTTTCAGCCGCTTGATGCTGGTAAAATGTGGACTTAAGATTGAGAGGAAGGGAAAACTCCTTGGAGAGGTTGGCCCCAAACCGTGTGCTCCAACTGAATCTTGCCAAGAGAGATGCGTAATGTGGTTCTTTGTTTCCCATTTTGCTATTGTTTCATGCTGCTTATTGACTCTTCCTGGGGTTGCTTATTGGCACTACCTCAGATCTGACTCAAGTTTTTGATATCCCTTGGGATAATACAGCTGGCAACACCTGTCACCTTCCTTTGGAGTTAGCCCTACTGTTAGCTTAGTTGCTCTTGCCCTAGGACCCTTAGTTCTGGCCTCTTACTCTCTCCTTGCCAATTCACTTCAAGTTCTAATTGTCAGTCTTGACAGTTCATTTCTCCTGGCTGTGTTAGACTCCCTCCTCACCAAGGACTAAATGTTGAACAACCTCAGGGTGATCCTTTCAACCTGTTTGACTTTTCTGGTCCTGTGAATCAGATTCTCCTGACCTCCAAGGCACTCTTTTGTCTACTGCTCCTAACCACAGAGAGTTGCCAAATAAAGAATCATAGTTAAACCCAAAGGAACCACAAAATACCTGTATTTCTTCCTTGGTCATTGTACATCAACTCTGTTGTTGTTCTTCCTCTATTACCTGCCTACCCTCATCCTCTAAAAGTTGTTTTGGATACATTTCTTGCTCTATAACTGCCCCCCAACCTTTCTTTATTTACCACTGCAGAAATACTGACAATCCCACTTTTCTTCAGCATGATTAAGGCTATTTTTGATCTTCCCTTTAACATATCAGTGTTTCTTTATCTACATTTGATTCTTCCTTCCAGGATCAGCTAAGAATTGCCCTTTCTCCTGTTTTGCTTATGAATTGTTCTTTTTGGGGTTCCTTAACCAGGTTGAAGATCTGTATTTGTTTGACTTAGCATTGCTTCTGTATATACTTGTGGGCAAATCCAATTACATCCTTCTTCACCTCATGCAGAATTGACAAAGAGAGATCTCTTCCCTTCTACACACTTCTCTCCCCCCCCCCCCATTTGCAGGAGGACAGAAAACACAATGTATTGTATTTATTAACTCAGCTGCTAATCATTTTCTGGCCTTTTTTCCATGATACCTCTAATAGAGTGTTGGGCATATAGAACAAACTGAAATACTGAAATTACTGATCAATTGATAGATTAAAGTAGCGTGTGATTCTTGTTCTGCTCCACTTATCTCCTCCTTTCAAAGAATAAGCATGTTCCTGGCATAGTTTATCTTGTCTGGCTAATTACCTCCATGCCTGATTTACCTTTTTGTTTTTTCTTGAATCAGTCATCAGTTTTCTCTGGTACTTATGATTAGGAACTCTTTAGCCCATGAACGGGCTCTTCTAGTTAAATCAGTTTCTACCAATTAGCTCTTATAATGCAATTCTTAAGAAATTGATAGAAATTTTATTTTTGCAGTCACCCACAGAAAATCAGTGTGCAAATATTCTGCACCTCAACTGAATAGGTCTTTTTTTTTTTAAGATTTATTTATTTGTTTGAGAGAAAGAGAGAGAGAATGAGCAGGAGAGAATCCCAAGCAACTTCCCCCCAACCCCAGCCAAGCATGGAGCCTGACGTGGGGCTCAACCGCATGATCCCCAGATCAATGACCTGAGCTGAAATCAAGAGTCTGACGCTTAACTGACTGAGCCACCCAGGTGCCACTGAACGGCTCTTTTAATTCACAATATTTCTGGTAGTTGTTCGTTGACAGCATCACTCTTGTTTGGCAGCTTGGGCAGGGTTCAACGTTGAAGGGTTAATTTATCCATGTTGCTAGGTGACTCAGTTAACCCCTTGTTATTCCAGTGTTGTTCCTGATAGATCCCCACTGCCTCCTGGTATTCAAGATTCTCCACTGTTGCATTAGACAGTGAGCTGAACATGGATTTTGATGTAATAGCTAAGATATTTTTAATGGCTTGGGAAGGTAATGTGGAATAGCATTAAGAGTACTTGGCCAAAATTCAGGAAATTTTGGGTTTAGTCCTAAATCTGACAATCGCTTGAAAGTAAATCATCCTTAAACTCTCTGTGTGTCAAGTTTTATCTTCTAAAAAACAAAGTTTCCTTTAAGTTAAACATTTTGTGGTTTCTGTGTTCCCAGTGCTACTGTGAAAGGAATGTCTTAGGGACTTTTTCTTTATCACCATTATTCCATAATTTCACTGTAGTGGACCTTGCTATTGGTCTTTGTAAGGTCATTTTTAGGCAATGTATTGGCACTATCAATTTGGAGACATGTCTCAGAATTTTTCTCATATTACCTGAGCCTGAGAATTTTAAAAGAGCTTACCCAAAATCATATACCCTGGAAGTATAGATGTAAAGAATCTAGGTTGTATAGGAGATGAGCTTAGAAGCAGTCTTGGAGAGAAATATTTGAAGGGAAATTGGCTGAGAATTTTTCTGAACTAAGAGAAATATGAGATATGAATCCTTAGATGGAAAGTGCATTTCAAGTTTCAAGTAACTTAAATAAAATAAATCCACCTCAGAGTGAAATGCAGAATATCAAGGGTAATGAGAAGAATCTCAAAGTCCAGCTCATCCCAAAGAAAGACTAAATACCAAGAAAATTACATTTCCAGTAGACTTCCCAACTGTAATCATTGATTTTAGAGGGCAATGAAGTAAACACCTTCAAAGTCCTGAGGGAAAATAACTGACAACTTACAATTCTATTCCCAGCTAAATGGTTATTCAAAGGTAAGGGAAAACTGAAGACATTTTTAGGCATACATTCCACCCACATGTCGTTTCTAAAAGAGTAACTATACTGTAAAGAAAAGAATATTCAGAGGGGACAGGTGGGGATGTAATAAACAACAGTAAGCACTGAAGTTGAAAGATGTTGGTAAATTTAGGAAGAACAATTGGATTATTAAAAATAGGGGCACCTGGGTGGCTCAGATGGTTAAGCATCTGCCTTCAGCTCAGGTCGTGATCTCCAGGTTCTGGGATCAAGCCCCATGTCAGGCTTCGAGCTCAGTGGGGAGCCTGCTTCTCCCTCTCCCTTTGCCTCTCCCCCTGCTTGTGGTCTCTCTGTCTCTCTCTCTCTCAGATGAATAAATAAAATCTTTAAGAAAATAATAATAATACTGCCTTGTGTTAAGTAATAAGAACCCAAAGCTATGTAGTAATAATTTATGGGTATGGAACATGTTCTAGGGTTCTAGGGTCATTGTCCTATTCAGCTGGAGGAGACACTGAATAATGTAGACTTTGTAAGAAAAACATATATCCAAGTATGTATGTTAGGGAAACCACTAGAAGAATAGAAATATAACCTGTAGCTTCTACACCAACATAGAAAAACCTTATATTCCTACTGAATACGGGAATGGAGGTGGGGGGGGGAGCCTCTGAACAAAAACAAAAGCAAAAATAAAATAGATGAATAAGTCTAAATGTATAATGAATAATGATCACTGAACATATATTATTTTAATCATTGGTCTTATTTTACAGAGTTTCGAATTATTCTAGATTTCCCTTGGGGTTTGGGAGTGGCAAGGGCTTGGAAACCATCTAAAATACCAGGATTATCAGAGCTGGTTTACTCTCATATCCAATTGTTAGCATGAAACTTTCTTCCCTTAATATTATTTACAACATAATTTCAGACAGATTTCCAGGTGTTTTCTAGCTTATAAGAAAGCCATTTTCAATTAATACAGAGAAGAAGAAAATGCCTTTGCGTTGCCTCTCAAACACCTGGAATCTGGTGTTTGATTCCACTTCCCAGATGGCCTCTTAATCTAGTTCTATATAGACAAAAAGGTTAGGTTAACAATGTCAAATAGTATGCTGCAATTTTAGAAATTGTTATCTATGTTTACTACAATTATAGAGGTATTTAGGACTTTTGCATTTTGCCATTGGGAGAAAAAATAGAAGGATTAGGAGTAATCAGTTGTTATGGACACATTCTGAAGTTAAATCAAAGCTATGTTTAGTTTGCTTATAGCACAGTCTGATTTCAAAAACAGCCTGGAATTTTGAAAGTTGGATATTTGTAAATATTCTAAATTGAATTGCTTGAGTTCCTCGACCAGCTACTGACCTTCAAGAACCAGGAAATCATTAGACTATGCTTTGTAGTTACGGTAGGCTTACATTCTCAGTCTAATCACCTATTTTGTCCATTTAATCAGTAGCTATTCTAGTCTTCCTAGTATATCAAAAAACCTTTTTCTTTTTTGCTTGAGCTTGGGGTGCTTGAGCTTAAGTTGACCTTTTTTGTTCTCAAGGCAAATTGTAGGTCACTGAGTTACAAGTATTAGTACTCTTAGGAATTCCTTAGTCCAAACTTTCATTGCATAGAAGATGACACTGAGGGTCAAAGAAGAACTGTAACTTCCCCAGATCCTTAGGACTCATTAGTGACAATAAGATATGACCTGAAACCTAGATAATTTGTGGGTTGTTTTTCCAGAGCTCTTTATAACATGACCATTTCACCATTTGGACAAAAGAGTTATTTTATTATTTCAACATTTAACAAATATTATTTCAATCAATGACACACCCTAATGTTGAACAAAAAACTATCAGTAGAAACTCAGTGAAGCAATTTATTGAAACTTCTTGTGAAATGTTGTGGCTGCTGTCTACACTGGCTAATTCACAAGAAGAAACTCATTTAAGAAATTCCTGGATTCAGCCTATTCTGATTAATATTGTGTGAAATAGTAATTTGTCATTATTTAAAAATTATAGAGTATTTCATGCATACAAACAAGGATTAAAGGGTCTTTGTAAGTCACTATACCAGGTTTTTTTTTTTTTTTAAGATTTTATTTATTTATTTGACAAAGACAGCCAGCCAGCGAGAGAGGGAACACAAGCAGGGGGAGTGGGAGAGGAAGAAGCAGGCTCATAGCAGAGGAGCCTGATGTGGGGCTTGATCCCAGAACACCGGGATCACGCCCTGAGCCGAAGGCAGACGCCCAAGGACTGCGCCACCCAGGTGCCCCAATATACCAGGTTTGTTCCATACTTCAAAAATACCTGCTAAGAAGATCCTTGACACCAAATCAGTTCTATTCTACAAATGTTTATTGACAACCTAGTTTGTCAAATATATTGAGTGAGTCATCACGTAACATACGAAGATGAAAGAATTCCCAGAGACTTTACAATTTAATTATAACAGGGAGCCAGTGGAGCCCGAGTCTAGAATTTTTGAAAATAGAGCACCGCTATTTTGAAGTTGAATTCAGTTTTGGCTCATAAAGTGCAAGGCAAGAATTAATCTTCAGGGGAACTTTTTCTTTGTCTTGGGAGGGATTATTTTGCTTTTAGGATTGTGAATTTAAATCATGGTCCTCTCTACCTTCTGCTCAGGGACGTCTGCGTGCAATGGAGTAATACTATGTATTTGCTTCAGAAGCATTTGTAAAATAATTTGTTAAATAAATTGAGTGTACTAGCACAATTGTTGTCCAGCAGAATTTGATAATTTTTCCCTTGGAATTTGAATGGAGGTAACCTATAGACGGAAATGGATTGTTCCTTGATTATTTGTGTGTGAATGTATTTGTGAAAAACTGCTTGCTGTTTATGAACTGTTTCCTTTTTTTCTGAGCACAGAGCTAGACTGTATTTCTTAGCTTTCCTTATAATTAGTTGTGACCATGTGATTGGTTCTTATTAAAAATATATAAGTAGAAGTATTGTGTGTCAGTTCCAGGCCAAGGCTGTTAAGAAGTGAATAGGCCTTCCCTATACACTCTTTCTCCTTTCCCTTGATGGATGCAGTTGACAGAGTCTAGAGGAGGGCAGGGCCCCAAGATGAAAGAAGCCCAGGTCTCCGAATTGCCTCAAAGAGAAACACTACTTGCAGACCTGGAACACTATCTTTGATCATTAAATAAAAGGAAAATAGACTATTTTGTTGAAATCTATCTTATTTGTTACAGCAGCTCACATTACCCTAACTCAGACAGTGTTCTTGGCTATGTGCTTCTTCATAGCAAACTGGGAAACTGGACTTCTACCACATAATCATACAGGCTCATCTCTCTACTTAACATGTGAGGACAGACCTTGAAAAGGAATGGCAGTCACCTGGTGGGGCAACACATTGAACCACTGATATCTCACACATGGCATTTTTTTTAAGACAGAATAATTCAGACATTAGGAAATTATTGAATTAGGATTAAGATTAGGAAATATATAAGATTTCAGAATATGATCATTGATTAACTTCTCTGGTCTCAGAGGATGAGATATACCTAGTGGGTATGGAATAGAATCTTTTTCAAGTGAGTCCATGGTTCTATCAATCATTCAGGGATGAGAAAGAAAGTGAATCTAGGAGAGTTGGGGTTTACTTAGGCTTGGGTTTGTAGGGTGGAAAGACCCAAAGAATTTTCTTGGTTGTTGAGTTTACCCAACCACATGGAAGCCTGAGATTTTAGACTGAGTTTAGCCTTTTGAGTTCCATGACTAGATTTTTTTTTTATTGTGCTAAGAACACTTAACATGAGATTTACTCTCTCAACAGATTTTTAAGTATACAATATAGTACTACTATCTGTTGTACAGCAAATCTGTAGAACTTACTCATCTTGCATAACTGAAATTTTACACCCACTGATTACCAACTCTCCCTATCTCCCTCTCTCCAGCCCCTGGTAGCCACCACTTTATTCTTTGCTTCTATGAGTTTAAACTATTTTAGATACTTCATACAAGTGGAATCATGCAGTATTTGTCCTTCTGTGATTGGCTTATTCATGTTATCACATATTGTAGGATTTTCCTCTTCTTAAAGACTGAATAATATTCTTTTGTATGTCTATACCACAATTTATAATCCATTAATCCATCAGTGGACATTTAGGTTGTTTCTACATCTTAGCTATTGTGAATAGTGCTGTAATGAACATAGGAGTGCTAACCTTTTCAAGATCTTAATTTCAATTCTTTTGGATAAATACATAGAAATGGGAATATCTTTTCATATACCGGTTGGCCATCTGTATATCTTCTTTGGAAATGGGTATTTCTTTTAATAGCCCCACTGTGGTATGGTTACATTATTTTTTAAGCCTTAAGTGAAATATTGATGAAAGTCACAAACTCATCTCAAGTGTTATGTGGGCAAGGGTAGCTGGATGTGAAGCGGTAGAGAGCAAAAACAATTTGGAGTACCCATGGGGATGGACTACAGACCCTGTCAGTTCTTTTGGTCTCTATTATTCGTGGTATGAATGTGCTACAGATGCCAGGGTCTTTGTCACAGAGCTAAACACATACACCTGGACCAGGAATCCTTCAGAGCAGATGAAGGAAGATCTAAGGGGGAGCTGTTGGTGTAGCTGTTTCCTCAAGCCAATAGGGTAAGCCAGCAGATCAACTTGTATGATTTACAGAATGTTTACTGCCTCACTTCCTGTCTCCAAGTCTCTCTTGTGGTCCGCCCCTAACTGGCATAACACAGGAAAGGGAATTCTGGAAAATATAGGTCAGCCTAGTCAAGTTGACATATTACAAAGTCACTACAATAATGTCTTAACTATTTTATAGGGCACTGTCAGATGTTATATAGGGGAAGAGTTTCAGCCTCTCTAGTTTTCCTTGTTCCTTGATAAAGAATTCTTGACTGTAAGCTTTGCAAGGATAGGGCAATTGCCTTCTTTTGCACTCCAATGCCTAACACACTCACTTTTACATAGTAGCCTCTTATTAAACATTTGATGAATAAATGAATGTGTATATTCTAGATACAATGCTAAGTACCAGGGGTAAAAACTAAGACATGTTCCTTTCTTTCTTCATGGAATTTGGAATCTAGTTAGATAACACATATAAGATAGATAGATAGATAGATAGATAGATACATACATACATACATAGGTACGTTAGAAACTTTGTAGATATGCACAATCTTTGCCAACATAGATGACAAACAATGAAAATTTGGTATAAAAGTAATATTCTGTCATACTATGCATTTTTCAAAAATGCGTAAAGGGTGGCTAAAGGAATCTTGAATCTAAAATTCTAGTTTTATAAAATTAGGGTAAGAGACTAGAGATTTGATAAAAGATATCAGGCGTTAACTTCAGGGGGAAAAAGTTTTGGAATAGAAATTCCTGATTCTGCAAATGTCTAAAGGGAGAATGATAATTGTGGCAGAGATGGGACTGATGGTTACCAAACCTGTTTCTTCTTTTTTCTCGGCCCACGAGACTGCAGTTCTCAACTTTCCTTGCAATGAAGCATTGTCATATGTCTGGCAATAGAATTTAAGCAGACATGATGTGCATCACTTAAAGATCTGGTCTGTATAAACCTCCCACGTGTGATCTTCTATACTGCTCCTTTTATAGCTCCATGCAGATGAGTATGACAACTTTGCAAGGTGTATGTTGAAGGTGTTTTGGAAACCATGTGCTGATGATGGCAGCATTTGAAGATGGAAGAAGCCTGGGTGCTGATCTACTATTTAGAGGGGATCTGGCATCCAATCAGGAAGACTTGCCACCCATAACAGATCATTTGGTGAGCAAAATAAATAAATGTTTACTTTGGAAGATCTTAATATTTTGGGGTTGGTTATTATAGCCACCCATGTCACTCTATGTAATATAAAGATTTATGGTAATAAATTTGGCTTACAGCCAAATTATTTATATGTAGGTATAAATAAATATAAATGTATACACACACACACACACACACACACACATCCCTTTCTGCTGCTTTCCCATGATCCAGCTGTGTAATTTCTGGTCAATGATTCCAGGTATTGAATAATTTGTAAGTGTTCAGTTTCTACACAGCTTTTTTTATCTGCTAAGAATTTCAAAATCACATTCTCTGTTCAGCTGTTAATCTTGGGATCCACATTTAGTTTTGTAAGCTTTCCCCTGTTTTTAGTTTTGTTCTGGGTTTTTTGACTCATGAATTTTATTTCTGTTTGTAGATAAGAAATTTAAGAGTGGAATGTTAATAAATTTCAGTTTAGTTCTGTAATGTCAAGAATTTAAAAATGAAAAAATAGATTGATTAAAAAATATATAATTAAATAAGTTTGGCTATGCTGAGAAATACATTAAAATTAAAAAAATGAGTGGGATAGCTTGACATGTTATATTGATATTCAAGTTAATAGCAAAGTTCATGATCCAATATTCATCATCAATATCCTAATTGGATTTAATCTATTTTGTGGAGCCTTCTTTAAATGTGTCACAAGGGGTTGGAAAACCTCTAAAAGTGCACTGATTCCTAAGCCTATGATCTTCACTGGATTGGGAGTCAGAAAACCAAGAATCTGAAGATGAATGTGTTAATTTTGAATCATATGATCTCACATAATCACTTTTCATTTTTGAAGCACAAACCTCTAAACACACACACACACACACACACACACACACACACACACACGTAAGTCCACCATGAATAGAATTTATACATAAATGCATGTATGTACACACCCACATACACATTAATCCTATGCACGGTGAACTTGGGACAGGACAGGGGATTTACAGTTTCAAACTTTCAATCTTTCTCACTGTCTGAGTTTTTTTTCCCAGGGATTTCCATACTTTAAAAATAATAAACCATCTACGAGTCCTAATATCAAAACCAGAGAAAGACATTACAGGAAAAGAAAACTATAGATCATAGTTTTGCTATATTTATGAATATAGATGCAAAAAGCCTCAAAAAATGTTAGCAAAGAAAATATAGCAACATATAAAAAGAATGATACACTATGATCCAGTGGAGTTTATGCCAGGAATGCAAGGTTGGCTTAACATCTGAAAAGCAGTAATGTGATACACCATATAAATAGAATAAAGGAGAAAAACCACATGATCATACCAAAAGATGCAGAAAAACCATTTGACAAAATTCAACACCACTTCATGATCAAAACACTCAATAAATTAGGAAGAGAAGGAATCTTCTTCAACTTGACAAGGAGCATCTAGGAAAACAACTACAGCTAACATCATACTTAATGATGAAAGACTGAATGTTTCTCTTTAAGGTCAGGAAAAAGACAGGCTGTGTGCTCTGCCACTTCTATCCAACATTGCACCAAGTTCCTAGGCCAGAAAATTAGGAAAGAAAAGGAAATAGGTACTAGGTTGAAAAAGAGAAAGTAGAATTTTCTCTATTTTTAGATGACATGATCTTATATATAGAAAATTCTAAACAAACTCTCAGAACTAATAAATGGGCTTGGCAAATGGCAGCATGTAAGATTAATGTACAAAAAACAGTTGTATATCAATACACAGCAATGAAAAATCCAAAAATGAGGTCAAGGAAACGATTCCATTTATAATAGCATTTAAGAAAATAAAATATTTAGGAATAAACTTAACATAGTAGTACAAAACATAGCCACTGAAAACTACAAAGCATTGTTGAAAGAAATTAAAGACCTAGGTAAGAAAGAAGAAAGAAGACCTAAATAAACGGAAAGATAACTCCTGTTCATATATTGAAAGATCTAATATTGCTAAAATAGCAATAGTATTCAAAGCAATCTATAGATTCACTTAAATCCCTAACAAAATTCTAGCTGTTACAGAAATTGACAAGCTGATCCTAAAATTCGCAGAGACATAAATAATTCAGAATAGTCAAAACAGTCTTGAAAAAGAACACAGTTGGAGTTCTCACACTTCTTAATTCCAAAATTTACTACAAATCTACAGTAATCAAGACAGTGTAGTACTGGCATAAAGATAGATATATAAATCAAATGACTGAAATCCAGAAATAACTGTCATATTTACAATCAACTGATATTTGACTGGGTTGCTAAGATTTCATTAGGGGGAAGAATAGGTTGGGGTTTAGGTTTTTGTTTTTGTTTTTAACAAATGGTGCTGGGGCACGTGGGTGGCTCAGTTGGTTAAGTGTCTGCTTTCAGCTCAGGTCATGATCTTAGAGTCCTGGGATCGAGCCCCACATCCAGCTCCCTGCTCAACAGGGAGCCTGCTTCTCCTTCTCCCTCTGTCCCTCCCCCTGCCCGTGCTCTCTCTCTCTGTCGAATAAACAAATAAAATCTGTAAAAAATAAATAAATAAATAAATAAATAAATAAATAAATAAACAAATAAATAAACAAACAAACGGTGCTGGGACAAGTGGATATCCACATGCAAAAGAATGAAGTTGGACCCCTACCTTATAGAATATACAAAGTTAAGTTAACATATTACAAAGACCTAAATGTAAGAAATAGAACAAATACTAAATATAAAAAAATAAAGCTTTTATAAAAATGTAGAAGAAAATAAAAGTTTTAGAAAAATTGTTGGAAGAAAGCATAAGCATAAATCAATGTGATCTTGGATTAAGTAATGTTCTCATATATAACATCGAAATCACAAGCCACCCACCCACCCACACACACACAAAACAAATGGGACTTCGGTAAAATTAAAAATTTTTGTGCTTCAAAGGACACCACCAAGAAAATGAAAAGACAACCAATGGACTGGGAAAAAATATTTGTAAATCATATATATCATAAGGGACTTGTATCTAAAATATATAAAGGAATTTTACGACTCAATAATAAAAGACAAACCAATTTAAAAATGAGCAAAGAATCTGAATAGATAGTTCATCATAGAAAATATACAAATGGCTAATAAGCAAATGAGAAGATTCTTAACACCATTAGCCACCAGGGAAATGCAAATGAGAACCACAATAAGACACCACTTCCCACCCAGTAGGATAGCTAATATAATAATTAAAAAAGCAGGTAATAATAAATTTTGGTGAAAATACGGAGTAAGCAGAACTCTGTGACACTGCTGGAAGGAATGTAAAATGGTGTAGCTGGTTTGAAAAACTGGCGGTTCTTTACAGGGTAACATATGTTGCCACATGATCTAGTAATTGTGTTATTGAGTATATACCTAATGGAAGATGAAAACTCATAAAAATTATACATGAATTTTTATAGCAGCATTGTTCATAATAGCCAAAATATGAAGACAACCTAAATGTCCATGAATGGATGAATAGATACCCAAAATGTGACAGAGCAATACAATGTAAAATTATTGAGCAGCTAAAAAGGAATGAAGTAATGGTGCATGCTACTACATGGATGAACCTCAAAAACACTTGTTAAGTGAAAGAAGCCATTAGAGAAGACCACATAGTGCATGGTTCCATTTAACTGAAGTGTCCGGAATAGACAAATCATTATGGATAGCAGGTAGATCAGGGTTTGCCTAGGGCTACGGGAGTTAAGGGGAAATGGGTAGTGACTGTTAATGGGCATGTGGTTTCTTTTGGGTGGATGAAAGTGTTCCAAAACTGATTGTAATGGTGTTTGTATAACTTTCTGAATACGCTAAAAACCATTGAATTATACACTTAAAATTGGCAAATTATATAGTATATGCATTATACTTCAGTAAAGTTACAAGAAATAAAATATTTGTGTGTGCGTGTACGTGTCCCAGTGTTTGCTTCTCTGTCAAACAAGGAGCTGAGACACATGGTTGATAGTTTTCTTCCATTTCCACTAGTCTACAATTCCATGGTTTTGTGATTACCAACAGACACCAATATTGTACACATATGGTGTTTTGAGTGATGAATGATTTTTAATAGTTCTAATTTTTAGAAGTTTCTAGAATATAAATAACAAGCCAATGATCATTCCATTTATGAACTCACAGAGTAAAAGCCACCGCTTTCTTGTACCATTTGAAGGGTCACCACTGCTATATGTATTAAGTCTCAAGATAACTAGATTTCTATATTAGCTTGAGTAAGGAAAATACTGTATCTAATTTCAAATTTTTCATCAGCTGACGTTATTAAGAACTGTCTCTTCATTCCACTGCCTGAGCAGCACATTTGATACATTGATTGATCAAGCACTAGAAAAGCAAATTGAATCAAAATGTAATGTCCTTTGGGGAACAGGCAGATAAAAAGTTTGCAGACCTTACAAATCAAAGGTATATAAAGCAGTGGTGGTGATTAGAATTAACAGGTTGTGATTGGACCCAGACCTTCAATCATGCTTCTTGAACAAATACTTCTTATTTTTTTTTTTTTTTAAATATCTATGACCACTAAATGACAAAAACCAGACAACACAAGCCAATATGGTGTTCAAAATGTAATCAACTTCCAAGGATTAAAACAATGATTCTCATGTAGCTGTTCTGGGTTACGCTAAGGTAGAAGAAAGCAGGCTCCTCTAGCTATTTGGGGCTTAGAGAGGGTCCATACTATGAGTGGGGTTGATAGATGAACTTCCTATAGCACAATTTCTAAGAATGTCTCTCGCTGGTGGACTTTGGGAACCAATAGCAGAAGTTGGCTGGTCCGACACAGAACAGTAAGAGAAGTGGCTTTCTTAAGCCAAAGACATGGGCTCACCACCACTGGAAGTGGTGGCATCGATAGTGAACAAGGTTCTGCAGAAAATGTCATCTTTATGTGAGTCATCTGAAAGCTGAAGGTCACCAAAGTCTATTCAGAAAGGCACCACAAACAGGCAGTAACACTCACTGCCATGTTCTCTTTGGATGTGAGAAGCGTTCTGTGTAGTTATCCAGAACTATGGCCATAATTAAAATAAATGCCACTTCCAAAAACAGAGATAGTTGGAAGGACAAAGACATAAGCAAATTAATTTAAAAGGGACTTCTTTGGAGTTAGAGGGCCAAAAACAAGTATAGATTAAAACCAAACAAGAAGGGAACAGACAAAAGAACATGTAGAATTTTAGAGCTAGATGGAACTTGATTATCTTACCATGTTTTGTGTTAGTCAGGATAAGATAAGCTATACTGAGATAACAAACTCAGAAATCTCTCAATAAAAGTTTGTTTCTTAGTTTTGTTTAGTAGACACTTTCGTTCATCTGATCATTCAAGCTCTTTCCACATCTGGCCACAGCCATAGCCTCCAAAGTTGGTATGGCAAGAGAACAGAAAGATGGGGAGGGCACGCTGGCTTTTCCTGGAAGTGACACATAACCTGTGTTCACGTTTCATTGGCCAGAATTCAGGCACACGACTCCCACCCAACATCAAGGAAAATGGGGAAATGCCGCTTCCCTGTGAAGTAATAACGCAAAACATAACACTGCTTCCAGGCCACTATTATACACCCCTATCTTCCCAATTTTTGCCATACTCCATTACCTCTTGAATTGGCTTACTAATTTAAGTGAATTCTAAATCAATTCACTTAAAAAAACCTACTTACCATTAAATAATCTACTAAGTAGATTATAATATAATTTCAGCTGGTTTGATATAACAATTACATATTTTTCTAGTGTGCATTAAAATCAATACAGACTTATTAAGTATATGTTATGGTAAGTCTAAAATCATCTCCTATATTAGCAACAGTCGGCAAAACGCTTTAGAAAAAGCTAATCTAACCCTCCTATTTTAAGATGAGAAAACCGAGGCCCAGAAGATGACCCAAGTCCTCCCCCCCAAATCACATGGGAAGCTGAATGACAAAGCCAGAATTAGAGTCTAGATTTCCTTTCCGCTATACCATGTTTCCAATACTCGAAGTTTGTGGGAAAAGGATGTGGGCACTAGAAAAACAAACTGAGTCACTGCAATTAGGGGAATAAAAAAGAACACAGGCACAATGTACAAATACCTTAAAGTTAAAAAAATATATATATATAGGAAGAGTTGTGAAGCTGCAAGGCAGGTGGGTCTCAGAAAACATGACTCACACAAATCAGCAGATCTGGGTGCATGACTATCTAAAGGCTTCTGAGAAGACGGTTTTCTGAATTATTAGACTCACTGATCTATAAATAATGTCTAGAATTTTTATGCTACTTAAACTAGATTATAGAACAGAGTTCTACACTATCCTGCTCTAGACACTGAAAGTGTACAACACAGATAAGTTCTTTTTTTTTTTTTTTAAGATTTTATTTATTTATGTGACAGAGAGACAGCCAGCGAGAGAGGGAACACAAGCAGGGGGAGTGGGAGAGGAAGAAGCAGGCTCCCAGCGGAGGAGCCTGATGTGGGACTCGATCCCAGAACGCCGGGATCACGCCCTGAGCTGAAGGCAGACGCTTTAAGGACTGCGCTACCCAGGCGCCCCCAGATAAGTTCTTTTTTAAAAAAGACTTACTGAGGTATAACATAAAATAAACCAGCATAAAACAAAATTGGCGTAAGATAAACATTAAAATTTATGTTTGAGAAGTTTTCAAATAAGTATGCACCCATGGAATCATGATGAAAATCAAGATGATGAACATAGTTATTAGACCCCAAAATTTTCTTGTGCTCTTTGTAATCCCCTCTCAATCTTCCCCACATCCTCCCCATTCCAAGGCAACAACTGTTCTGTCCCTACATATTAGTTATAATATAGGAATTTATATAAATGGAATCATAGAGTATGTACTGTTTTTCTTTTGTAGCTGCTTTCTCTCAGCGTAATAATGTTGAGATTCATCCATGATGTTACATGTATGAAAGGTTCACTCCGTTGTATTGCTGAGAATGATTGCATTACATGTTAATACCGCACTTGGTTGATCCATTCATCTGTTGGTGGGCATTTGAGTTATTTACAAATAACGGCGTTGTGAACATTTGTGTACAAGTCTCTGTATGGGCATTTCTTTTGGTGATATACCTAAAAGTAGAACAGTTGGGTCATATAGCGAATGTATAATTGACTTTCAGAAACTGACAAATTGTTTTCCAAAGTGGCATCCTACTTTCCAGTCCCATCCATGAGGCAGGAACATTCCAATTACTCCACATACTTGGTATGGTTAATCTTTTAAAAATTTTGACCATTCTAATTGGTATGTAGAGATAGTTCATTGTGGTTTTGTTTTAATTTTCTAGTGGCTGATGATATTGAATAATGATCATTTTATGTGCTTTTTTGCTACCTGTATATCTTTTTGGTAAAGTGTCTGTTCAAGGGGTGCCTGGGTAGCTCAGTCGGTTAAGCATCTGCCTTCAGCTCAGGTCATGATTGCAGGGTCCTGTGGTAGAGCCCAGCATCGGGCTCCCTGTTCAGGAGGGAGACTGCTCTCCCTCTCCTTTTGCCCCTCCCACCCTGCTCATGCTCAATCTCTCTCTCTTTCTCTCAAATAAATAAATAAAATCTTTAAAAAAATAAAGTGTTCAAACTTCTTGCCCAATTTTTAAATTGGATTGTTTGTTTTTTTGTATTACTGAGTTTTGAGAGTTCTTTATATACTTAGGATACAAGCCCTTTGGCTTCCATCAAAAAGCAGAAATTCTTAATTTTGATGAAGTCTAATTCATCAAATTTTTTTCTTCTGTTATGAATTGTGCTTCTGTTGTCATACCTGAGAACTCTTTACCTAATCCAAGCTCATGAAGATTTTCTTCTGGAAGTTTTACAGTTTTAGGTTTTACAAATAGCTCTCTGATCCAGGTTCAGTCAATTTTTGTATATAGTGGGATGTATGAACTGAAGTTATTTAATTTTTTTTGTATACGGATATCCAACTATCCAAGTACCATTTGTCAAAAACACTGTCCTCTCTCTACTGAATTGCCTTCACACCCTTGTAAAAAATCAGTTGTCCCTACACATGTGGATCTATTTCT
Source organism: Ursus americanus (assembly GCF_024610735.1). Taxonomy (NCBI): domain Eukaryota; kingdom Metazoa; phylum Chordata; class Mammalia; order Carnivora; family Ursidae; genus Ursus; species Ursus americanus. The sequence goes on along the minus strand of NC_142162.1, from coordinate 22,164,646 downwards.
GTATCCTCTATTCTGTGGCACTGATGTATAATGTTCATTTCTACATCAGCATCACACAGTTTTGATTACCATTGCTTTAGGATCGATCCTGAAAGATAATGTAAGTTTTTAAACTTTATTCTTCTTTTTAAAGATTATTTTGGTTATTCGAGGTCCATTGCATTTCCATATGAGTTTTAGAAATTCATAATGCTAAAAATGCCTGCTGGGGTTGTGATTGAGATTGCACTGAAATTGTAGATCAATTTGGGGAGCATTTACATTAACAAAAGTGAACATTTGACGCATGTACAGGGTATTTCTCTCCATTTATTTATGTCTCCTTTCTTTCAGCAGTGTTTTGAAATTTTCAGTGTATAGGTCATATACATCTTTTGTCAGATTTATACTCAAGTACTTTTGATATTGTTGTAAATTGTATTTTTTAAATTTAAAATTTCAATTTTCTATTCCTATTATATAGGAATATAATAGACTTCCATAGATCTTATATTCTACAATTTTGCTAAATTCGTTAGTTTTAGAAGCACTTTTGTCAATTTTGTAGGATTTTATTGATAGACACTGTACTATTAATAGACAGTTTCATTTCTTTCTTTACAATCCGGATACTTTTTAATTTATTTATTTTTCCTCATTTCACTGAACGGATACTCCAGTACAATATTGACTAGAAGTCACGAGAGGGTGCATCCCTGCCTTGTTCCTAATTTTGGTAAAGCATTCAGCCTTTTGCCATTTAAGTATGATGTTAGGTTTATATTTTACATAATTGTCATTTCAGGTTAAAATTTTCCTCCATTCCTAATTTTCTGAGTTTTTATCAGGTACGGATGTTGGAACATTTCAAATGCTTTTGTACACGTATTGAAGAGATCTTTATAAAAAAATCTGTTAATATGGTTAATCACATTGATTGATCTTCATATGCTAAACCAACCTTAAATTCCTGGAATGTAATATATTTAATATATTGTTGTACTTACTTTTGTGAAATCCTAAGGATTTTGGATCAATATTTATATATAGTATTGGTAGTAATTTTCTTTTCTTTTATTACTTTGTCTCATTTTGATGTCAGGGTAATGCTGGCCTTACCAGAATGAGCCAGGAAGTATTACATATTTAATTTTCAGGAAGATTTCATGTAGAATTACTATTTTTTCTTAAATATTTGGTAGAATTCCTCAGCGAAGTTGCCTCAGCATGGAATTTTCTTTGTGGGCAGGCTCTTAACAAACTACTTTAATAAATATTGAGTTATTCAGGTTATCTATTTTTTTTGAGTGAGTTTAGCAGTATGTATCTTTCAAAGAGAATGTCTGTTTTATCTAAGAAGTCAAATTTATTACCATAAAGTTATTCTAATGTATCCTAATTTCCCTTTTAATATCTGTGGAATGTATGATGATATCCCCTCTCAATCCTAATATTAGCACTTTTCATCTTCTCTATTTTTATCCTATTAATTTGGCTAGAGCTTTATCAATTTTTATTGATATTATAACACGTAATCATTATGATACTGAAATCGCTTCTTGATTTCCCTATTTTCTTACTATAACTCTAGTTCCCATATCTAGTGTCCCCATACTACAAAGAGATGGTCTTTCTTCAAGGATAAAATCCAAACTCAAGGTCACATGTAAGACCCCCTCTGACATCCTGCAGTTGCTTACGCTCTAGTTATAACTACTTATAATTTTCTTAGTATGCCAAACATGTAATATCTTTGTGTTTTACACATGCTGTTTCCATCTTTCCCTCTTCTTTCCCTTGCTCCTGGTAATTCTTTAAAATTTGTCTTAAGAATTACTTTTCTCCAGTATGACTTCTTTGGTTACCCCTTACCCCCCCCCCCACCTGGTTGGGGTTTGCTGCTCAGTATTTCCTTAGCACGTCAAGCATATAACTTTACAGAACTTACCACATTTATATTATTGATGTTCTGTTTACTTATCTGTCTCCTCAACTAGACTGTAAACTCCTAAGTGCAAGAAGTGCCTCATTCATCTTTGTGTCCTCACTGCTCAGGTCAATGACTATCACAGAGTTGGAGCACAATAATAAGCCAAAATTGAGCAGTGTTGCTCAGTTCAGTGGTTCTCAAAGTGTGCTCGCTGGATCAGCAGCATCAGTATCACCCGGGAACTTGTTAGAGCTATAAATTCTTTGTCCCATCCAGCCTTACTGAATCACTCTGAATTACTCTGGAAGCGAGACCCACCAATCTACAGTTAATAAGCCCTCCAAGAAATTGTTGCTAGGGTTTGAGAATCATTGATTTAATAGGAAATGATGGGGGAATCAGCAAGATCCTGTTCGAATCCTAACTATGTCAAATTCTTTGACCTGGAATAGCTTACTTAATCTTTTTAAAGCCTCAGTTCCCTCATATGCAAAAAGGGGACAGTACGAGCTATTTTATAGGATTAAGATTTAAATGAGATCTAAAGCGTCTAGTATAATAAATGACCCATGGTATGTGCTCAATAAATAACTATGAACAGTAGTTAATAAAATAATAATACAATGATTTGTACCTGATGGAAACAGAAGACTTGTGCTATGCCTCTCTCTGTATATTATTTTGATCTAAATGGAGAGAAAAACAGATATAGGAAAGTAGAAAAAAATTATTCCTGGAACCAGAATTACCTAAGAAACAGCAGACTCAATGAGGAGGGGAAAAAAAAAAGGGAAAAGAGTGAGGGAGACAGATTAATTCTAGGAGGAGAAAAATCTGATGGAATTATTATTTGAAAATATGCTACCCATATTTTGCAATAAAATTCCAAATTACAGTTTTTTGCTTGGTGGGGAGAGTCAGTCATATTCAAAGTCTGAGTGGAACTTAATTTGGAAATTATCATCTTCTTTCAGTTATAGCACTCTTATTGAACACAGGTGCTAGATCCTGGGATACAGGGAGAAGGCCAGAGTATTCCCCACCTAAACTAAGCTGGGTCTAGTGGCAATGTCTGAAACAGATTAAGCAGATAATTTCTTTCGGATTTTAAATACTTTATAATGGGAGGGATGTAAAGAGGAAAACCTGTTTGGGCAGCTAAGAAGGCCCTCAGTGTTTAGTTTATCTGTGAACAAAGAGAAAGAGATTTCCTTCAGCATCAGCATTATTTAAGTGGGTATTTCTCCTGGGATTTGTGGCTCTGATTTTGTTGGTATTTTCACCACCCCGGGTCTGTTATATACTTCCAGACACACACCAGCAAGATGGTAGAGAAACCAAACAAACTGTGTTTTGTTGTTTGGCATGGCAGAGGTTTAAATTTGATTCAATGCTCCCAACATGTGTTATACTTATACATTCAAGGCACTATGCTAGGGAATGCCAAAGATGAATAAAACGTAACCTCTGTCCTGAGATAGATGCATGTTCATTTAATAGCGACACATTTTTATAGCTCTTTATACTTGACAAACCACTTTCACAGAAATGATCTTAATTGAGCTTCACAGTAGCCTTACTAAGTAAATACACTAAGTATTATTGGTCCATTCTACAGATGGACAATCTGAGTAAAATTACGCCTCTCATTTGTCTGGAGACTTATACCACAGTAACTCCATCCTCTATTTTCCTGCCCTAGTGCATCCATCATCACCAAGTGGTATTGATTCTACCACCTAAATGTCTCTGAAATTTTTGCTTCCCTACTATTTCCACCACTGCTGCCTTAGTTGAAATAAGCTCATCTTTTCTTGCCTGGGCTATTTCAATAACCTCCTAATTGGTCTCCCTGCCTACGAGTTCTGCCCACTCCAATCTGCCACCAGAATTATCTTTCAAAAACAGAAATGATTATGCCACTCAGCTGAAAAACCCTTGCTGGCTTCCCTATCCATCAAAATAAGTTTCAAATTCTGCAGCATGGCACAAAGCTACTTCACGAGTTTACCCCAGCCAACCTTCCAAACCTCATCCTTGATGTCCGTCAACTCTGACCTCTAGTCCTCTCCACACGGATCAAATACTCTAGCCACCCTGAGTTTATGTTCTTTTAAGCCTCCATATCTCTGTCTGATGAGCTACTTAATCTCTCAAGATCAAGCTCAAATGTTACCGACTCTGAGAACCCTTCAAGACCACCATCGTCTTATTTGGTCGTTCCTTGCTTTGTGATTCTGGACCTCTTCGCATTTTCTGTTTTCTGATTTATCACAATGTAGTATGACTGCTTTTTGCTCAGGCATTACACTGTAAATCTGGAGGGAATGGTTACATTTTAATTACCTGTGAAGGAATCCTGAAGACTTTGGTGCTAATGGGGAGAACCCTTGCTAGGGTTGCCAAATTAATCAACAGAATGCCCAGTTAAATTTGAGTGTCAGATAAATAATGAATGATTGTTTGGTATAAGTATGTCCCAAATATTGCATGAGATATGCTTATACTAATATTTTAAAAATCTGAAATTCAAATTTAACTGGCTATTCTGTAGTTTTCTTTGCTAAATCTGAGAATCCTAATTCCTGGGGATCTAAAATCCAGCTTCTATACCCCCCCCTGGAAGCTTACCACTGCTACAGTTGCCATGTCTAGTAAAACTGAAGCCATAATTTCTGCCCCACCCTCACGGAGCTTCCCTTTTAGTAAAGAAGTCACAAAACTATTTCTAGAATCTATTACTAAACACTGAAAAGCTATGCCCTTTTGACAAACACTGGCATGGTAAACTACATGTTTAAGGGCACGTCTTAGTATTCATCCTCTGGGAGAAAATAAATCCAGTTTTTTCAGTTGTCTGATTCTAAGAGTATATTGAAAGGGAGTCTGGAAAGCTTAGTTGAAATGGCTTGGTTGCACTCTTCATCAAACCACCACAATATTGAGATTAGTGTAACCTTGGTCAAATTGCTTAACTCTTCTTTACTTCCTGTTAAAAAGTGTGCGTGGGGAGGGAGCTTGTGGGGCAAGGAGAGTAACCAAACCCTCTTGTGTAATGAAATGACTGTCAAGCTGAAAGTGTAACTTCATAATATGCATTCAGATAAGGGCAGAGGCAAAAGTCAGGTCAGGAGCATTCCCAAGTTTTCAGTTCTCGTTGCAGAATGCACAAGCCTGGAATTGGAGCCAGGCGATTGCAAAAATGATTCCAGATCTGCATGGTAACAATTTAGACTAACTTCCACTCCTGCCTGAAATTTAGCAGCAGAGGAAGTTCTTTTTCTGGCTGTCTGCCTTCTCCCCGCCTCCCCCATCCCTCAGTACCTCAGGCAGCTCACTCCCCACATCTGTTTCCAAGCCTTAGAGAGTTGGGTCACAGCATGGCGCAATAGGCAACATTAGCAGGCAGCATAAATCAGTGGTAAACCTTTGATTTTAATTCCTCGCCTCTCCTCGAGAGGAAGTGTGGTCTAGTGGTTAACCCACTAAAAAAGCATCTAGGAGGCAAAATTCCCGGTCTTCTCCATCTCTGTGTTCTGGTCTTGTTCGGACACCTTGTCCATCAAATGGATTTTTCCTTTTTCCTGACTCTTTGCACTACCACGTTTTTCCCTGAAATGACTTCATCGGAAGACTCACTTGGAAAACTCGTTAAGTGGTTCCTGAGACCCATCCCAGAATCTCCCGAGGAAAGTCCTAGGAATTTCTATTTTTAACAACTGCTGCAGATAAGTCTTCATAATCAGATTCAGCCCCACAGTAGACTGGTTACCTATGACACAAATGACAAAAGCGAGCTGAAGGAAGGGACAGTGGGAGAGCGCAGGTGGAAAAAGCATGTCTGCCATAGGCTTTGCTTATACAAGCTCATGGGCCATAAAAAAGGCAAAGGATGAGGAATAAAAAGATGCAGATTCTAGTCCTGGCTCTACACAGCTCAAGTTGTGTGAGCTTGGGCAGGTCAGATAACCTCTCCTGATTGCGTTTTCATGGTTTCAAAAATAAAAGTGATTAGATCATCTCTTTCAGTTCTGTGATTCAATGAATTATTTCTGCGATTTCACAGAAATGCCAAGATGGACTCAGAAAAGCTCTTTTCCTGAAAATGACAGTGGGTACAGTCACAGAGGTGTGGGCTGGCTTGTTTGGGGTTGTGGGCAGACAATGGAAATAAGTGGCAGCCGGGAGGTTTGGGGCCTCGGCCACAAGGAGTTTTCTCCCCGACTCCCCGCCTTGAGGCTCTGCAGCTGGCCTATTTATGCAAAGGCTTTGGCTCCTCTTCCCTTTTAAAAGCATTTCTGATTCGTAGATTCCCCCAGGAGCAGAGATTCATCGTTTCAGGGAGAACTTGCACATGCTTTCCTGAAAGGAAGAAAGGAGGGAGGAAGAGGAGGGCTTGGACGGATTAGCGAGTGGGGTAGGGTTGCCAAAGAAGTGAGTCTCCCGTGCATGATTAACATAGACCCATCGCATCATTAGCTCTGAATATGCCCAGCAAAACCCTTTGCCCTACTTCTACAATGCCTAGAAGTGTGTTCTCGTTAGTGGACTGGACACCCGCCTACTCATCTGCCTCTGGAGCATCTGGGCATTCTTCCACCCAGAACAAGTGGGGGGTGAGGTGAGGGGGGGAGTCTTGGAAGTCACAAGTGAGTCATGATGGTAGGAAAAGGATGTCTTACTGAGCCAACGCAGAACTAGCTTCCTAGAAACATCGTGACAGGCCCCATAAAGCCCACGGTTTGGTTCTAATTACAGCATGCCCACATTTGAGCATTTTCACAGTCTTCCCATGGCAACAACAGGGTTTCTGAGGAAGAGGACTTTGACTCAAATGTGCTCCCTACTTCTAATAGTGGGAGCTAGTTGGACTTTCAAAAAAAAGTTATTTTTGCAGTTTCACAAAGGAGATATTATTGGCTTGCCTATGCCTATTAACACATCTATAAACTGGAGTTAAGCACATTGTACTCTACAAAAAGGGCAAAATGAGCTACATAAAATTAAAAAGATATTTTTTAAAGGGCAAGATGAACAATGTGAAGAAAATCAGAAAAAAGAGAAACCTCAAATAAGTGGAATTATTTCTCCCCACAACTTGAGACAAATGGCAAACTGAAAAAGAGAGAGAGAGAGAGAGAGAGAGAGAGAGAGACAACGATTTAAAAAGCAACTTTAAAAGGATGCTATAAATGACTCGTTTATGGTACTATTGCCTATACTTCTTGATTCTATTGAACAATGACTGCTTTTCCTGGGGACAATCACAGAGCACAACATGGGTCTTTGAAAAATCAAGTTATGTTCAAGTGTGATTTAGTATCATGGTATTTTCTTCTGTTCAAAAATCTTTGAAAATTGCTAATTCTGGAAAACTCACTAAGTCCAACTCTTAATTACATCCCAGCTCTTGATCATTTTAGGTAAATAGAATGTTTATTTTTATCACTCCATTCTTTCCCACTTTTCATTATTTAGATACCAGAGATACTAGTCAGAACCTGGGAGGCTGAAGATAAAACCTTTCCATTCTCCAGTAAAACAGATTCCAGGGCTGATTAACTGGATCTAGGGGGGATCATGAGGAAAGAGGGATTTCCTAGGCTACCCTGGAGATGGAGCTGAGAAACAGCGTGTGCACCTGCTTGGAGCCAGCTTGGGGCTGGCTGGAAATTCTTTTAACATTTGTAAAAGCTGGCATATGTGGCATTTGGAAAAGGAAGAGAAGTACCGCCTATCATTTTTGCAAGATTATCAAATGAGGCTTCACTCTGTAAATCTCAGCAGTTGTGAAATTTGGCATGGTCTTTAAACCCCACCACAGGAAGTAGGGATGATCAGAAAACATGTTAGCAATTTTTGAAATTTTCCAGAAGTATAAGAGATTCTCTTCCTATATAAACAATGATGACCTCAGGTTTAGTAACTTCTTAGGAAACGATTAAGACAAAAGATAAACACTTTCCTCAATACCTCTTACTTTCTTTAGAGAAATTCTTGAAATTTTATACAATGAATTCAGGAAGTTATTATAGCTTATTTTTATGGCAAATGAAGTAATAATATATGCATATTTTCTTCTCAGTTTTTAGCATATTTACTTATTTTTATAATAAAATATCTTTTACCAAAACTGGGGCAAGGTATTGAAGACAGAAAGCAGTCATGTTTTGAGGAAGGACCCAAATAGATTGTGGATATTATAATTACTAAGGTAGTCGATAGTATCTGGCAAAACAAAATATAACAGTAGCTAATTTTTATATAATTTATATGGCATACTATGTGCCAGGCATTGCTTTAAGTATTTTTGAAAAATTACCTGTTGCTGTAGTTAATTCTCTCAACAACCTTCATTCCCCATTCACAGATGGTAAAATTGAAGCACAGAGAGGTTATGTACTTTGCCTTAGGTCACCAGATAATAAGTGGAGGAGCTGGAATACAACTGTGGCAGTCTATCTCAAGTCTGGATTCTTAAGTGCTATGCGATATTGCCTCTTTGAACAATGACTGAGGGCCCTTATAGAAAATAAAGCGACTTGGAATGTGTTCAAAAGATTCAAACCTTTGAAAGTTAGCCCCATCTCAGCCTAACACTTTCTGCAAAATCGTCAGTCTGAGGAATGTGCTTCCTGTGTCAGTATGAGGAGTTCTTTGGTGGGCCTGTCAAGTACCTGTCTCTGAGAAATTACTTGAATGAGTTTTAAGAGAATAAAGACCAGTAGATGAAAGGTTCATCTTTTTTGTCAACTGCAATGTTGTGCCTATGAAGGGTCATCAAGGTGCATTTCCCGTCTATAAGGAACTTGTGGTTTGATAAGACAAAGGTAATTATTGACATTTGATAAATCTTTACTGCAATGCCGCTATCTAGAGGGTATATAAAGATAAGGAAGCCATGATACTTACTGCAAGATGGTTACAGCCAGGATGGGGATATGGCCCATCACCACAGGGTGTGTTTGATGCCGTAGTAGGTGAAAGAGAAGGATGCCATGAGAGCAGGAAAGGGCTTCTCACCCAGGCAGAGAATTCCAGGATGGCTTCTCCTAGGACACAATGCCTGACTGAAATCCTTTAAACTTCTGTTTCCCATTTCCACATTACTTCTCACCTGCTCAAGCACATTTGAATTTAAAAGGACTAACTTTAAGGATACCATCTGAAGGCGAGTGGGACATATAGGCTTCCAGTTATAGAATGAAGACGTCACAGGGATGAAAGGTACAGCATAGGAATATAGTCAATGGTGACAGATGGTGGCTACATACACTTGTAGTGAGCACAGCATAATGAATAGAGTTCTCGAATCACTGTGCTGTACACCTGAAACCGATGTAATATTGCGAGTCAACTGTACTTCAATTTAAAAAAGGATGAGATTTGTTCTTATTCCCTCATCATATATCTTCCTTTCCATTAACACCTCCAGACTAAATGCTGCCATTATTCTCAATAGAATATGGCTAAGAAACCTTGGCAGCTTCTTGGACAGTGGACAGGACCAGGACAGCTGATTGTCCAGAATGGATTCTTTTTGCATCTGATGCTCCCCACGTGTTTTGAGATAGGCTGTCTTAGCCTCCCATGCAGGTAGACCTCCTGGTTACTGACAACTTACTTGAGCTCTATCCTAGCGTTGAGCTTTCCTGTACTTTTGCCTTTGTTGCCTTTTAATATCCCAATATATCTCCCTCTCTTATTTCTTCCCCTTCAGTTTTCCCTCCCTTCCCCTACTGTCCTCTGCACTATTCTTTATGTTCCACATATGAGTGAAACTGTATGATAATTCCGGGAAACAAACTGAGGGTTGCAGAATAGGAGGTGGGGGGGGGGTGCGGTAACTGGGTGATGGGCAATAAGAATGGCATGTGATGAGATGAGCACTGGGTGTTATACACAACCGATGAATCATTGAACATATGTCAAAAACTAATGATATACTATATGTTGGCTAATTGAATTTAAATAAAAAAGTATTCCAATTATCTATATGATCTGATTTCTGCTTCCTTGCTTGGTTCCTGTGTATCTCTGACCTTTGATTTATGTTTTCTTTTGGACTTGCTAAATCATGTTGAGAAATCTCTAGCTTTAGATGTACTTCTGCCTCTTGGTTCACACACTTCATGTTTCTTGCTTTGTGTACTCATATATTGAACTATTTCAGTTAGGAATTAGAATCTTGGCAGGGATAGAATTCAGTGCTAGATACTCAAGAATTAGAGCCCAAAGTAAAATATAGAAATCTAACTGCTAACCTGAGAGAGAAGTGTTCTCAAAAACTTTGCCCATTAACTTTGATGATTGTTACATATGGACACATAGCCTTTTGATGAAAAAGGAATGCCCCAGACTCAAGTAGGCAATTTTAGTTGACAGTTATGTGCATTCTTTAGCTTTAAACAAAATTAATAGTGACGTGTGAACATACAAGATGATGTCAGGCTGCTATCACCAGATGCCCTTAACCCATTGCCAAAATCTGCTGTGAGTTCCATAGTGGGTATGTTCAAAATTCTTCAATGTGCTACATAAAAGATTTTATTTGAAGACTTGAAGAAGGACCCGAGGGCCAAAAATCAAGAGATGGCAAGGTTGGAAAACCAAATATTGCCTTTCCTTCTTTTCTTGGTCTTGGACTAGTTTTCTCTCTCTGGAATCTTCTCTACAGTCACCATCTTCCCATCAAGCAGTGACAACATAACCATTATTGCTCACCGTGTATGGAGGAAGACATGGATAAAAATTGGCATCAGAAAAACCTACTGAGATGCAAAAACAAAAAAATTAAAACTTGTGTCCTCCTCTCTAACTTTATTGTGTTACGGAATACATAAACACTCGAGGAGGACATTTTGGAAATAGTGTATGAGGCAGTTTATGAACTGAAGCCAGTAGGGCAGTATTTCTGACTCTATTTTAATGGGTCTTCTGCATCAACATAGGGCAATTTGGTAACTTAAAATGCAAATGTCTGGGCTCTACCCCAGGTTTAACTAATCAGAATCAAGCCCAGGAAATCTGCATTTTTAACAAGCTTTCAATGTGATCATATGGGTCATCTGGGAACCATTACTCTAGGACCATGCTTAAAATAGGCATTGTAAAATCACACCTGGTTCCAAGTAAATCAGTTTAAACTCTTTGACTAGCGTTATAAGGAACAGAAGGGGGTGGTGTGGTTCTTAAAAAGAATTAAGTGGAAAAGGATCTTTTTATGATAGGGAGAAAAGAGGACAGCCCTTTTATGGTCTCAGTGGCATCACAGCAACGCATAGATTGTTCCTCCTCTGCCTGTGGAGAAAGAAAGCAAAAGCTAAGATAACTAGACCACCTGTGGTCATGACCCAGCAAAGCATGACCTTCTGCTAAAAGATAAGCAAGCCTCATATGAAGCCAATTCAAGAGCATTTTGTTTTTACCCCAAAAAAAGGATTCAGGGTATGTTGATAGCAATTACCAATTAGCCAAGCAGAGAAAACCAGGGTAAATGAAATGATGGTTCTCAACCTTTTTGTGTGCTCTGCACATGTTTGGAATACTAGAATTTTTGGTAGCGCACTTGAAGGAAATAAAACATTTGGAAGACCAAGGGCCATGTCTGGATGCCCGAAAAAGCCCCACAGCTACTACTATCTTCTCCCTTGCCTAACCTCCACTCCATTATTATGTGGGCACAATGGTTCAGTGCCCTTTCTGGGCTGTCTTTAGGATCAGCTTGACACCATGCCATGCCTCTTACCACTATAGCTAGCTTTTCACTGTTCCGCAGAACCTGTTCAACAGAATGACATTGGACAAACATCACTATAGTACTCTGACACACTTAGTAATAGCCCAAATAAAATAGCATTTAAAAAATTTAAAGACCAGCCTCTAAGAATGAAGTACTGATAGATGCTATAACATGGATGAACCAGGAAAACGTTATGCTGAGTAAAACAGGCCAGACACAATAGGCCATATATTGTATGACTCCACTTACATGAAATGTTTGCAATAGGCAAATCAATAGAAACAGAAAGTAGATTAGTGGTTGCCAGGGGTTGAAGGAGGGAGGAATGGGGAGTGACTGCTAATGGACAGGAGACTCTTTTGGGGGTAATGAAATCTTCTAAAATTTGACAGTTGTGGTGCATTCAGTGTGTGAATTTTACGGTATGTGACTTTTGTAAAAAAAAAAAAAAAAGCTGTTCTTGAAAAATAACTTGAAAATTTTTGAGAGGCTCCTGTGAACATTTTAGCACATCAGTATGTGAGACAGAGAGGTTAAAATTGAATTAAGCAATTATCAAGTGATAAAATTGATAAAGTGCTGAAGTTTTAGTTAAATCTAGAGTTTTCTTTAAATCTTACCATATATTGGATCTTTTTGATTATACGCGCAAGCATAATGGACAGCTACCACTTTTTTTAAAAGTTGTTTTCATGTATAATACAAAATTTGAGAGGGCTTTGGTGCTAAACAAGATTAGGCCTTTTAGGAGACAGATAATTCATAGTGATGATTAAGTTTAAATTAGAACTAGTGAGAAGAATGCCAAACTTTATCATTGGCATTCATTTCTTTTCAAAGTTGTTTCACAAGATAGTTCTCATACTCATTAGTGGTTAATCAGATTATTAAAGAGAGGTTTTTTATTAAATAAAAACATTAACTGTAAGAAGAAAATCTACTTTATCACTATCTCACACACAGTTTTGGTTTAATCTACACTAGTTCAAGTAGTCTTGTTGGTTGTAGGCGCATGGCAGGGTCAGGATTTGGGAAGAGGGTAATGAATTCATTTCAAAGACTGAATTGGTAAAACTGAATTATGAAGGTATAGTGTGTTACTTAATATTCAGTGCTTATGATCTAGACTAATGCTTCCAGTTGTTAACAGTTTTTGTCAGGTGCCCTTTGTGAATGTGAATGAAGTTACGGACCCTTCCACTGAAAGGCACATATGCAGATGTCAATTTCTTTTCCACAGAATTTTTAGAAGAATCACTCTGAAGTCTGTTCATAAACTCTTTATCCCATGCTGAGAACTCCATGCCTATGTAAAGAATAGTTTAGTCCGCACCAATGCTTATTTTGGTCAATTCAAGTTATTGTCAATGATTCCATATTTGTCAAGATGCAAATTTTCTTTTAATGCACTCACACAGTATATTGGGCAATGGACAAAGTGTGCCAGTTCCAAGAGTGGACTTTATTTATCATCTCTTTGGGATATGACAATTACTTGGAGAAAGTGGGGTGTGTGAGATTATAAAGTATTCAGTCCCCACTTCCCGATAAAGCAGGAAGCTTCCCTTAATAAATGGGAATGTTCTTTCTACTTATGCTTTAGTGAGCAGCTCTGCAAATAAACCTTTAAGTCGAATCTGAGATGTTTTCCAAATATGAGTGCTCCAACCGTCCAGAGCATGCCCAGCCCCAACATACTGAGACTGAGGATCCAGAGAATTTGGGCAGTCACCGAGCTTTGGTCTGAATTCTCCACAAAGAAGCCTCAATGTTTTCACTTTGTTGACCATAAGTGATATATTTAGTTATCCAGAAGGGTAGTCAATCTGCCAGGGAAAATATCCTGAAGAAAATGAAGCGGGCAATTATGTCAGGCAGACCTAGGAGCTAGTGTGGATGGGGCTTGTTTTAAAACAGATTCCTAACTCAGTCAAAAAGTCTCATGTCCATGTGTTTTCCTGGGGAGAAACTTCCAAGGCGGCGATGTGAAAGCTAACAGACTTGATGAAGGGGTGTGTAGCCATCTGGTTTGCTCACAAGCAGAGTTGCTCTTTTTATCGGAATTATTTTCAGATTTTTGTGTGGGGGAGGAGTTGGCCATCTTGAACAAAAAGTCAGTATTAACCCTCTCGTTAAACAATTCTATTCAAAATTCTCCTAGTAAGGATACTGGGAAACATTCCCCCCCCCTGAATGAGGGAACAGAGGCTTGGTGAAATCAGGTAGCCTGTGTCTAGGGTGTGTGTGTTGGTTGGGGGGAGGGATTTGATCATCTATGGGATTTCTTGTGTGACTTCCAAGGTTTAAGAACAATGTTTTCCAAAGATTGCTGCCTGAGGATGCCCTTCCTTCAGTCTGAGGTTTCCATTTAGATGGAAATAAGAGTTAGGGGCTATTAAGGTGACCCTCAGTCTCTTCAGAATTGACCTATTTTACCCTCAGAGCTAAAGCCTCTTTGTTCTTCCCATTCCCCCAGCTGAGGTAGGGAAAGGAGACATTTGGACAACAGGTCACATAACTTTGCCTGTTGCAGAGTTGAAGAGAGAACACAACAGTTTTGCTCCTACTTTTTTGCTCTAATCACGCATAACACTTCCCTCCTAGAATTTTGAATATTTAACATCCACTGAGAACAGCTTGCCTGTAGGTTTCTGTTGGGGACAAAAAAAGGGTGATGGTGTTGGAGGTAGAAAGCCGAGTTTATTATTCTTCCCCTCTCCCTCCCCCCGCACCCCTCCCTCCGGGACTCTTCTAGATACACTCATCCTTATTTTGAGCCAAACAGAAGGACATGTTTCTTTTCACTTCCTGCCTCCTGATAGGAAAAAGTTTTCATGGTTGACTCCTGGCAGGAATGCCCCAGTACCTTGGGAAGGGCTGCAAGCAAGTGGCAACATTTTCTCGCATGACCAAGAGAGCAAATTAAAGGCAGAAGCTACCAGCTACTATTACAAGCACCAGCATTTCCCCCCTTCCATGTAAAGAGCAAAATCAGAAGAAAAAGGCACAGCCCAGGTTATTGTTGGAAAGTTGACTTCAGAAGAAAAACTGAAAAAGAGTAAAGCACTGTGTGTGATCTTTTCTTTTTCTATCTTCTTGGTCAGTGTTGGGGTGTATGTGATAAACCAGTGGGGGTGGTTCCTTTTTTAAGGGCTTCCTTTTAGTTTTCTTGTGGTTCAGAGTTAGCCTTATTCGTTGAGCAGACATATTAAATTCCGATTCTTTCTTTTAAAAGGAGAATAATAGTAATATAATTTTACAGGAATTCTACTTAGAGCGTTGTGACCTTGGGTTGCAAAGCCAGATGAAGAAAAACAATGAACAAACAAGGCACATGCTGCTTCTAAATTTCTAGAATTAATTTGAACAAATGGCTTTATATATACCCTCATTTTCCCAAATTTAAGGTGAATTTTTTGTCTCCAAAATTATTTCCCAGAAAAAAGGAAGTCACCGTCAAAATACAACCTAATGAAATCATCTTTGGATATTCTCTCAATAGCTGAACAACAAACGACTGTTAGGGGAAGGTGCTTTGGGGTGAAATGATCTAGTCAATGTCTGATTTGGATGCCTATGGAGGTCATCTGCCAGAACTTGTTAAAACAAAGAGGAAAAGAAATTTATCCCTGATGTAGTCATTACTCTTGAAGTTATTAGCCCTTAAATTCAAGTGTTACTTTCTTTTAAAATAGGCCTTTTAGAGAACCATAAAAATGCAACTCAGCAAGTGGCACATTACAGAGATGACAAATATACACCTACAAGAAATGAAAAACCTAACCAAGTACTATGCAAATGGGTGACTTGGGATATTATTTCTAGTGATAACACTGTACATGGTCCCCGAAAGTGTTAGTTCTCAAACAACTTAGAAGGAAGTGACAATGATGTGTCTGATAAACTGTTGAATTAATCACAAAACAGCAATGGTGAGGAATAACATTGTTTTATGAAATGACAGTAGATAAATACATTATTTAAAAATCAATATATCATTTTATAAATGTGATTTTAAATATGTATGCATAACTAAACATTTTAAGTAGACATTTGAATTATATGGTCACATCCCTAAAAGTCTACATCTTCATGGCCAAAAGAGAGATTTTTTTCAGGTTGTCATATATTTTTGTATATATAAAGATTTATTTTGAGAGTGAGAGAGAGTGGGGGGAGGGCAGAGGGACAGAATCCTCAAGCAGACTCCCCACTGAGCGTGGAGCCCAATCTCACAACCCATGAGATACTGACCTGAGCCAAAACCAAGAGTCAGACGCTTAACCAACTGAGCCACCCAGGCGCCCCCGGGTTGTCATATATTTAGAAATATATGGTCAGTAGGTAGATCACAGAGCTGTAAATCCTTTGGCAATCATGCAGACTAGGGGGGCTTGCCCATTTTACAGATGAAGTAACTAAATGAAGTTATCAGCTCAAGGTCATAAAGTTAGTTGGTGACAGAGGGGGATCAGAACGAGGCTTGTCCTTACCCTTATGATAGATCACTCTCTCAGTGGGGTCTTTCCTTCAGAAAACTACCAAACCCTGACAAACAGAGAAGAAAGACTAGGAGAAATGATTCCAAGGTCTCACTCTGGGGGAGAAACTTCTACCTGTGCAAAACTGCTACTTTCCCCTTGACAGCCAGCCAGCCAGACACACACACACCTCAGGTGCTACCAGTTACTGACCTCTCTCTGTGAGAATGCTGGAATTAGGTGGGAGTTTTGAGAGGCAGTGACCATAACTGTTGACTCCAGATAGAAGACAGGACTTCACAGTCAGCCAGCATTTCAAGGTCAGGGAGGTGGTCAAATGGATATTGTTTTCAGTCAAAAGCACTCATTCTACAATTAGCTAGACTCTAAAAAGACAATTATATCTTCTCCAGTACTTCTTTTAGTATGTTCCTCTTACCTAGGTCACTGTTATCTTTTTGGAGAAATTTCTCTCTATTTTCAAATAAATCATACATCTCATTGTGACGGTTTCTCTTTTCCCAATTCTGGATACCTAAAGGCACTAGCTCCCATGACTATGGCCATTCTTGAAGTTAGCCTTTCTATAGCCTGTATAAACTGTATTTGAAACTTGGTAATCTCTTACCAATAAATAGAAGGGTTTTGAAGCAACATAAATTTTGAATGAGGTGGGGCACCTGGGTGGCACAGCGCTTAAGCATCTGCCTTCGGCTCAGGGCGTGATCCTGGTGTTATGGGATCGAGCCCCACATCAGGCTCCTCTGCTATGAGCCTGCTTCTTCCTCTCCCACTCCCCCTGCTTGTGTTCCCTCTCTCGTTGGCTGTCTCTATCTCTGTCAAATAAATAAATAAAATCTTTAAAAAAAATTTTTTGAATGAGGCACCTTGGGGCAGTTACCCAAGTCAGTATCTGATTCTCCCCTTTCCCATTTTGTCCCCTGTGGCTCTTGACATTGACAAAACTAAATCACGTTCAGTTAAACAACGAACTAGATTTTTTTTTTAAGATTTTATTTTTATTTGAGAGAGAGAGCAAGAGGGAGCACAAACGAGGGGAGCGGCAGAGGGAAAGGGAGAAGCAGGCTCACCACTGAGCAAGGAGCACGATGCGGGACTGGATCCCAGGACCCTGGGATCATGACCTGAGCCAAAGGCAGTCGCTTAACAGACTGAACAACCCAGGCGCCCCCCAACTAGATTTTTAAAGATTTATTTATTTGAGAGATAGATAGAGAGAGCCTGCATGTGCGAAAGCAGGAGGAGAGGCAGAGGGAAAGAAACTCAAGCAGATTCCCTCTTAAGCACAGAGCCCAACACAGGGCTCAATCCTACAACCCTCAGATCATGACCTGAGCAGAGACCAAGAGTCAGACACTTAACCGGCTGAGCCACCCAGGCTCCCCAACAAAAAAAAAGGTTTAAACAAATTTTGACAACCCTTTCTCTCCAGTCAAAACACAAAAAATTAAGCTTAAGCAAAACCTATGCAAAACATTCATTGTGATTGCATGTTTCTCGTGTCTCTGGTTCGGGGTTTATTTCAAGTGAAAAGGGCTATCTGCTGATGCAGAGCACACCTGACAGGTATTCCAGGCACCTGAATTCTTACTCTATCCTTGACTCGCTGAATTCCTAGGTAAGCTGCCAAACTTATCTTCTCCACCTTTTGTACAAAATAAGGACCATAAAATTATTGTTTTAATTACTGAGTGAGAAATATGGTGTTAGTGACTATGAAATACTTTCCCAATGTTTCTTTAAGGGTGGGCAAATACCACTGAAAACTAGTGGGAAGTCTCAATAGCACTGCTTTTGCACATGTCCTCTCATTGGCATCCATGGTGAGGAGCATGGTGTGGAGATCAGGTGGTTTCTGTTCTCTTTCTTTTCTTCCTTTTCATCTGTTAGTTAGTTTGAATGTAAGCTACGGTGGTCCCTGGATATCTATAGGCTTTTTATATTTACAGAATTGCCCGCACAATTCAAAGCAGGCATTATGGAGCATGGCCTGGAATTAGGTGGGGAAGTAGGCTGAGGGACTCAGAGCACTTACTTGGTTGCTGCTATGGGAGATGGTCAAGGACCGTGTCTCAAACATTGGGTGGCTGATTAACAGGTTGGGAGATGATGAAGTAAGTATTCCTGAATTAATGGTTCCTTATACGTTTTCTGCACTGGGCTTAAAAGTAGTCCAGATGTCCCCACAAAGGCTTGTAAACAAATGTTCTTAGCTATGTTATTCAGCATAGCCCCACACTGGAAACAACCCAAATGTTCCTCAACAGCTGAATGGATAAACAAATGGTGGCACATTCATTCAAAAGAATACTACAGCAGCAATAGAAAAGAATAAACTGAGACTTCTACAAATAAAACTTTTGCATTTGTTTTCTATTGTTGCACAACCAATTACCACACACAGAGCTTACAACGATTAACTGTATTAACTCACAGTTCTGTAGGTCAGATGTCCAAGCACAGCATGCCCGGCTTCATGCTCAAGGTCTTAGAAGGCTGAAATCAAGGTGGTGGCCAGGCTGTGTGCTTTTCTGAAGGCCCTGGAGAAGAATTTGCTTCTGGGCTCATTCAGGTTGTTGGCTGAATCCTCCTGTTCCTTGCCGTTGCGGGACTGAGATCCCTGTTTACTTGCCGACTGTCAGCTAGGGGCTATTCTCAGTTCTAGAGGCTCCCATTTCATGTTCCAAATCTTTCTTCAGGAAGAACCTTGTCCCTTTTAATAGGTTCACCTGATTATACCAGGTCTGCTAAGGATAATCTCTCTAGATTAAAATCAACTGATTTGTGACCATACTTACGTCTGCAAATTTCATTGCAGTAGCACCTGGATTAATGTTTGATTGGATCCCTGGGTGAGGATGTGTATACATCAAGGGCTGGGAATTTTGGGGGCCAGCTTAGACTTCTGCCTACTGCACCTCTTAAATTCCTCTCTCTTCTCTGTCAAAACGTAGAGCACGTAAAGAAAACTGCTATAGAGAAATAGACCTGGACAAGTACCCTCACTTTAACTGTGGAAGGTTGTCCATATGGTCTCACCATTGGTGAAGGAGAGAAACTTTTGTAAGGAGTAGTACATATGTACATTTGACTAGATAACACAATGGACTGCAATATTAAAAAATTAATTTTAAAAATAATTGCCGAATATCCTCCAATAAGCATGTACTTTAAAAAAGTTTTTAGAAGTGTATTTACCCGATTTGCTTAGCTCACTACAGCCCAGAACTCATGGGTTCAAGCGATCTTCCGGCCTCAGCCTCCAGAGTAGGTGGGATAACAGGTGCCTGCCACCACACCTAGCAAGCATGTGCTATTCTTGTAATCAGACACAAGCTCTTATTTTTTAAAGTCTATAATTTTATATCACAATTTTTCATGGTTACTTCTCATGGATTTATCACCCTTGATTTTATCCAAGCCATTGGTAACAAACTTTTTTTTCATGAAGGTGATTCAGGAAAAAAAAGTGTTTATAAGCTGCATTTTAAAATCTAACCCAGGGGTGCCTGGGTGGCTCAGTTGGCTAAGCCTCTGCCTTCAGCTCAGGTCATGATCCCAAGGTCCTGGGATGGAGTCCAGCATCGGGCTCCTTGTTCGACGGGGAGCCTGCTTCTCCCTCTCGCTCTGTCTGCTTCTCCCTCTCCCTCCACCTGCTGCTCCCCCTGCTTGCGCTCTCTCTCTCTGTCAAATAAATAAATAAAATCTTTAAAAATAAAAAAATAAAAAATTAACGCAAAGTATTTTATTATATAAAATGTATAATTGCATTGGCTTTTACCTATCATTATCTGTTGCACTGAATTTAAGACTAACAATGAGAAAATTTACACTCCGTTACTCAATTATTAATAATTGGACACTTTTTTAAAGATTTTATTTATTTATTTGTTAGACACAGAGAGAGAGAGGGCACAAGCAGGGGAAGTGGCAGGCAGAGGGAGAAGCAGTCTCCCTACTGAGCAAGGAGCCCGATGCAGGACTGGATCCCAGGACCCTGGGATCACGACCCGAGCCGAAGGCATATGCTTAACTGACTGAGCCACTCAAGCATCCTGATAATTGGACACTTTTGAGAAATGAAAACAGAATGAAATCTTTATTATTCAACCCTCATTATCAGAGTAGTTTAGAATTTCTAAAATTCATGTATATGTACTATCTCATTGCAATGAACTAATCTCATTTGAACTTTGGGACTCAGAGATCATGTTATCTGACCCCAAATACAAAGTGAGTTAGTGGCAGAAATGTGGTTGGAATTAATTCTGGTGTTGTGACATGGTCTTCCCTCTCTACCTATTCTTAGGGTGGAGACCAAGAGTAAGGAGAGGTAGAATATGTCTATCCAGAATTAAAAAACCCAGGTGAAGAATTTTAGAGTCTGCATACCATTATTGTGGAAAGACAACCTTAATACGGCTATATATGAAATTTTCTTTCTCTCCTATTTATTCTCATAGTGGGGATCCTCTGCAAAAGAGTGCTAGAAAAGAGCTACTTAATTAGAGTGTTCAATGAAGATGTTTTCAAATATGTACATGTCAATACTGATGAAGAATCACAAACCTCTCTTTCTTGTCTTCAGAATCACCTCATTCCTTGATTCTGGGTGCAGGGGTTAATGTATTCTGCTGCCATCGTATTCCAATAATCCATAGTCAACCAAGCTAACCACATCTGCTTTGTCTATTTTGGCCATGATGTCAAGATCCTTAAAATTGCATGTCTTGGTTTGGGACTGTGCCTAGTGGTGAAATCCTATACAGTTTTATTTCTTTTGTTTGCAGTTTGTTTATGGTCTTTTCTAGGAGAGGTGCTGGAGCTGAGTGGGGGAAGTTACATCAGATCCATGGTTTTCTTGATTAGACCATTATAGACTCCAAAATAAACTACCTCTTATGAAGTACAGCTAAATATTGGCAGATAATAAGTAGTCTTTCTTCCCCAGTCCTTTGAAAAGAGGACTGAAATCTTTAGTAACCTTTTTTGCCAGAGGGCACACATGGTAGAAATTAAGTTAAGCCATCCTTTAATTTATATAAATAATCGAGAAATGGCAATTGACTTTGTTCATAGACCAATTTAAATCTATTAACATATGTAAACTTTGTATGACAAACATACATCTGCTTCATGAATGTACTGTCAGCATCTTTCTGATTTCAGACGCATGCAGGATTTTGCTCCCTGGACTGGAGACAAACAATCCAAAAACTAGATGCTCTGGAAGGCTTAGGATAATCGGATAGGTAATGAAGTTTTCCTCAAAAACTCCATTCACCACAGTTGAGTTTAAGGAAGTGGAAATTACTTTAATTTGCAATAGCTCATTAAATTAACTCTCCAATTATAGAGGCCTCTGCAATGTGGTTCTTAATTAAAGCTAGTGATTAATTCATGGCACCGATAGGGGAATGATGGCCCATGTTTTGCTTTCAAATGAAATTACAGATATACGCAATGGTTCTTGTGTATGACCATACTGGGGAAGGTTTCTGGACAAAATGTTCACTATATTTGACAATAGATGAAGTGACTCCTTATCTTGATTTTTGCCAAAATCTCAACATAACTTTCCTTTTAGAAGTCTGGAACTAGAACGCTAATGGAAAATCAAAAGTGTTAATTCTTATATCCTGTGTGAAGAAATACATCTTGGGTCAGTCCTACTTAAGCCTACCAACATAAATTTCGATTACCCCATCTTTAAGATCTAATTCAAATCCATCGCCTGATTAAAATTCTTTCAGAAGATTTATTAGTTATTAACTAATTATATAACTATATTATTATGATTATATTTTTAGCTAATAGGAATGGAGAGCTTGCCTTATATGGATTTACTTGATCTCATTTAAAATTGTCTCATATTCTTCAATTCTATGGTGTGGGTACTATTATTATGTTCATTTTAGAAATTAAACAACTGAGGTTCTGAAAGTTTGAGTACCTAGTCCAAGGACACACAGTTTATAAGAGGGTGGTCTGGAATTTGAACCAACCTTTCTTTGACTTCAAAGCTGAAAAGTTTTCACTTGCTGTATTAGTTTCACCTCTTTTCAAGTATAGACTTCTTAGATAAAATCTTCTATTTCAAATGACTCATTTCTTGAGTTATTATCTCTGTCAGTTCTTAGCAGGAAACAGATGGCATACCCAAATTAGGATGATTCTAGGAGAGTTTACTTACAAAGGGATTGTTTATAAAGGTGTATGTTGGAGGGGAAGGTAGAGTAGGACAACCACAAGACATAGTGCAGCAACCTGAGGCTAGGAGCAGTGGATGAAGTGTTACTACACCTGGATCTGGAAGGATGAGGGGAGGGAGCAGTTGCTGAACCAGAAAAAAAAGGTTGTATGGTAAAGGTTGCCTGGAAAGGCCCACTGATCCTGGATGGAAGGACGTGTCAATCCAGAGCTGCCTCCTGGGGAAGGAGCCAGGGAAATACACACCCTAATCTCACTCTCCTTCTACCCTCTGATCTCTTGCTAAGGCTCTTATTAGCCAAACCCAATGGGAAACCGGGGAGCATGGAAGTCTTGTCGATGTGGTCCTCGTTGATCAGGCTAAAAAGGTGTGAAAAGAATGAAGTAGAATGGAGAGAGGATATGGAGGGACAAACAGAAGCTATCCATCACAATGACACATATGAAAAATGCACTGACAGAAATTATAGACAGTTGGCTTTTTCTTTTGATAAAAATGTACCTCAGAACACAGTTTTTCTTAGGATGTGAGGAAAGCCACTGCAAATTTGGCTTTTTTTTGGACCTATCTCTGGTTATTGTGTGGTTTCAAGCCTGACATTGAGCAACTGTATCTGTTACTGTCAGTGGAAGAGCTGTGTTCCTGGAGTGAGTCTGCAGCAAGGGTCACAACACTAGATCACCTCCAGATTGGGGTTACTTCTTATTCCCCTTTGAAAAAGGCAGCTTCTTTGAAAGGTCACTAGGAAAACATCTGGTTACTCTCAGCATTTCCAGAGAAAAGGCAGGTATCTACCCATTTAGACAATCGCTAAGAGAGGTCAATACAAAGAATTTCTTGGTACCTTGCAAAACAAAACAAACAAGAAAACTGAAAGAAGAAAATGGAAGAATGAGTATTAAGCTGTGAAGCTTGAAGGATTCTGGAAAGGTTTTGGGTGGGAAGAAGTGCTGTACCAGTGTTGTAGGAGGGAGAAGAATAAAGAAAAAATACATAAGGAACAAAACTTGTTGTTGCCCAGCTTGATTATTCAAATTTTAGTTCATTATAGAAGATATTGGCATACCATATATTTATAATATTCACATATTTACAATTTTTTCTGCCACCAAACAGCCATAAATACTTCTGCAAACAGAAATTGACTTCATTTCAGTTTTTTATACATGCACAGTGTTCCAATTTGAATGCTTGATCTTCTATTTCCCTTCTCTTTTGAATGCTGTGCATTACCCCTTTGCTCAATTAGACCCTGAACTCTTACATGGCTACCATCTTCATCCTATTTGCTATTCCAGAGAATCTTTTATCCCACATTCACACTTTCTCTTTCTAAAAGTTCACTGCCACTTCCTTTATAGCGGTAGTTCATCCACCCACGCCCCCCACCCCTTTAAACCTTTAGGTGAGTAGATCTAAAAATCTTCTGTATAAAGTATTCAGAAAGCAGATGTTGCAGAATCTGCTCCTTCATCTGTTCCTTTCTTTGGGAGAGGCTAATTGGCGTGCCCAGAAGTTCCACCATAAAGAAGTTCTGTGAGATACATTTCACAAGGTATGGATCAAAGTTGGAGGTGAGGTAGTATAGTGACTCACCCTTGCTATGCATTGAGTCCAAGGTTCACCTTGGACCGTAACCTGGAGTCTCAATACAAAGCTTTTTATTATTATCCACATTTTTCTTAGCATATTTTTTTTACCTTAAATGTGAAATTCATGATAACCTAGTTATAGTTTCCTTGTTTAAACCTTCTGTTTTTGCTACATTCACTCACCATTCCTCAGCTTTCTCTGTGTTTCTGTTTCTCTCACTTGGAATATCTTCATTCTCAATGGCTTTCCAAATTCTATGAAATCTAAGCACGACTTTATTAGTGAAACCTGCCCTCGTATTCCAGATGAAGAAGATTGTCTTAGTTCTGAATGCCTGCAGTGATTAGCTATATCACTCTCTTTCACTTAATAAGATATAGTATTGAATTAGGACTTTACCATATTTATAAAAGTTTGTATTAATCTGTTTTAGAATTTGTTAATGTAGGTGTATTGTGTCTTTCAGCTTGTGTATATGCTTCGTTAGGCCTAAGAATACATGTTATACTTCCCTGTATCTCTTACTATTCAGAAGCATATACTCAACGCTGACAGAACACTGATCAAACCAGTGAATAAAGCATGGTGGTAAGAGGAGTCAGGAACCAGTAGCCGACGTGGTAGATACAACACACGAGTCATCTCTCCAATTTCCACTGAAATGATCGTAAAGAAATGACCACGGTTTAAATCTATTCAACAAGTGACACGAAGTGCAAAAGAGATGTCATCAAATTTTGGAAGACATGATGACTTTGTAAAGGGGGAAGGACAGAATAGTCTTGCAGGAGACAGGATAAAAAGAAACAAGTGTATTCATCTTAACGAATTTGAGAAAAACTCAGGAATTGAAGGCAAGTGACTCTGGAAGTAGGTGGAGCTGAAAACTGGAATCTACGAAAGAAGCATGAGACGGCCAGACTCCCTCAAATCAGTTCAGCTGTGATTACTCCATCTTCTCTGGCAGAGGGTTCAAATGAACACAAGGCTTTGAATTAGAGAACACAAGGAACATATGAAGACACATGTGAGCTGCAGTACTAAACACTGGAGGATTAATGCCTATCTGGATCCTGGGGAGTGTTCTCTCTTGTCTTCCTTCCCACATGGCATGCAGAACTCCAGCAGCCAGGCAGGGGATAGTGGGATTATTCTCTGGGATTCTGATTAGCCCAGGAAAAAAGACCTATAGCCATTGACATTTGTCAATCATACTGCAGTAAGGCCCACCAGTTATCAAATCTTACCCAAACATGTTAATTACCGCAGATGCTTTTGATCAGGTCTTAGGTACTTTGTTTAAATATAGAACAGAGAATGAAAGGTCACCAGATCCTTTTAATGTGGAAAACGAGAATTAATTTAAAAGATAGTTTAAAAAAGGGGAGGTGAGGTAGAATGCAGCCACTTCTCAGTAGAGCATTAGGGGGAAATTTTTCCTCAGAAAGATAAAGGAAGAAGTTGCACTGTGAAATATGCGAAGAACAAGGAAAATCGTTTGTAAATCGAGAGAATGAGAGCAGAACTAAAAACATGCAAAATAAGGGTTGAAAATAATGAAGAAATGTCCCAGAAAAAGAAGTGAAAAAATGAGGGTGAAAATGTAAAATGATCAGAGGACCCACCCAGGAGATTCGGCCGCAACCAAAATGAATTTTATAAAGAGAGAATGAGGAAAATGATGGGGAAGGAATTATCAAAGAAATATTACAAAAGAACTTTTCAGAACTGAAATATATAAATCTCTAGGTTGAAAGGTTCTACCAAGTGCCTAAAACAGTGAATATAAAAAAGCCACATCGTTGCAACCTTTCTTTTTTTCGGGATTAAAGAAGAAAAATCTAGACTTTCTAATGAAGGCAAAAAAAAAAAAAAAAGACAATCCCAAATGAATGGCAGAGGGAATTAAAAGAGGGAATGGCAGAATGGGAATTAAAAGAACATCAGCCTTTGCTACAATGACATTAGAAGCTAGAGAAAATGGAGCAATCTTTTAAATTTCTGTATAAAAATGACTGGATTTCTTTATCTGATCAAACCACCAAATAGGTAGAAGATAGAACAATGAAATTTTAGACATGCATGTGTCATTTACATCTCACGTGGCCTTTCTGAGCAGCTTCCTGGAAGACACGTTCCATCAATATGAGGGGATAAAACCATGAAGAAGAACACATGGGACTGAACACAGAAGAAAAATAAAGGGAATTTCCAGAATGATGGTGTTGAAAAAACCCAGGCTGACATTCGTAGAGCAGGTCCATAGAGCAAGTGGTCCACGTCAGAACAAGAGAAGAGGGGGCTTCAGAAGGGATAGATCCTTTGGGAGGGAGGAATGAACTTATGGATTCTCTGATGTGTTTGACTACCCAGGCAGGAGTTTTATCACCGTCAGACAGGCGTGGATTGGTGATGAATACCGAGAAAACACCAAAATAATAAGAATGATCAACTCTAAGAAAAACAAAAATCTTACAAGAAAGAAAATTTGACCAAAGTGCATTACATTTCTTATGTGTGAAAGGTATTTATACAATTACAAAAAGACTAAATACTAAAGACTGATTTAGTAAAAAACTCAATATCGGGTGGATGGAAAATATGAGTGTGTATACGTTGTAAGTGGTTTCTGTAAATGTGGAGTTGAATTCTATCTTCTCCAATAGGAAGCCAATAGCTCATATATAAAGGAGAAAAATTAAGAAATAGCAGGATAAGAGAATTATTCAGAAATATGAAGTAAGAAGCAGAAGAAATGTTTGAAAGCAGAAAGTAGTGGTCTCTGAGCAACAGGAAGGTGGTTGCCTCTGGTGTTGAAGCAGATGACTTGCTGGTTTTTATGATAAAACTTATAGTACTATTTGACCTTTTATATAACTTAATAAGCATACATATATTTTTGATAAAATATAATTTTAATTTTTAAAAAAATCGAAAAAGAAAACTGAAAAGGAATGGCAGTATGGGGGACACACACACACACACACGCACTCACAGGTATATGATGGAATGGAAAAGAGGCCAGAGGGATGTTCTCATAGATGGTTGAAGGCAAGCACAAATTTCCTCTCCTCCCACTGTGTTTTGACAAATTCAAGTTCATAGGTATGTGCCAGTTCATCAGAGACGGAGAATGCTAGGTCAGTGTCTGAGGCAAAGTGCGGCATAAAGAAGGATGGAATAGGGAAGTCTGAATGGAAGGGGGGAGGTTCTTACTGAAAGGCTTATTCACTTTAATACTCAGGCTTTGGCAATAGGTAGGGCTGTGTGTGAATGGCATCTCCAGGGAACATGATAACAGTGCGGAATGGCTGCTATGAATCAGATTTCATGTGACGGGTGTGTGGCAAAAATGCATATGATAATGGACTGATAATAGTCTAACTGTTACAAACCACAGTAAAAAATCAGCCTCTTGCTCATTATTCAAGACTTGCTACGTTCTCAAAAAGACCCCTGAATACAATTAGCAGCTATGACAGTTTTTCTTTTTATTGATATTGCTTTATTACTGCCTTTCAAACTATTAAAATTCTGTATTATTTCTGCTCAAGCTCAAACTTCATCAGAGTGTCCTCATGAGGGTTCCAGTCCAGGGATGGGATTGCAATATGAATGGAGCATCTGTGGTAGAATTTTTTTCATTTTTCATCTTTACTTATCTCACATTTTTAAGAGCTAGAGTTCCCTTAAGCAATTATGGGAGATGATCAGATAGTGTACAACGCAAATATATATTATATATACATAGAAGAGAGAGGGAGAGAGGGAGAGCTAAATTAGATATTCATTTTCATTTGTGTTATATTGGTAACCTATATTTCTTAAAGAATATAATCTAGTCCTTTAAGGAAAACATTTTATAGCCAGTTACACAGGGCTTGTTGGTACTGGATTCCTAATGAGTGGGCAATAAACCAGAGTCAGAGACTCTGAATTCTATCCTATTATTGAGTTGTTAAAAATCTGTATAAGTCCCTTGCCCTTTCTATGCTTAAATTTTTTCATTAAGGAATGGAGTTGATCACTTTTAGCCCTGTTTATGTCACATGGCAATTATGAAAAGTCAATAATAAATGTGAAAATACTTTGAGATCATGAGGGGGGATTACAATTAAATTTGAATGAAATATTATAGCTTTGTGAACGAATTCTTTAAAAATTCCAGATTTTTCTCTTTTTTCTTGTACATTTGATTCAGCTCAGGAAAAGAAGAGAAGCATACATTTATCGCTCACCCATTACGTGCCGAGCATTTGTGCTCACTTTGCTATGTACATCACAATTGAATATATAATCAAAATATTTTTTCTTGGTAACAATAGTATTTCTTTGAGTGAGAGACCATTTGTAAAGTAATATTTCTAATTGTAAAATCCCCAACTGACTATCCTAAATATGTCCAGTTGCAAAGTAGAATATAGGCAAAAAAGCAAACATGGTGGATGTATCGCTTCCCTGATTTATTATCAATCTTTTAAAAATAGGAACGTTTTCCTTTTAGAGCGGAAATTTGTGCTAGAGAAGACAAGAAAGATCTTCTGTTATATCTGATTGATCCGGCCTGGCTCAAAAGCCACACTCAGCAGTTCTAATGGGAAAGGATGTGAAATTGAAGGTGTGGCCGGTCTGCTGAGCATCTGCTTTTTGATAGTGTTGGTGGTGGTCAAAAGCTTATTGATTTCCATCAGAGGAAATGAGTAAGCAGGCTTCAGGATGTTCTCTTTCTGTGTTTAATGCTCTTTCACTATCACTCTAGCACAAATTCCCAGAGCAGAGCTTAATAAGGCAATGTGCATTGTCATTGGGGTTATTATTTTGAATGCACATTGGAATTTAAGTGACACTAAAAATGCCCAATTTAGCAAGTGTGTTTGAATGCCCTGGAGACTAATTTTGTTGGTGAATATAAAGTAAATTAACTCACTTTTGGTACTCCAATTCCTTTAGAGACTCCCATTACTGGTACCCAAATAGCTTGAAAGAATGAATGAAGCTACCAATATGCAAGCAATTTATCCCATGAATCCTAGTCTCCAGAGTTCCAAAATACTAACTACAAAACCAAACAAGAGACAGACCTATTTGATCTGTGCTCTGAATGAATATTCTTCCCAAAGGAACCCCACAAGTCAGATAGCTCTCTTCTTCAAGTAGTTATTATAAGAATAGATGTTAACATCCTAGAATTAGCATGTAGGAGCTGGAAGGGGCTTTAGAGATTGGCATAAGTGAGGAGACCCATATAGTAGCAGTGAATCATGTTTACACAGTGCTGCTTAGCAGTACAGCCTGAGTATCCTGAACCTTCCTCGTCCACAAATTTTTCAACTGTACAAAAAAAAATTATCTTGTTAGTACATATGTATTTTTTCCCCAAGAGACAACACTAAAGGATATTTTATAAATTCTCATGTTAGTGGAAACCAACTAGGAAGAGAACGAATTCCCAAAGGTTTAACCTAATGGTTTTTCCATTTGTCAATTTGTGACCTTTACATTTTTAAATATTTTTCAGTGAGAGGGATAACTAGTATCTTCCCAGCTTCCTCAGGAAGTGGAGGCCCAGAAACCATGTTTATACTGTAAGAGTCTGCCTCTCTGTATCTCTATTGACTCAATCAGAAAGAGAGAATTTACCCATTTGGGGCCAATCTGATTATTTCCCAGGAGTTTGTAACTGAGCTTTTGGTTAGATTCTGATGATTGAAAGGTGGTCTTTTGTAGCTTGTGCATGGAGAAGCAAAGAAAGTGCTTCTGCTGACAGGTAAGATGGATGCAAAGCCTTAGCGAAAGGCAGAGATGGGAAACTATGGGGAAGGAGGAAGAGAGAAAAGAGGAGGGAAGGAGAGAGACAGAAGAAGAAAGAGGGAGGATGGAGGGAGAGCAGAGGGGTTGGAGAGACAGAAGGGGAAAGACAAAGAGGAGGAGAGAGGGAAAGGAGGAGAGAGAAAAGGGGGATGAAGGGAGGGAGGAGTAGGGAGGGAGGGGGAGAGAGAGAGAGAGAGAGAGAGATTGAGAGAGGGAGAAATACCATTGCCTTAGTTCCTGAGAATTTTCTGGTGTCTGACTCTAATCCTTATAAGGCCTTTTCTCCCTGCCCTAGGGATCCATGAGATAGCTTTATAATACACCCCTCCCCGCTTTTAATTAAGTTGGTTCAAGTGGATTTCTGTTATTTGCAGCCAATGAAATTTACCAAAAACTGCTTTAAGATATGTGTTAAATCCCTATTAGACAGCTCAAGGTTATAGTTTGTGAGTGCTGGAATTTCAGCTGAATTCCACTCTGAGGCTTTGTTCAACATCTGGGCTTCTAATAAATGACTATAGCCTTTCTTGGTGAAGCATCATCAGATCCATCGTCTAGATCTCCAGCTGGAATTGTAATGGCTGGAATCATTAACATTGAGCTTTTCTGTGGTGGATCTCATGAAAAATGTGATTGGACTCTTGGACTATTATCTTTTCACTCTCAGAACGATTATTCAGCTTGTCTGATTCTACGTGATCCCAGTCAAATTGCGCTAAACCAAAGCATTTGTTTTGAGTTCACTTACAGGCAAGCTGTTTGCTTTTGTAATGCCATTTCCAGTTTCTGTGATAGCAAAGATGTTCGGAGATTGATTTGGGTGATGATGTGCAGATGAATATTGACAGCGGAGTTAGAAGTGTTCCAGAAATGGGTATTTTTGAGGTGTTGTAGGGAAAGTAAAGTGACCAAAATGAAAGCAAAGCATTTGTGATATTGTGGGCTCTAAAAAAATATTTGTGGGTGGATGTTTCCTTGTTTTATGAGGCTACCGTTGTTATATTTTCCATGTTGGTTTCCAAGATTTCCATCAGAAAAACAGAGCTGCCTATTCTAGGTCAGGTAAACTATGTCCTATCCACAAGGGCAAAATGAAGGTTGTTAGTTCTTAGCATTCCAGACTTAAAATATCAGTCTGTGGAGAGAAGCTTATGGAAGCTAGCATTCCTCTGGGTTTCAAGAGTCAATACCGTTAAAAATGAAGAGGTGATAGAATGCATAGTTTTCCTCTCTTTCCTTACTTTGGCAGGACTGGCCCAATAAGTGGAATTTCAAGTGACCTACTGGGAAGGTTCTGAAAGATTTTTGGCAAACCTTTAGCAAAATTTTGAGCAGGAGAGAAAGCCCCCCGTTCAGGTGACATATGCACCCACTGGTATGACGTATTTGGGAGAAACCCAGCAAGGCTCCTTTCCCCAAAATACCTTCCCCACCAGCAACATGCCTGTAGTTCTGTAATTAGAGATTCAGTTGTGGTTTAAAGAATTGCTGCATTAACACATAAATAGCCCTGGGATGTTAACTATGAAATTAATATCTAGCTAACCCAGTGACTCTCAAAAGAAGTCACTCAAGGACTATGAATCAGAACTGGGGGCTCTTTCAAACCACATGATCCATCTTCCTTAAAATTCTGATATAGTCCCTTTCCTCTCCTCCTTCCCCCTACTATTCCATGTGTCATATCTCCCAGGTGTGTTGGGGCTTGGGGACAATAAGATTGAGAACTACTGATGTAACTCTTTGTGACTTTCTGGAATTGTTTCTTCAGTTACACCTAAATAAGATTAGGATATTAGGGGACTAAACGATTGGATTGGGGACACGGAGGGGAGAAGGTAAGACTTTGATGTTGGGTGGAACAATTTTGAAGGAATCGTTTTGAAGATGCTTTGCAGTGGGCAGGCTTGTGTGGATGCTGCAGCAGAGATCCTGAGTTGCCTGATGTCGGTTTTGATGACTGCAGGGTATAAGCACAAAGGTTCAGCTTCCTTTAGGCAGAAGGAGGATGGGAGAGGATGGGAGAGGCTCAGAAAGAAGAGGTAAGGCTTCAAAAGAGGAGATAAGTTTAGGATACTTAAAAATTCGCCTGGGGTTCTTCCTGCTTCCGGAAGGACACAGATTTGTTCTGCTCTTGGAAATAATTTTCCATCCTGGGTACTAACAGGGTATGCTGATCTCTGTGGAGGGAGCAAGCTAGGCCCTCTTAGACGAGTGGTTTTGATATTTGCCAATTGAATTCACCCATGTAAACCAACTTGTATTTCTCAGTATCTCCTTCCTAAATTTGGCCACGCTGCTGTTGAATATGAGTGTGAGGAACCTTGAACGTGTGCAATGGATTTGAGAAGATCGTGTGACATAGAACTTCATGATTGGTCTCGGCGGACTGGTGGTCACCCCAAAGATGGTCCTATCTTGAATGCACATATTTTCAGGACCAGGACTTCAAAAACACTTCAGAAAACAGTGAGCTTGAGAGAATCCACAGGGTCAATGAACACGTGTTTCAACAGTCACTTAACAGCTATTACACTAATGGAAACTAACAACTAGTTTTCTATAGTGGTTCCTAATTCCGGCTGATCATCAGAATTGACTGTGAAACCTTAAAAATATTAAAGTATAAAAAGAAGGAATTCTTGTGGTAAACAAAGGTATAAAAGGCTGGAAGTGTAAAAAGTAAATATTACTTTCCTCTCTCCCATCCCCAAATATCTTGATCCCTAGATGTAACTATTGTTTACAATTCCTTTAGAAATCCGTTCATAGAGCAGATAGAGGCAGACAATACTCTTCACTCTATGTGATATCATGCCCTTCACACTATTCTACATCTTATTTTTCATTTTAGCAATCAGTAAATCTAGATGTATTTTATCCCTTTAACATCTCATGGTCTGAATTGAAGAAAGCTTATAGGGCTTTGGTTATCTTTTCATTACTGGAGACTGTGGGAGAGACTACAGCACATAAGCCATTGGTCCTCTAACTTTACCTGAAGGCCTTGTTAAAACAAAGATTGCTGGTCACACCCTCCCCACTCCACCCAAAGTTTCTGATTTAGAAACTTGTCAAGGGCGATATTCTTAATAAGGAATGTATCTTTCTCTTTTACACATGTATTCAGGAAAATCATCACACTGATGCTTTATAGACCAGAGGAAACCGCACTAGGCAGTTAAGCTCTTCATTTTCCCACGGTGGAATACAGGAACACATGCTCAGAATGTGCTCCTTCTCATATCTTCCCCTTTTTTACAGTTGGTTTCTAAGCAAGGACAGATTTACTGAATGGTGAGGAAGTGGATGAGCAGCCTTCAAACTTCCCCCTTGTACATGCTCCCAACCTCTTTCTGTGTTCTTTTGCAATCCCTTGAGTAGTTTCTCCATGTGACTAGCATTTTACTGCTTGAGTTCTTCTTACCTATCTTCCCCCTTGCTACCAACCTCTTCCTTCTTCTTTCTTTAAGAGACCGCTCTTAAACAGTCGAGCCCTTTAGTTCACCAAGCAACGGACTGTGATAAGCTGTTAGACAGGCTGCTTTATAGGCTGTTTTCAGCCCAGAGGGATTAAACAGGATGACCTCACTGAAAAAGAAACCACACTTAATAGCTTTAAATGCGACTGCTCTTAACTGGGTCACCCTGAGCCACTGCACACACTTCTTGTTTCAAGTGAATGTGGGGGTTTGGGCCAGAATGGGTTGTCAGCAAGATAGTTTAAATGCCTTTGTCTTTCAGCGATGAACCAACACCTTAAAATGTAAGCAGAATGAGGAAATATGTAATAGGTTATCTGACGTTCAGTCCCAAACTTTGGATCCTATTGCTGGGACATCTGGGGAAACGCAATCTTCCCTCTCTCAGCAAGGTAAATGAGAAAGTTATGGAACACAGTTCTTCTGTTCTTCCGAATAGAGACTCCATCCATATTTCAACTATGGTTATTCTGAATTAGGGATCTCAGCTGCACACAGTATAAAGTGACAGTGAAGATCATGCCCTTTAAGTCAGAAAGACCAGATCTCCGCTCCTCACTTCATCTCCGGGTTGTTGTTGGGGTTGAATAATAACTTTATCACAGTATTAAAACAGAGAAATTGTCAATACATTTTAATTTTTTGTTAGCCTTTTCCCTGAAATGGAGACTCTCTCTGTTAATAGCCAATGTAAAGAACTTGGGGACATGTCCCAAAATATGTGGTTCAAATTTTTTAACTAAACCAAGACTTCTAGAAGCAGTTTTTCCTAAATCTTTTTGATTCTATGAGTATACTAACTTCCAGTAGCTTGCCTTCTCTGTCTTAGAAAGGGGAAACAGATTTTACCAACATTAGGAAGTCTTCATTATTAATAGTCATGGTTTAGAGCTTTCCCCCTGGCCAAATCGCTGACTCAATACGTCTTGTTTTAAAAAAAGGAAATAGCTGAAAGGCACCTGTTAATGAGACTAATGTAACACAGTATGGGTGTATGTGTGTGTAAGAGGAGAGAGAGCTAAATCCCATCCTTGAAGTGGAAATGAAAACCATCATATAGAAAGATGAAGCTCCTTGTGGATCAGTTTTACTAAAATGCTTAACTTTTATTTTCCTCTGACTGTGCTTTTTTGCTTTTGCCCTGAAGAAGCATCCCGTAAACAAATGAACTATTATTAAGTTGAAAAGATTTATTTCCCATAGGTTTCTTGACAATTAAAATTATTAAATTGACTAGTCATCACTTTATGAAATTCTGCAGTGTTATATCAAGTTATATACTGAAGAGATGAAAAGAGAATGTTGTAAGATGAGTGAATGGTATGTTTCACTCCAACTCAGACCTGTTTCAAGACAGGCTTCACACGAGGCAGGTTTCTTACCTCTTTTATGCATATAATTAAAACACATTTATTAGATGCCTGCTATGTGCCAGACTTTGTGCTAGAAGGCAGAGACATAACCTACGGAAAACCAGACATGAAGAGGTAGCACAGGATCAATTCTATATTAGAGGTAAGAACAGAGAACTGGAGGAACGGTGGAAGGAATTACTCATTGCTTGTGGTCAAGGAAGGCTTCAACTAGAGGAACTGACTCCATACCATCTCAAAACAACACATTTTGTGGTATGACATCAACCAGTCCCTGTATTCTGATTCTTGATTGACCAGGCTTTACTTCTGATCATTTCCTTTGCTTTGTCAGTCTACCTGAAGATTATATTCTATTTATACTCTATTCATCTGTATATTCCTAGAATCTGGACCAGGATTAAAAGCTTGGCACATAATAGATCCCCAACCAATGTTAAGCTGAAATGACAATGGCTCATGGCTTCAATAACCTTCCAATCTCATTCTTTTACGTATACAACTTTCCTTTTTGCTTTTAACTCCACACTTCTCAATTTTAACATTAATAGTAAATTATTTGTTGGAATTTTTGGTTCTCCATTTCCAGTCAGAGTGTTGTATGTAATCAACATACATGGGTTTCTGCTGCTATCTTGTCTCCTCCTGATACTGGGCATGCTGCCACAGCCACTTCATTGTCCTGGGTCTATAGGCTTAATTCCTTAAAATGCCAAGTTGGTCCTTGGACATGCTTATACTTTCCAGGGATTCTCAGACTACTTCTAAATCAGATAATCCAGTGATTTACTCCAAGGTGATGGCCCAAAGACATTCTGAACTTTAGGCCCCTGGACTTCTAATCCTTTATTGTAGGAAATTGCCTAGGTGGAGTTTCAAAGAACACTGAATCTGATCACATTGCTTTATAAGCTAATGCCTTCATATAGCTCTAAACTAGAGCATGGATATTCCTTCTGAACCCTAACCTAGCCTAAGAATGAAACTCTACTTAAATACCAAAGTTGAAGGCATCTGCTGGGAGAGAGGGGATTAAGTTCCCTAAAGGAGTAAAAAGAATCACCTTTGTAGTCAGGTCTTACTGAATACACACAGCTGATCATGCACTGTGCAATTTTCTAATCTTCTATCTTCTCTAACCCCGGCTGATTAAGGCCAGCAGTTTCCACAAGATGTATTTGAGAGGAGACATTTCTCGGTAGGTCCAAAACTTCAGTATAAAAGCCTCAATATTGTACACTGTCTCTGAACATTCCATATGTTTCCCATTCTTTCTCAAGTATTCTTTCCTGTCCACTAGAACATAAGTTCCTTAAGGCAGGGGCCTCGTTGACTGTGTATCCCCACATCCAGGAAAAAAACAGGTATACTTAGGTATTCAACAAATACTTGTGGATTGTGTATCTGCAAGTTGCTGACCTGGAAAATCTGAAGCTCTTAATTTATTCCTTCAAAGATAACTTATTTCAGATTAATATGTCCTGAATAAATGATGATGAAGATGATGATAGTGGTGGTCGTGCTAGTGTTGATGATGATGACAAAGATAGCTGGCATTTACTAAGTTAGTTTACTAAATTACTGCAGTGGCAACAAAGGAATGGCCCTTAATGAATTGTGAATCTTGATATGTGCAACTGTATAGTGTGCTCCTACAATGACTCTGGACTTAACCATGTGACTTGCTTTACCCAATAGGATATCAGCAAACATGATGCAAGAAGAGGGTTGATAAAGCATTTATGCTTTGAGCCTTGTCCTTTGGGAATACTACTGCTTGTGAACAAGCCCAGGCTAAGCCCCTCTAAGATGAAATACCATACAGAGAGAGGCAGAATTTGGAAAGAGACCATTCTAGCCATTTTGGCCTTTCTAACTAAGCTACGTGAGTCTCCAGACATGTGAGTGAGGACATCCAGGACTGGCCATCCCCAGCCAACATGTCAACTGACATGTTGTAAATGCATGGAGAAGTCCAGCTGTTGCCATGTGGAGAGGAAAAACTACCCAGATGAGCCCAGCCCAAATTACCAGTCCACGGAATCATTAGCAAATAAACTTTAAGCCACTAAGTCTTAGAGTGACTTGCTATGCAATAAGTAATTGATATAGTTACTACAAGGCACTGAGATAATTAAAATATTGTCTCATTTCACTTATAGGATAACTCTCTAAGATATATACTATTATTATTTCCACCTTATAGATAAGGAACCTGACATTTAGAGAGGTTAAATAATTTGCTGGAGCAAACATAGTTACTACTGAGGGAGCACAGATACAAACCCAGTTCCACCGGATTCTAGAATACGATTCTTCACTATTGCTTTTATATTGCTTTAGTGATGACCTTTGTCAACCTGGCCACATCTAGGGTCTATCTCTTCCTGCTTCCTTAAAAACATCTATTCTACACTTGGAGCCTGCTACAACAACAAAAAATTTCAATCTTTGATACTTGAGATGTTTTGGTATATAAAGCAAACAGAGATGAAGTGTTTGGACAATTTATCTTACAAACGATCCCATGATACTGTCTGATAGAGTATAAAGTGTTTAGTCTTCTATTATTTTTACATTATTTTTTATTTTATTATATTTAGTAATTATAGAGTATTGTTAAATACCAGAGGCAAATGGAATATGGTAAGGTAAATGAAATTATGGATAATACAAGTGACAGGTTCTACAACTTAGCAAAATATTAAATATTTCTATCTTAATGCTTTCAGTGTGCCTAATATTAGTAACATAAATTGTGGTCTAAAAAGGCTATGCAGTCTTGCAAAATTTTTCTGCTATCAGCATTTTAGAGGAAATAAACAAGCTGAGATTGTTCATCTTTCTAAAATGCATTGGAGGTAGGTTGATATTCTATCAGCACAAGAATTTTCACTTTGAAAACCAGGAAGTTGTTTCAGGGTCTATGTGGGGGCATTTCCTAGGCTTCCTTATCAGGGAGGCACACAAGTTTTTTTCTAGGACTATTACTAATCTTCAAAATAAGGAACTTCATAACCTAAGAGCCTTAGCAAATAAGTGCAGCATTTAATTTCAAATTACAGGACCCATCAGGGATAAAACTAAAGCCATTATTCCCAACACTGTGGGGATGATAGAAATCTTTCTAAAACTATCTTTCAATAGGGAACTATAGATCATTAGAAGCCATCTAGTGCTTGAAAGCTATTATTTGGAGTGTTACCCCAACATGGGAAAGGAGAGGTATCTGGAAGCCACTGGGAGAGCTATGAGCTTTGGCAATGATTATTAAGAAAAAACAACCATATGTTTACTTGTTTCCATCCAATATACAAAGCTGTAAGGAATGAGTGCTTATAGCCTTTGAAATGTTAACATGTGACCTGA
Organism: Ursus americanus; assembly: GCF_024610735.1. Classification (NCBI taxonomy): domain Eukaryota; kingdom Metazoa; phylum Chordata; class Mammalia; order Carnivora; family Ursidae; genus Ursus; species Ursus americanus. Next base: position 22,126,654 of record NC_142162.1, on the reverse strand, counting down.
GTATTGTAATATGTTTTGGTTTTATAATCTCAGAAATTGTGGGGACATTAGAAATTATCTCACTCAGCCTTATTCCTAAAGCTTTACTTTTTCCCATAGATCTCTGGCCATTTAATTACCCTGTAAACACTTCTGTTGAAAAGGAACTCACTTGATAAGCCATCCATTCCATTGTTGGAAAGCCTTTGTTGTTGTAAATTCACTCCATCTAATAAACTTAAACCTTCACTTATATCTGCTCTTTGAAGTGTTTTTTAAGGAGCTCAATTTTCTTCTATAGGGAAATCTTTCCTCTTTAACATTTCAGGCATCAGCCTCTGGACTTAAAACATAGGAATATAATATTCCAGGAGTGGTCTCAACTGTGCTAATAGAAAATAAGCTAGGTTATGGTTCCATAACCAGCAACTCTGAAATCTCAGTGGCTCATTCCACATGGCCATTTGAAATTGGTTGGGAGCTCCATGTTGTCATTGTCATCTTTGCTCTAGCCCCCAGGCAGAAAGGATAGCCACTGTGCATATGTTGCTGGTCATAGTGGCAGAAAGAAAAGAATATATGGCAAAACTTATACTAGATCTTCTAAGACTTGTTCTCCTGGAATAAGTAAGGGACACATCTGACTTCTGCTTACAATTCTTCAACCAAAGCAAATTACACAACCAGGACCAAACTCAATAAAACAGAAAAGTCTACTTTTTCCTTGTGTCCAGAAAGAGGCAGACAGAAAGCGAGAGAGACAGAGACAGAGAAATATTTGTGAGTTGCCCAACACAGAATAAAACGAATCTTAATAGGAATAGTAGAGTCTTATGAACATAGTCAAAGACTCGTTCTTTTATTATTTTAAGCCATTTTAAAATTGTGGCTTTTTGGGGCACCTGGGTGGCTCAATTGTTAAGTGTCTGCCTTCGGCCCAGGGCGTGATCCCAGGGTCCTGGGATCGAGCCCCGCGTCGGGCTCCCTGCTCCACTGGGAGCCTGCTTATTCCTCTCCCACTCCCCCTGCTTCTGTTCCCTCTCTCGCTGGCTGTCTCTCTCTGTCAAATAAATAAATACAATCTTTTAAAAAAAATTGTGACTTTTATATTTGCACTGCTGTGACACATTTGTTGGCATGAGTTACTGCACCAATGTAAATTCCTAATAAGATACTAAACAGTTGATCCTATAAAACTTAAAGGTACAATTTTTACATTGATCATTATTAATTTCATCTTGTTTATTTCAGCAAGGTGCTTATTTCCCTGTTAGGTATCCCTTCCAACTTGTAGTCAGTATAACCAGCAAGTTGCTGATGCTTTCATTTAAATCAGAATAAAAATGTTGAAAAGGGGAGCTTTGATTGTGGAACCTCGGGATGGGTCACTAACCTGAATGAGGTTGGAACAGGTTGACATCAAATAATCAGTCAATCTTCTCTTGGCATAACCGTTTAGTTAGCTGTTTGTGAATGCACTTTAAAGGACATAATCCAGCCCATATTTTCCATCTTAAAGAAAAGGTGGTTGTTTCATTTTGATTTTTCGTATAACACTGCATGATAAGACTTAATATAGGTGATTTAATGTAAAGTGCGTTTCCTGCTTTTTTTTCCATCCTTTGGAATTTTTATTGGTGTAACAACACATACCTATAAATGTTTCCAAACATAAGAAAAGTAACCTAATTAGATGTTCAGTAAAATCTGTAGTTTCAATCCAGCTAGAAAGGACCTTTTATAAGAAGGCAGATTTTTCAGGGAAAATATCTTAAAAGAAGAAAAGATTCATGTGACCTTTTGACAACCCTCGTGAGAAGTAGATCTGACATACTCTACCTTGCAGTTTGGGTGTCAGGGAATCAGTAGCACCTTAAAAATAACTGCAACAGGATAAAGATGGGAGGAAAAAATAAACACTGTTAACAAAATAGTTTATTAAGGAAGGAAGTAAAATGAAGCACACTGAACCAGTCATGTGCGGAATAAATATAGAACAGCACATTTCCAGAGACACACTAGGAAAAAACCCAACCCAAATATACTGAAAGGAATCCAAGGATAGAATTAATAGCTAAGTGGGCTGAGATATTATCTATTGTTCAGAGGGAAGAACCTCACACAGAAGGATAAATGTTGAAAACAGAACTGAACACTAAATTGGGGAAGAAACCGCTTTGACCAAAATATGTATATATAGTAGCAGATCAGACTCTTCAAAATCTAAAGTGGTATGGGGAAGCCAACCATGTTTTTTAAGGAGTGATTTGGAAGAAGTTTTGGAGTGTGTTAGAAAGAGAGTTACCAACTTTTATTATAGCTGACATGAACGGATAATTTAAAAGTGTAAGAAACAACTGTTTAGGGATGCCTGGGTGGCTCAGATGGTTAAGGGTCAGCCTTCAGCTCAGGTCATGATCCCAGTGTCCCGGGATCAAGCCCCGAGTTGGCTCCCTGCCCAGCAGGGAGTCTGCCTCTCCCTCTCCCTTTCCTCCTCCACCCACTGGTGCTCTGTTTCTCTCTCTCTCAAATTAATAAATAAAATCTTAAAAGGAAAAAAAAGGAACAACTGTTTATCTAAGTCTTGCATTGCTCTTCTTGTTCTTGGCTAAAGTTACAGATACCCTTTAAGACACAGGTTTAAAAGATTATGTACTTTTTAATGTAGTATTTCAAACAGACATGGTTTTCCACACTCCTTTGACTATGGTCAGCAAACGTTTTCTTTAAAGGGCCCAATAGTAAATATTTAGGCTTTGTGAACTGTACGGTTTCTGATGCAGCTTCTCAACACTGCCATCATAGCACTAAAGCAGCCATAGATACCACATACATGAATGAGCATGGCTGGGTTCCAATAAAACTTTATTTACAAGGTGGGAGACTGGATTTGGCCTATGGCCTGTAGTGCACCAACTGCTGTTCTAGATCATAAGTTACTTCTGGCTGGTAAAATAACTGATACCTGCTTTCTATTCTGATCATCCAAGATGAATAGTCCTTAGCATTAATCCTGCTGACTTTATAATGTTCATTTGTCCTTAAATGGAACAGCTGAGCTGGACACTTTCAGAGAGTAAAATATCTTTTCAAAGATACGCTGGCTTTTCTCAGAGAGGACTTCAATGTCTTAGACATGTGAATTAACAATTTACCTATTAGAGGTTTAAAAACACCACCTTGTCTGTATTTCAGTAAAAACTAGTATTGGGTTCTTGAGTCCTGTGTTTATTGCAGCTTAACTCAGGGGAATCCAAGTGTCAAAATCATGGCAACTTGACATTCAGGTAACAGTATAATCCTACTCTAGAGAGCTCCCGTCAATCCAGTGGCACAAAGCCAACCTTAGGACATGGTTTTGCCATTGTGTGAGTTTACAAAACAACTGAGTTACAGCTATCTTGTGGTTTCTCAGAATAGCCTGGAGCAGAATTTTGAGAGGACAGAACCAAATGGGATTCAGTTACTGTTCTTATGTTTATGAAGTGTCAGGGGCTAAAACTGTCACTAATTTTGAACTATACTCGTCATTACTTCTTTTGCATTATATATAGTATGCCTGGATTGATCAATAGGAATGATTCAATCCTGTCAAGTTTTGGTGTTCATCTCTTGAAAAATCCTTATTCTTCAAGCTATTCAAAAGTAATGCTTTTGTTGTTTACATGGCACTTGGCAAATTAGATTTGTCCCTACTAGCTCCCCTCTTTATTTCCTTTTTCTGAAAGACTCCCCACCCCGCCTTTGGTTTACCCTTTTATTTTCATCCAGGCACTCAGCGTTAAGAGTGGTTAGAAAACACAGTGTGTGGTTTCTTTGTCTTTGAATACTGCATGGCATCTAGCACTGCCTTGCACAAAATAAATGTCCAGTAAATGTTTCTTAAAAGCCTCCTCAGTGCCTTATGTCTTCAGCTTCATGAGATATCCATTTGCTTGGAAGTGAGCAAATCACAATATTTAACAGCATACTCATAATCCAATATTTCCTTCAGAATGGAATCCCTGCATCATAGCCTGTCTGGAGGTGTGATGAATACTGAGAAGAACTGATACAAGAGGAGTCCTTTTTCTTTCATAAATTTGCTTTAGATAATGGTCTCCTAAAACTCCTTTCAATCCTTAAATAATAACAATGTATTTGAAAACATAGGGGAGGCCTTAACAATCAAAAAAGTAAACAAACTCCTGCAAAATTTGAGTATTGAGTGAGAAAAAGGTCAAGAAATGGACTTTTGTAAACATCTGAAATTTAAAGAATAGGCAAATATCTAGAAATATCTCTATTTTTTTCCCCCTTATGACTAATTTGATTAAATTTGGCCAAATCCCTTACACTGTACTGATGTGATAAGTTGCATTGTGGTTTTATGTTTTCAGAAATGTTAGAGTTAAAAGTTTCCCTGGTAGGCTTCTGCTTAGGAATGTTCTGTTTTAAGAAAACATAATATAGAAGAACAAAATTTACAAAATAAGTAAATAATGGGATAGCTGTTTACCTAATGGGAGCATTCTTTCTTTGCAAAACAACACCCTGAAGGGTTTCTGTTACATACTGTCCTTCTCTTGTCCCTCACTGGTACTACACATTTGTTTATAGACAATTGCTTGCTAAATGAGGGATGAGGAAGCGGAGTAGAGAAAATATGGCTACATTTTAAAAAGAGACTGTTAATTGAAGATCAGTCTAATGAGAGATGGCTTTAAGGCAATAATGCAATTAAAAGGAAAATATTTTCTATTTTCCTTTCAGGAACACAACCTTATAGTCTGAATAAAAACGCATGGGTGTTCTCAGCTTCTCTGCCTCCACACCATTCCATGGTCCCTTAGTTTATCAATGCTAGTTTGGGTGTCGGTTTTGAGCAAAAGTGAAATAATAAATATCTTACATGTTAGCACTAAAAGGTAGTCTACTGCTCACAGCAACAGGAAGTGTTTGTTTTTAGACTGTAACATTACCTCTAAAAAAATGAAGAATAGATAAAATAAGATTTGCTATACAAGTTGACTGGACCCTGAATCCTATAATTTCCTTTGACCACTAGAATTCTGTAGAAAGTTTTATTTTTGAAAAGACTTTGAAAAATTCCTTGCAAAGGATTATTTCATTTCATTATTGTCTTTTCCACTCAATTATCTGTGTTTTAGGAAATTAGCATTAGTTTAGCATTAACTAAAGAAAAAGATAAATAAGTAACTAATTAATAGAAAAAGCATTATTTCTATCAAGAAATGTTTTCATCTTTTTAATTTTACCCATGTTTGGGGGGCGCCAGGGTGGCTCAGTCAGTTAAGTGTCTGCCTTTGGCTCAGATCATGATCCCGGAGTCCTGGGATGCAGCCCTGCTTCTTCTTCCAGCTGCCTGCTCAGCAGGGAGTCTGCTTCTCCCTCTGCCCCTCCCCCTGCTCATGCTCTCTCTCTCTCTTTCTCTCTCTCTCTCAAATAAATAAATAAAATCTTAAAAAAATAAAAATAAATAAAAAGATTTTACCCATGTTTGGTCACCAGATGTGTATGTGTAATAAACCAGTGGGTTTTGAAAGAATAAATAATTTTAAATGGTGAAAAGGAAATATAACCAAAAACAAAACACTTCAAGAAGAGAAAGCTGTAACATTCTCTAAGACAAATACTTCCTTTTTTTCTTCTAAGGTACAGATAACCAGTCTTCTCTGAAGGCAGTGATTTACAGTGCATCTTTGTTTCTTGGCACCTGCAACTCTAAGGTCATGTTGAGGTAATGATCTTGAAGAGATGCTTAGGCAAAGGCAAAGGAAGTATCAAATAGCTGTTAATGTGATGCCTTTCAAAGTAGACAAATCTATAAATTCTAAAACATCATTGTTATTTAAAAAGTGCCAGATTTACATGAGATAGGGTCTTAGATTTAACATCCCACTAAAACCAAGCCCGCAGAAAAGCTGGAAAATAGAGCTCCTTATACAGGGAAGAATGTTCGGCAATTTGTTGATACGGTAAAAATTTCAAGAGGAAGAGATAGTACGAGCGCCAAATGGCACTCCCTCCCATCTGCCCTGTCTATCTTTTATCTTCAACTTCTTCTTCTATGCTGAATTCTTCCTCTCAATGTGTAAACATATTCAGGCCTCTCCCACCCGGGAAATTACCCTCCCTTGATCCTGAATTCCAACGTAAGCTATTATCCTCCTGTCTTTTCTCTTTTCCTGTCAGCTTAGCTCCTGGAGAGAGAAGTTGTTATGCAGCCTCTACTATCTTACCTCCCTACCTTCTTGCGGCTGTCTCTATCCCTGAGCCTGGCAGGTTTTTTCTGCAATTGCCAGATCTAGTGGGCTCTTGCCCTTGTCCCTTTTGTTAACATAGAGACATGTGCTGCCTCTTTCGTTAAATTTCCCCATTGCCAGACTCCATGAGTTATTTGCATGTCTACCCCTTTCAGTAGAATGTATGTGGGGTCTGGGGGCCTGGGATGATACTTAATTTGAAACCTTAAGATAATCCCAGGAGCTGGCCCATGTAGGTACGCAAGAAATGTATGTTAAATAAATTTCTTTATTGGACTGCAAATGATTTTCAGGAATTTGGGACTAACAGGGCATTTATAAAGACTTGTATTATTGTCGGTTTGTTTAAATGATGTGGCCTGTCTTTCCACATGGTTTGGGTTTGAGGGACTCATTTCCTGTTTCTTTTAAATGGTTTCTTGCTCTGAAACCCCCCCCCCTGCCAGTTCAGTCCCCTCTCTTGGAGGTCTTGGGCCTTCAGGAGGCCTCCCAGTCAGGGCTGGTGGTGATGCACGACACTGCATTGTTTGCTTAGCTACCCGGGTGGTTGGTTCCCTGTTTGAGGGAGAGGAAGTAGCAACAAGAAAACCCTGAGGAACCCGAATGTGGTCTCCACATCCAGGCAACCGGGCCTGGCTCAAGTGCAGCAACGCCCCGGGGAACTTCTCAAAGAGCAGCTGCTACACAGCTTTCCCGTCGACGATTCTCATCACATGTGTCCTTTGCTTTACTTAATGTTTTTTTTTTTTTTTTAGATTATTACAGAGCAATATAACCATATTCTAAAATTCTGGAAGATTAAAGGAAAAAAATTGCTTCTATTCTCTCCATACTGGGTACTTTTTATGTAGTCCTCGACAGTCCTTTTTGTAATCATTTAAAAAAGTGTGATTGTCATCCTTGTGTCTGCTATTTTCACTTCCTGAATTTCAAACTCTCTTCTCTGTGCTGCATAGTCCTATAATCATTATTTTAAATCAGGCCGCTTTTATGCGTTACAGTTACTAAATGGGGAAATCGTGAGGCATATATATTAACCTGAAAAAGGTTCTTGGAGAGTTTGGTCCCAATGTCGTCCATGATGCTGATGGGTCAGATTCCTGTGATGCATGGTAATTAGGCAGTTTCATTCAGTACCTACGCTATGTTTGGTGTTTCCACAGGTAAAGGCTACCACATAGGTCGGATTGCTTTTCTGGAGCACAATTCACACTGTTTTACCTAATGATTCCAGCCTCAAGAGATAAGTATATTTGCAAATGGAGATTTTATGAACCAGAATATTTAATCATATCTAGTGCTATATTTAATATTTATGATGCTATAAAATTAGTGCTGATTAAAAAATGCCCCAACAATTGGGGACTGGCCAACTAAGAATACAATAAGAATATGAGACTGAATATGAGCAGAAGTCAAAAAAGAGAGAGATAGACGAGCATTTCTGTGTAGGTCAGTCAATCAGCAAGGTATGTGTCAAATTAACTCCAGATAAGGTTTGAATTGTTCAGAACGCAAAGGCAAGTTCATCTGAAATGACTTGGGACGTGTTGAGGAGAGGTTAAGAATCATTTCTATAAGACACAGCTAAGCAGGGCGCCTGGGTGCCACAGTGGTTAAGCGTCTGCCTTCGGCTCAGGGCGTGATCCCGGCGTTGAGGGATCGAGCCCCACATCAGGCTCTTCAGCTATGAGCCTGCTTCTTCCTCTCCCACTCCCCCTGCTTGTGTTCCCTGTCTCGCTGGCTGTCTCTCTGTCAAATAAATAAATAAAATCTTAAAAAAAAAAAAAAAAGACACAGCTGAGCCAATCTGGGGGGTGGGGGCAAGAACAAGAATGTCAATGATATTTCCTGCCACGACAGGCATCTTTCCTAGAGATTTTCTTAGTTCCATGGTCAAAACTTGTGTTCGCTTTTATCTGCATACTTTCCGCTTCCTCCCACTATGAACCCCAAGTTGAATATGCCAAAGGGGAGCATTTTGTTTATGTTCATTTATTTTTGTTTTTTTCCTCTGAAGGGGAAGGTGGAATCCTGAGAAGCTGGAGAACACCTTTGTAGCCGGCTGCAGCCCGCAGGTATTGTTGAATCTTATCAAAACGTGACTCCTGAGATCACAGAGCCTTCCCCGTTGAACCTGCTTTAAAGTCTCTGGATGAACTAGAAATTTGGAAGTCACAAAAAAGTTCTTTGCTATCCTAAGGAAGAAGAACAGCAATTGTTTATTGTGTGTGGTGCTAGTCTTTGGTGATTACCACAAATTTTCAACCCCCCACCCCACCCCCCTATTCTGGGCACATGGTAGAATTGCACTTCCTGGCCTTACTGTAGTTGGGATGCAAGAGGGGAGGGAGTGTATTTGTTCTGGATGATGAGTTATAAGGGAAAGTGATGTGTGTTACTTCCAGACTGAGCATTTCATTACCAGTATAATTACCCTCCAATGCTCTCTTGTCCCCTCTGCCATGACAACAGGCCAGGTTTGAGATGACAGATACAGCACCAAGAGAAGAGACATACAGAGAGTTCCAGCTATCTTGGGATGAACATATAGTGAATGGGAAAGAAATCTATACTGTTACAATTAAGTTTTTTTTTTTTTTTAAAGATTTTATTTATTTATGTGACAGAGAGACAGCCAGCGAGAGAGGGAACACAGCAGGGGGAGTGGGAGAGGAAGAAGCAGGCTCATAGCGGAAGAGCCTGATGTGGGACTCGATCCCAGATCGCCAGGATCACGCCCTGAGCCGAAGGCAGACGCTTTAACGACTGCGCTACCCAGGCGCCCCAAGTTTTTTTTTTTTTAAACCACAGTCAACATGGATTGATACAAATGCTTACTGTAGGATAAATACTATAATGAACATTTATATAATTTCATTTAATCCTCATAATCCAATGAGGTAGACAGTCTCATTTTCTCCAGCTTATAGATGAGGAAACAGATTTATCGTGCTTAAAGAAATTTCCCAAAGTCTCATCTCTTGGAAGTGGCAGATCTGAACTTGAACCTAAGTTTTCTTTGATGAACAAAATGGAGACACCATCATACTTTACAGAGCATTGCTTAAAAAATAAAATCACAAGGCAGCTCAGAATACGTAATGACTATTAACTCATGACATTTTGCATTCTGAAAGGGGAGTTTTAGTGTTAAATTAGAAAGTCCTAAGGGGGTCCTCTGTCTTTCCAGACTAGGCAGGATGAAGACGCTCCTTCCCATAGCCTTCAGGCATATCAGGGTGGCCTCTTTCAGAAGCAGAAAAGATCTATGTTTGGCTGGAGCCTCCCTGGCTTCCAACTACAGATCTCTGTGTCCTGGGTTCATTCCCATGTGTTTGTGCATCACATTTCAGAAAAGCCTAATGTGAAAGAGATGAAGCTCAGGCGTCAGACTGCCTGGGTTAGCCGCTTGACATCGGTGTGATCTTAATAAAGTGAAAATTTCTCAGCCTTGATTTCTTTTTCTGTAAAATGGGAGTAGTTTAATAGAAAACCTCAAGAGTACACTTATCCTGATGAAAAGTTAAGTAAATCTCCTAAGTTGCTGTGAGGATTCAATGAAGTAATGCATGTCAACTGCTTAGAACAGTGCCTTGTATGTGGCAAGCACTCTCTCCCCTTTCTCTGTGTGTATAACGGATTCATTTGTACATTTTCAATAACCATTGCAAAGTAACCCTATCTCATTTTAAGATTCTGAAGGTTTTTTTCCAGCAAGAGGAAAGGAGTCTTAAAGTGGTGAGTAACCAGTTTTTATTTTGTTGTGTTTTTTAACCACATCAAGAATGAAATACTTTACTTTGAGGAGAGAGGTCAGCAATGTTCAAAATGCAGAAGTTAAAGAAACACAGGGAACATTCTTCGTGAAGACACTTGCAGAATCTCCTCTAATCCTCATCTCAAGCCTGGGTTCTTACCTTTTCCCACCCAACTCAAGGGAAGGCCCTTTCTGATACAGAGGGAAAAAAGGAAGGCATAAATAAATGGTTTTTGAACAATAGTGTTTTTTGGAACTTTTCTTGCTGAAAATTATTTTTAAGGTTATTTTGAAAGTTTGCCTGAGGGCAATTTTTACTAAAATGAACTAGTTTTTTCTTCTGAGGGTGGGCTAGTCATTTCCCCTCTCAGATCTTATCTGCTTTTTATCTGTAAAATGAGTGGATTAGGGTTGATAAATCTTATATCTGCTGTTCTTTGATTCTGCCATTGCCTATTTAATCTACACCCTCGGAATGTGGGTCTGCAGCCTGTTTCTGCTTTAGATTGTGGACTAGGAATCCAGCCCGAGCTCCCCAACTCAACCCCCCATCCCGTCCCCCAGCTGCCTGGAGGTAAGGAAAAGTGAGGCTGCAACCCTTTTATTTGACGTTGGAGCTCTCTGTAGCATTAACCTGTTGTTGTCTAACGTGTGGGGCAGAGGAAATGAGCTTGGAGGCTGTGAGCAGGGGTAGTCAACAAGAGCGTTTTCTTCTCTTTTTCCCAGGGGTGAGATGGGGGAAGAAAAACAGTGGTCTTTGTTGTGAAGCCACAGTGCCAAATTTCAACCTAGAGGAATGTTTAAATCCTGAAAAAAAGTTACGGAGAAGACTTTCAATTACGTCCTTAGTCACAACAAGAGGGTAAGAACTTTCAAGGCACAGGATTGAAGAGACACAAAAGTCAGGAAGTGACCCTTTCGTCGGGATTTCAGGGGCCCCGAGGGGAAACAAAGTCCTCTCACAGCTTGGGGAACTTTGGACCGTACCATCCCGAGAAGCAGGGGTGGGGGAGCCGGGGAGGGCGATGGAAACGGACATCTTCGTTCTTAACGAGCCATGAGCAAACTGAGGATTTCCTCGCTGAAAAGACTCAGTGTCCGCAGATCCCCCGCCCAGAAATGAAAGCGGTTTTTAGCCGATTCCCATTGTGGAGCCTGCTGAAAAAGACGCCCGGGTCGCCCTGGCCTCCTGAATCGGGCCCTGTGCGCGCCTGTCCGGGCCGCGCGCCCGGGTCTGCAGGATGGCGTGCGGGGGCCAGCCCATCTGCGGCCGCGAGCAGCCGGGAGGAAGCCGCCCCGGGGATGAATGGGGCTTTGTTCGCCGGCAGCCGCGGCTGCCCTCGGCAGGCCGGGCCCGCACAACGGAGGCTGTATGAGAGAGGAATGGAAATGAGCCTCCGGCCCTCCCGAAGGAGCCCCATCCCCATCCCCTAGCAGTGCAGAGGAATGCTGGCAAGCCGGAAAGGAACCCTCGCCGGGAACGCTGCTCTCGCGCCTCTGAAACCCCATTGAGAAGAGCCCTTTGATGCAATTAAAGCGCATTTCATTGCAGGCCTGGGAGGAGGGAAGGACCGTCAAGCTTTTTTCTGTCTCCGAGCATGTGTGTGCACCTTTGTGGGGCGGGTTACTTAGCGAGCAGGCGGGAACTTGAGCTCCCTCTCTCGCAGACGTTCTGTAACATCATAAAAGCACACCCATAAACAGATTGGCTTTCACCGTGGGTGGAACCCAATTTGGATGCGTTCCAGGCTGACCTGCAGGCCGGAGTTCCTGCTTTGAAAGGCTCCTTGGTACGCCGTCCACCACCTGCTCTGCTGTGAAGGTTTAGGCGGGCAAGAAATAGCGTTTGCTTCTGAGATCACTGCTCCCCATTTTCCATTTTCTCAGAGATGGAGTGGGGCATGTCGCAGGTCCAGAAATGGTCACAGCCTGATGTGTAAAATGATGACGCCTTCTACTGTTGAAGGACTAGGATGCGACGGCTATTTTGATATTCAGACTCTTCTTTAAGATTCCCCTACTTCCCCCACAGAGGCAACTGTGTGGCCCCCGCAGAACCCACATAGACTAGTCTCTAAAGTTAATATTTTTCATTTGTTAAAATGAATATTAAAAAGGCCAGAGAGCCCATACCATAAAGATCTGGGTGCTTGTGGAATTCATTCTAAATTGGACGTAGGCACCTTATCTGTTGGCGCAGGTGACAGATGTATGGGATTGGAACTCAGTTAAACGTCCGTATAAAAAGATCCTCTGGATTCCTGTTTTGTTGACTTGGGACCACTTATTACCAGGGCTAATAGTCTGGTGTCTGTCTCTCTCCACTAGAATATGCCTCCTTCAGAACAAGAACCTATCTTTCGTATTCCAGTATTTTCCGAGCCCAGAGGAGTCCCTAATCATCATGTCAGTAACAAATATGTTCAATGAATGAATAAATCCAGGAATGTGAAGAATTAATACTAACTTGCTGGCTGTTTTCTGTCACTTACCAATCTAAACAAGAACTGGGGGGGGGGGCTAGGTGGGTACTGGGGATCCTTGGCGAGGCAGAAGTTACGTAGAAGCATGAAGAGTAGGAAAACATTTTTGAGAGCACAAACATGCTGCAAATGTTTCCTGAAATGACCCAAGGCAGAATGGGGCACTTAGGTGAAGGAGTCATTCTTTCCCAAGGAGTGGATGTTTAATGCTGGCAAACATGCATCATATTTCATACTTGCAAGGAGGTGCATAGTCCATCCTTCATTCATTCTTTATCCCATGGAAGCGGAACAGTAAGAGTAATTGCTATGCATCATGGGCATTGCTGTTTCTTATATGTTGATCTAAATATGTCTTATTTTAGGTCTTGTTTAGACCTCTAACTTGAGTGTTTTCCCCTGAGGCCTTGCATACATCAATGTTTTTCCCATAAAAAAAGAGTAACAGTACACTCTTGCATCTCAATCAGAAAGCCCATAAGTATGAGATAGTAGAGAACATCCTTCAGATATATATATCTCCAGGTGTCTACAGGAAATTCTACTTAAATGACCACATAAGCAAATGGATGCTCCACTCATGTCTCCCCCATTCCTACACAATGCATGCATACACACAGACTAAAAGATGGGACCCAGTGATTTCTTGTTTGTGTGAGAGTACAGTATGCCAGCACACAGTTTCCCACAACTTTATGTCTTGTCATGTAGCTCTATTTGGCTGTCATTCTGGGCACCATATTGTCTTGATGTGAATATCATCCCTGACAGTTGAGACTATTCAGACTGTCTCATTCCTGTATGTTTAGCCAGGTGGACCCAACCCACATCAAATCCCATATGTGAAGAGATTCTAGGATAGAACAAAAGTTGTACAACAGTATCAATAGCAGTGCTCCTCCTTTGCAGAACTGCTGAGTTTTCTCCAAATTATTGAGTATTTCTGTTTCCTTCTGATTAACCAGATTTTTTTTTTTAAAGCAGATTTATCCTCATTTCAGATTGGTCATTAATAGGCAGTAGCTTGGATCAAGCTACTTGCCTCTAGCAAATAATGAACGATCCAAAAGTGGTCACTGAAGGCCAGAATTAAAGGTTCTAGTCTGATTACATTGATGAAATAAAAAATCCCATGTGAACAATCATGTTTTATCCATTTAGATTTATCTATTTTTTAAAGGACTATGCCTGTTTATCTGGAAATACGCAGGGTTTAGTAATAATACCTTTTATTTTGGAAACCTAGAATTGCACATGCCTAGAAATTGTTGGTGAGGGTGAAATTTGCAGAGATAAGTACCTGAAGTAAAGATAGTGAAGACTATCATTCCCTGTTGCAGGTTAGGAAATAACTTGAGAGAGGAAAAGTGGCTTACCTATGGTCACAAACTATAGAATTAGAATTGCATCTCTCTTCTCTTGATGTACAAGGTAGCCCTCAAGGTCACTGGTGTTTTAATGCTAGGGAAGCCTGCAGTTTAGATAGTGACTAGACCCTGGATCCCAAAGGACATATGAAAGCTAGTTCATCTGATCTGAGATAAGATCAGATTAACTATATTGCATACTGTACTTTCATTCTGAGAATATTTAAATTATTAGCTCAACTTCTCATTTTTCCCATCTTGTGATTTGTCCGGTAGCCAGGAAAGTGAAAAGAAGACCTCTCCTTTATTTACCAGATGACCCATGGCCTTCTTAGCCAGGGCTCTCTAGAAGTTAGGGTGGAGACTTTTATTTGTCCTGTCTTTGGGGCAATAAAAGGGGAGGGGACACCTTATTCATCCAGTCTTTGGCTCCTAAAAAGCCAAAAAGCACTGCTGTTTACTTAGTCTCTGGGCTTCTAAGTGCTGGGGTGGCTCCTGTTGACTCAAATTGGAGTCCTTCAAGCTAGGTGGGGCTCTATGGAGCTGTTAGTCATGTGAGGTTGCCAGGGCAACTTAAAAGTCTCCTGAGTTGGAAGGCTTCATGAAGTACAAAGAAGAGACTGCCAGGGTGCATTACAACTTAAAGGCATGTGTTCAATAACATGTCATCTCTGGGTAATGGGGCTTTTATTTTTATTTTGTGGGATTGAAAGATCAGAAGCCAGAAATTAGCTGAGGAGGATAAAGAAAAGGAGAAATTAAAGGGGGGGGGCTATTTCTGTTCCTTATGTGGGCAATGGTTGAACAAGGAGAACATCTGGTCCTGGAGCAGGTCTCTGTAGTGCTGCTTTTAATTACCCTGTCATTTGGTCTCAGGCTAAATTAGTGACTGTGGGAGCAGCTCAGATCTCCAAACTGACAGGCCCAGAGAGCTTGACTTAGCCTGCCACATAGTCAGAGGGGAAACGCGGAGCTTCCGGTTTCATATTTAAACCAGGGATTGACTCATAATTGTAGCTGTCAGGAGGGTGATGGAGACATTATGTAATCTGGTTCTTACGGCGATGTGTGTTTAAGATTTCTGTTCTGTAAATTCCAGAGGAAATTTTGTGCCCATTGAGGGAGAATTTGCTGGCTGCTCTGTGGTGTGCCCTGCAGGATAATGACAGTGCTATTAAAGGTTCCTAAGTCTGCCTGAATCCAAACATGAATGAATTTCCCCCTGAAAGGCCCTCCTGTTTTTCCATAGACTTAAATGTGGATGAGGTTAGGCAAAATATGGTGAACTGCAAAGAGGCAGTATGTTGACCCAGTAGAGAAATTTAATGACAAACCATTCAGGTCCGCAGATTTTTTTTTTTTTTTTTTTTTTCTGGGCCACATAGTTCCCTTTAGTAGTTCCCATTATTTCCAGCCTTAAGAGATTCTGGAAGTGGACATCAGTTGCTCCTGGAAACAAAGCATTGGAGCTGTGGATCATTTGTTCCATTTTCATTCTGCTTGTTTCTTGCCTCTTAGAGGCCTCTGTGGACTGGTATAAATTTGCAGGGCCGCCAGGGAAGGCCTGAGACAGACCCAGTGTTTGCAGCCCCGAAAAAAGTCAGATGAGGCTGTTTAATTTTAACTCTGAAGGAATGTATTCTCAACACCTCTGCAAAAGGAAGACTGTATTTTCATTTGATTGTTTGCTGAACCTAATATGCTTTACCTACATGATAAGAACAATTTGTCAATGGAGAACAGTATTCATATTCATAATAGTGGAGACTAAATAAAAATTTACAAGGTGAATTGGGAGTGGGTTAGTTTGTTTGTTGGGAGTAATGGTGGTGGGGGCATGGGGAGGACTGAAACCTTCCAACACTCCCTGGTTGTGGGTTTGGCTGCTCCAGAGTTCTCGTCTCTATTTCTATACCTTTCTTTCCTCTCTTGGGGAATCCTCCAGTCTACCAGTACTTGGAGTTCTGGTTCTGCCTTTTCAAGCCCATCAAAGAAGACAATGGTATTTATAAAGTAGTTTTAGTCAAAATTAATAGCTAAATGTGTGAAAATGTGTAATTAAATGCTGGGTATCATCATAATCCATTTATAAAGTTTCATGTGACTATTATATAGTCACTGTAACTTAGGACATTATCATAGACTGCTGGATGATGCAGAGATGGATAATTTCACGAGCTGTCTAGCCTAACTTTATTTATTTATTCATATGAGGGTTGTTTTTATTATAATCTCTATTTTTTTCTAGAAAAATGAAAAATTAGGATAATTGCATACTTGCCTATTGGTATTTGGAACATATAATTGAGAGTGGGTAATTTGCAGGGCCTTTTTCAGGAAAAAGTTATTTTAATGAAAAATAATATAATACAATTAAATATTATAATATATTACTAAAATAATATATTTTATATACTTGTGTATTTACACATAGAAATGCAGATTTAAAGGACCAATCAAAAATTTTCCGTATTCTTTCATAGTCTCAGGGTGTGAAATCTTAACTAGGACACAGTGCTACTATAATGACTGGATTTCTTTCTCTCATGAGGATAAAGTTTCACATGAGTATTATACAGTCACTATAGCTTAGGACATTATCATATGACTGCTGGATGATGCAGGGATGGATAACATCATGAGCTGTCTAGCCTAAGTTTATTCATTTTCCTAGTCATTGAAATGAACAGACTTGATGTGACTCCTGTTGAGATACTTCCAGAGGCAACCATCCTTGTAATGGATTCTCTCCATCAGTAAATTAGGTCCTGATTTGCCTGTTTTTTTCCCCCTGTGCTAGAATTTCAGATGGGCTGGGGATTTCTCTTCTAGTTAAGGGCCATTGGCTTATAGAAAACAATAACTGAAGACAACAAAATAGTGTTATGCTGTGGCTTGAGTAAATTAAGCTTAACATTGGATCTAGTTATAAATATCAGTGAGATATTTTCTCTTTCTTGTCTTTCTCTATCCAAACCCAGGCATTCATCATTGAAGATGAGGGACTAATCAGAAAGGATAATTGTCAGAATTAATAAATTGCCTCTGATTAATAAAAATTAATAAATATTTATTTCATGATATTTAATTAGGATTGAAAATTGGTTGAGATTTGTTTTCTTTAAACTTTACAAACCATAGTTAACCCAAGTGTGTCAAGTTGCCCCAACATTCTTTGAGAACTTCAGTTGTCTACATGTGAATTTTAAATTCCTTATCAAAACTTTCAAGGCCCACCAAATCTGGCTCCAATTTACCCTTCTAACTTTACTTCTTGCTACTCCCGACCTACCCTTCTAACTGTATTTCCCACTTTTCTAACCTCACATGCTGGATGTGCCAGCCAATCTAAATGACTCCATGTTTTCAAAGCTGCTTTCCTTAGACAGTATCTTCTAGTTCTAGCTCTACAAAGTCTTCCGTTATTATCCCTAACAACAAGTAATTATGTCTAATGAACTCCCATAGCACTTAATCTATAATTTTTCTTACAGCATCTCATGATATATAGATTTATGTTTAAGCCTCACCCATTTATTTCCTATAACTTCCTTGGGGAGGAATCCATGTTTGATTCATGTGGTGTCCACAGACTGCCTTATGTTCTGCTTACCCATGATAGAAGTTCCACAAATCTTTGTAGAAGGAATGAATAAAATCTAGCTACAACATTCAAAACACTTAAATTTCTCCGAACAAGAGAGAATCTCTTTTTTTTGGTAAAACAAAGATGGGGTTTTTGGCTCCTTTCACAGATAACACTGTTGTTTCTCCCTAAAATGGACTAACTCAGTGCCCACCACCCATCCTCAGAACCCAGAAAGACTCAGAACCTAGTGCACCATGTCAGGTAATGAGGAATTGTTTTGTTTCTATTACTGGGATATGGATGAGAAAAAGGATGAGGTAGGTAGATTCCTGTGCTAGATGAGGAGCAGGTCTGTGGCACTGAGTTTAAAAATTTTTTAACAGAATTGCCACCAGATTTATTGTTTATGGTCTTTTGTTATCATTCCTTTCCTTTCTTTTCTGGTTGATTTGTCAATTCTGGCCAGCTACGTTGATTTGAATGGGGCTCTGGAATAATGGGCTAAGTCAGGAGAACTGCCTTCTAGAGTTGGCTCTGCCACTGGCTGTGTGGTTTTAGGAAAGTATGAATAAGAAGTAATTTCCTCATCTATATAACATCGATAATAAATTCTCTTACCTTTCTCACAGTGTTGTTCTTAGGATTCAGAAGAACAGTTTATAAGAAACAATATTGAAAACTACAAAGTGTTTTATATTTTGTAAGGGGTTCTTATAAAATTTAACAATACTAGAGGTTTCCTCTTGGGATATCTTTTAAATCACTATTCCCACTTGGACAGTTATTACTTAATATGTCTAATTAGGCAAAGTAGAGGGATTTGGAATTTTGGCTCTGCCATTTACTAGCTCTGTAACTCCAGGCAAGTTACCTACCCTCACCTAAACCTCGTTTTTCTCAATTACAATTGGGGATGAAACATCTAGCTCATATGATAGGGAAAATTAGTAGTGTTGTGGCCTTGTCATATGTCAACTTGGCTAGGTTGAATTACATTTCCTAGAAATCCCTTCCCTGAATGTGTCTGGCTGGGGTAGGCCACAAGAGACATGTTTACAATGGGTTTGGAATTTGAAAGTAAAACAGCAACCATTTTGTGTTTTAGCTTGGGAAGCTGGGGCCGGAGCGTTGGAGCTCACACTGACACACATTGTTGCTATCTGTTGGCATACCTCCTTGGCACTGAACAGCAGCCACCTGTCCTGAGATCCTCCTTTAAGTTCTCTGACTTTTGGGCCACATGTATATTTAGTTCCATGATAAAGGGTCCTGGTTTCTTCAAGGCAGGATGCTCACATCATCAAGGTTAGAGACTGCTATTACTGATATAGGTTCCAGTTTGTCCCTGTCCTTGTGGGTTCCAGATTGCACTTGCTCACCCATGGTTTAGGTCTTCTCTTCTCTTGCTAATGATTTGGCCTATGGACTTCAAGCTCCAGGATCAGATAAAAGACTTAGAGACTATTTAACCAGTCTCCACCACTGTATAAGTTTTCCATAGCATCTACTCTTCTCTATCACCAAAACACACATACCCCTACCTTCTAATGCTATGATCATTATTATTAATATTGTCATTCAGATGTCAGAGAACTAGGTAGGATTGTCTAAAGGCTCTATCTATTTCCTATAGAAGCCCAAAATCCTCTCTAAGATTTCTCCAAACTCCTGTTGAGTTTGTATTTTCATGGTCACTTCTGGCTCACCAAACCCTTCCCAATCCGCACAAGAGACTTATTCATACAAAGCACTTCTTAGCGTATTTGTCTTGACTAAAGATTCTGGTGGCATGGGCAAAGAGAAGAAAGGTTCATGTTACAACAAAACAATTTCCAGTTGAATTTCAGGCACCCCTCTGTAAAATGTTTCTCTACCAGCTCATCCTTAGAGCATATGCCCAGTTCTCTCACCCTGCAAAAGCCCTAGCCTCACAATATCTCCTTGGATCCTCTCTCCTTCTTCCCTTTTCCTCATCTGCTTTCTTTTTTTTCCCAATCCCCTACCCTGTTGTTTTTAAGTGCAGAACAACTCCTTTCTTTTTCCTCCTTAGATTATTGTAGACATATGTCCATGCCTTTAGGATCTCACTTTCTATTCCCAAAGACTGTTTTTACAATAAGAATGCTATTGCGGTTAAGAAAATAAAAATTTTACCTGGTTATAATAATGACAAGAGCAGGAAGCATATATTTAGCACTTACTGTGATCCAGGCTCCAAGAACTCTTCACTTCTCTTATCTCATCTGATTGCCACAACAGTCTAGTGAGGTGGTCTGGCTTTAGCCTTATTTTTACAAGGTTGAAATCAAATCCTAGAAATAATAATAATAATATTAAAGCAATTAGGAAACCTAATATTTATTGAAATCATATAGGTCAGGCACTGTTTTAAGCACTTGACTTTTTTCTCATTAATATCTTAAAACTTACAAGTTTAGTATAATTATCCTCATTTTAGAAAGAATTTAAGACACAGAAACCTTAGGAAATCTGTTCAAATCCACACAATAAATAAAGAGTGGAGCTGTGAATGCAAGACAGGCTGTTGGAATCCAGAGCTCAGGATACTGTCTGGGAAGGTAAGAATGTGTTTCAATGTTCTCTTATATAGTTGGCCTCCTATTTCATCTTGATACCTTTCTTGACAAACCTAATATTTTAACCCATCCTTCACATTTTAGATCCTTCATCCCTGTTTTGTCTCCTTAGCACCTAATACTATAAATATGTTGTATATTTATTTATCATTTTTATTTTTCTACCTCCACCACTGGAATATAAGCTCTGTGAGGGCAGGGAAATTTTTGTGTTTTCTTCACAGTAGCATTATTAGGGCCTGTAGGAGTGTCCTGCACATAGCAGATGCTCAACAAGTAGTTACTGAATAAAGAATGAATGAATGAATGAATGAATCAATCAATCAATCAATGAGACTGCTTCTAATGAGAACATGGAGATACTTAAGAAACCAAACACTTTGGATAGAATGTGAAAAGGTTCTAAATTGCTGAACTCTAGTTATGATTTAATTCATGAGGGGGCCACTAATACTGTGATTCCCCTCTGTTCCTTTCCTTCCTGTCCTCTCCACTACCTCTCCCAAGTGCATATGTATAACTGTCTTCATGTGGTTGAACTGCCTTCCCTATGAGCCTGCTCTCAAATACTGAAGAATACTCTTTGACTTCCTAGTTTACATTCTCCATTTATAAAATAGAGCTAATTATATTTCTAATAACTTCAGCAAGATCTGGAAGAGATCAGTGAGATGACAATAGAAAAAAAATAAGGCATTGAATCTTAGGAGGACTCTGGCTATGCAAACATACATGGAAATTCAAATAAAATACTTTTGTCACCTCTCCATAATTTGAGGCTTTTATCTCAAGGATATACCTTAGTAACATTTGTAGAAATAATGACTTTTGTGGCTTATTGTTATTTTGATCTTAAAACATTTTTTAAGTTATAATTTTAAGATTTTATTTATTTATTTGATAGAGAGAGAGAGCACATGCAAGCACAAGCAGGGGGAGTGGTAGAGGGAGAGGGAGAAACAGGGGATGCGGGGCTCCTTCCCAGGACCCTGGGATCATGACCTGAGCCAAAGGCAGATGCTTAACTGACTAAGCCACCTAGGCGCACCTTAAAAAAATTTTTTTTCTAACAATCATTAGGAATTACTTAGCATATAAATGTAGATTTATCTATTTATTGAAGAATAGTTGACATACAATGTTACATTAGTCTCAGGTATACAACACAGGTACTTGACAAGTTTATGTTATGCTATGCTCACCACAAGTATACCTACCATCTGTCACAATACAACACTATTACAAGACCACTGACTATATTCCCTATGTTGTACCTTTTATTCCTGTGACTTATTCATTCCATAACTGGAAGCTTGTTCTCCCCACCCCCCACTACCCTTCATCCATTTTGCCCATCTTCAACTCCCATATCCTCTGGTGACTACTAGCTGCTTCTTTGTATTTATGGTTCTGTTTCTGCTTTTTGTTTGTTTGCTTATTCATTTGTTGTTAAGACATCTGAGATCAAGGTGTTGCCAGGGTCAGTTTTTTCTGAGGTCTCTTTCCTTGGCTTATTGGATGGTCATCTTCCCCTGTGTATTTACATGGTCTTCCTCCTATGCCTGTATCCAAATTTCCTCTTTTTTATAAGGATGCAGTGATACTGTATTAGGGCCCACCTAAATGAGCTCATTTTAATTTGATTACCTCTTTAAAGACTCTATCTTCAAATACAGTCACAGTCTGAGGTACTGGGAGTTAGGACTTTGACATATGAATTTGGGGGGGGGGACATAGTTCAGCTCATAACAGTTATCCTAAAATATTGCTGAACTCTCTGGGTCTTAGTTTACTGGGTTAAAAATAACAACGCCTGCTCTATACATCTGTTATAAACACATTGCTTGGTGTTTTCTTTCTTTAGGTAATTAAAGCTAGGTAGAAATAAATCTAGTTTTTGGAGAGATGATAATATTATCAAAGGTCACAGATGGACCAAAATTTGCTCAGAGCGAAACCAGCTAGATGGAGAGGACAACTCTTTTCTAAAATTTTACGTTTTTGGAAAATGGGCAGCATGCAGCTGAGTATTACCTCAAAGGACTACCAAAATTATTGGATCAGACCAAACTTTAAATCAGATAGGATTAAAAGTTAATTTTCCTCTGCCAATTAATGTCTAGAAACTTGGAAGAGAAGACAGGTGAAATCAAGAAGTTAAATTTGAGATCCTGTCCAATCACCACCACAACCACCACCACCACTACCAACATCATCATTATCATTGATGTGACCATCATTTTTACCATGTCACACTGGATGTTTTTACTGTCTTATCCTCTAATGGCTTTATCTGCTGCTCAACTAGTCTGTGAGCTCTTTATGGTAGGAAGTATGTCTAGGAGTTTTTATCTGTGTACTTTTGTGCCTTGCATGGTGCTGGGCACAGAGCTGGGGCTTGGTAAGCACTGGTTGGCCAATTTGCACTGACTTCTGGGCCTGGTTGCTGAGTGCATCAGTCAGAAGACTGGTGGTGAGGGAATGGTAGGGGGAGGGGTGGCTGACTGCCATAGCACAACCGGGAGTGGATACCCAGCTGGTGATGGTACTGTTTGCATTGACCAACTTGTTGGTCGGACTTTGCAACTACATGAACAATGGGCTTCAGAGTGGGATCTCTAAAATCCTAGAAAATATAGACTTGTAATTTGAAAAGAAGCCAAGTTATTAGTCTTTTCTCAGCATTGAGGCATACTTTGCCGTAGAAAATGTAATGATTTGGTGGTAGGCAGTGGGTAGGGAGAGGAATGGGATCAAAACATAGTTTCTATCTAATTTCCTTTGACAATGGTTATTGTAAAAACATTTTGGCTAGGAAAAGATTAATTTGTTTTCAAAATTAAAAAAAAAGCAACATGTGGAAAATATTATGTTGATGCATATTTTGTTGAACAGATGGTGACAGTCCCCAAACTTCTCAAGGATTTCCTTTATAGGATGAAGGGGAAGCATTTTAACTCTACCAAGTAAATGAGAGTCACTGAATCTCTATGATTTTGTCTGTTTCTTCTTATAGAAATCCTCTCTTTTTATCATCAAACCACAGATTTTTCTTCCCAATAATTTTTAACAAGTTCCTTTAAACTGGGCCATTCAATTAGCACCAAAATGTGAATATTTATTTATTTTTTTTGCTAGTCTAGCTTTTCTCAGCAGGGAAACCCTTGGCTTTGTATTAAAGATGGGGAAACTGAGGGCTGAAAGTTTCTGTGACCCTCATCAACCTTTTATGAGTCACAGCTGAAGTAAACAATAGAGATGGGTTTCTTGACTCTCAAATCCTTGACCTTTCACTATTCTTTAGCAACTTTGATTCCTAGTATACTTGAACCTACTTCACTTATGTATTTTCCTTTCTGTGCTCTCCTTTTAGAAGATTCTAAAGAAGACTTAGGGGAAAGATTTTCCCATATGGCCCCCTACTCTTCCACCTGTGTGTTTTGGTTTCCTTTGAAATGAAAGCACAGCGTCAAGAAGACTCTCCCGAAGGTTTTCAAGATGAGCCTGTTTCACAGCTGGAGACAGAATGGTTATTAATCAAGCACTTTCTTATGCCATCAGTCATTTCTATATCAGGGGACACTTTTGCTAGAAAAAGTTAAAATCAAGTACAATAAGCAACAGCCAACTGTCTACCATTCATTGAGGTTCAGGGATAGAAGTTTATTTTTATTTACTCCTCTGCTCCCAAACAACTACTCACCTTCAAATTTTTTAAGATTAAAAAATATCTTAATGCTTCTGTTCCCTACCTAGACTCATCTAGACTGCTTGGATGAGTTAGGCAGCCTAATGGACCTGAGTGAAACTGGGCCTGTGTCACTGATGGTGAGGTTCAGGACCTGGCCCTGACCAGGTAGGGGTGATGTGAATACACAATAATTTGTTACTCCAGTGCAATCCAAACCTGTGGAGAGGTAGGGAGACTGTGATCTGGGGCTGTGCTAGCCACCTGATTCTTCTTTTCCTTATTTAATGATCCTTATGGATAATTGGGAGATTGTTCTAAATACAATTGCCCCTTTTCGATTATCTTATAAATCCCTTTTTCTTATCTTATAAATCCCTTTGATCTTTCTTTCTTTTCTTTAATCCTTCTCTCAAATATTCTTGCATATATTCACATTTTATCCCTTGCAGTCTCTACTGAAATTCATTGCTTAAGGCTTTCTAACACGAGGGGTAAAAGAAGAAAGAGATGTTTTGTCGCTCTTAAGATAAGCAGCTCAAAATAAATTCGGAGTGCAAGTGTATTAAAACCCAAGCACTCCCAGAAATCTCTTCCTACCAACAATTTAGAGTGAAAATATCAGGAGTGAAATGGGAGAAAAATAGCTGATTTACTGAGTGGTTAAGATGTGGTAGGTTATCTGCACAGATCATCTGAATTCATCCTCACTATGAAACCTGTGAGGTGGTTACTATTATTAACCTCATATTTGCAGTGGAGGGAACTATGGTTTAGAAAGATTTAGTGATTTGCCAAAGTTATACAGGGAAGCAGGCTGAAGTTAGAATTTAAACCAAGGAGGTCTGATTTCAGAGACCATGAACCTAGCAACAGTGCTATACTTTCTCATGGGAAATCTCACACACTTATTAAAGTATATTTAAAAAGGCTTAAATGATAAAACCAATAGTCTGAGTATATTTAGCATATTCATCATCTGACCCAGATGATAAATCGTGGCAGCTAAGGAAATACTACATCTTGGAAACATGCTTTGCAATTGTTCAAATTACTTCAAAAAGGTTAAAACATTAGTCTAGAACCCTTGGTTTATTTTCTTCTCAGCTTTAAATTTGAGTCTTTAAAGTTGCTTCACTTTTAAGGCAAATTGCTCTTTATGCTGAGCATTTAGTAAGGAAAGCTGCCTCTTTTTCTGTCTGGTGTTCCTCTGTTAGGGAAGGCAGAAGAGCAAATTCAGGGTCCTGAGATTGCTTGTAGACCAGATGACCTTTCTCTGCACAAGTACTGTGCATTTCATGCCCTACTATTGAGTCAGAGGCTAATTTTTACTTAAACCTTTCTCACCTCTAGATTTTTAAATTCTAAAGCAAAGAGGCACTGTGACCTGCATCGAATTCCACTAAATTGCTGACTTGTCCTAGTGATTTCTTTTGACTTCCTGCTACTGTTCGGAAGGGAAGAAAAGTTGGATAAAATGCAGGAACTTTACTGGAAACTTTCAGTGTTCCTACATAGCATTTAATGTTTCTACATGGTGAGAAGAACAAGCAATTTAGAGAGCGATCCCAAGTTGGTTGTCCTTATTACTGAAATGAAAAAGCAAGACACTTTAAAATCTTGATTAAAGTGAGTTAAAAAAAATTAAGTGTATTTCCACAGATTTTCCATGTAGTTTTACCGTGTGACTTTAAGAAAATTACTTAATTACATACTAGGTTGCTTATTTTTAAAATAGGCATCCTAAGGAACACAGATTTTAGGTATCAGAAAAGTTTTCTAGTATCTGGGTATCAGAAAAGTGCTTGGCAGACCCTTGCCTCTTCTTTGCCTGGCCATCTTCCACTCATTTTCTGAAGTCAGCTCAGATACCACCTCCTCTGTAAGGCCAACCCTAACTCATCCAGGTAGTCTTAGTTGCTGCTCTCTTTGCTTCCACAGATTTCATGACTCTTACAGCACCTATTACATGTAATTGTTCAAGTCTGGTTTGCATGCCCATGGCCACCTCACTGCACAGCTCTAGAGGACACTCTTTGTAATTCTGCAACATGACACCCCTGGTCTCCATCAGCTCCTGATATCACCTAGGCAGCCCTCTCATCTTTGTACCCTTAGGACCTGGCATGAGATCCCTAGAACAAAGTTACTGTATATTAAGTAGTTAATGAATGAGTGGCTGAATTCTCCCTGTATTTATCTATCTTGATCCCTGGATCTTTATTTTTTCTGTCACACACAGCTTTTCTTTTTCTATATTGTCATTGCACAGTCTTTCCTCCCCCCTTCCCTCTGTTTCTTCATTTGCTTGATTCTCTGTGTTGCTTTCTATGCATTAAGTAAAACAGCCACCTCTCCCTTCTGGGGGGAGAGGGGGCCTCCCACAGATGAAACTTATCCTTCAACCCTGCCTGAGCACTCAGAAATCTTTCAAACCTTTGTGATTGTTCAAGCAGCCTATTGTATTTTAATGGCTCCCAGTAGTTGAGGGTGTGCCAAGACCAGTCAGGGTCCCAAAGGGGAGGTTCTCAGTCTACACCTAGATTCAGACGCACGGGAAGCCAGACCCCCAGGAAGTAGCTTTTACAGTATGCAAATATATATAGTCCTGTAGGACTGAAAATTTTAGTGCCCCTGGCCACAAGAGCCAGGTGATCAAGGGGGCGTCCCCCGGGCAGCAACGGTAAAGATGGGGCACCAGACCTGTGTAAAAGCTCCGCTCCGGGAGTTACGGGCACTCTGGAGCCAGAAGAGGGAGAGCAGGAAGATGGCGCGCGCCGGCTGAAGCGCGGCAGAACGAGAGCGCGAAGTCGGGTCTGTGGTCTCCATCCAAGGCGAGCGCGCTGTCAGGCCCCCCAGAGCTGTATCAGATCAGATGCCCGCCCCTCAGGCCGAGGCTCCGGGACAAGCAAAGAGGCCTTTCTCACAGAAACGCTGGGCTGTGTCAGTCCGCTGTCTGTGCGGGCCCTGAGGCTGGCAGCCTGGCGGGAACTCTTTCTCCAGTGGTTACAACGGTTTCGTGGGACCCAGGAACACAAGCCCCCCGGCCGCCAGAGCCAGGAGATCACAGGCATCCCCTGGGCCGCAGCCGCAAAGACCCGGGCACCAGATGCGTGTAAAAGCTCCCTTCAGGGCCTCCCGGCGCTCAGCAGCGCGACGCACCGACAGCGTGCGCACGAAGATGGCGCCCGCCGGTCTCCCGCCCGGAGCGAGAGCCGGGCACAGGCCCCCGCGGGCGTCTCAGGCCAGACGCCTGCCCCTCAGCCCGAGGCTCCGGGACAAGCAGAAAGCCAGGGAGCCTTTCCCACGCGAATCCGGCGTCCCTCCATCGGCTGCCTCCACCTGGACCCTGAGGCGGTAAGTCCGAGGGCGAGAGCCCTTCCGGAGCTGTTTCCCAGACCCCCAGCGCCGGTGGGGCTCGTGGAAGCAAGCCCCGTTGGTTTTCAAAGCTACATACTTTGGGGTTTGTCTCTCAGGAGCAGGTCTCAAAGACCTAGGGGTGACTCAGGTGCCCTTCGAACCCTTTGCTCTTCAGAGAGAAGCTCTGGGTTTTGTGCTCCCTCCCCACTATGGATCCAGCACCAGGCGTGGGGCGTATGGCAAGACGTGTCCCAGCCTCCTACCTGCTTCGATGGGGGCCTTCCCTCACCGGCCCAGAGCATAGGGGCTGCTCAGCCAGTTTTTAGTTCGTTCTTTCTTTTTTTTCCCCAGAGGAAATTGTTTGAAATGTAGCTATCCATTTGGTATGTTTGTGGGAGGAGGTGAGTTCACGATCCTCTTAACGTTCGCCATCTTGAGTGGGAACTCCTGTTTCTCTATTCTCCATTTCTCACCTCTTTCCAAAAAGAATTTGAGGTGGTTTGCAAATATATACATATGTATAAATATACATGTATTATTCAACAGTATAAAAAAAAGAAATGAGGCAATCAGGGAAAGTTTGCACATTTTTTTTTCCTTTCTTAGATGTATCTTTACTTGCCTTGAAAATCACTGAAGTTTTTTTTTTTTAATGCAGATTTTCTTAAATTTATGCTAACTATATTGATTGGTTTTCTAAGGTGCTGGTCACTTACTCCCTTCCCTTGTTGATATTCCAGCATCCATTTCACTTGGGCAAATGATAATGAGTATCAAGAGCAGGGGCATCACTCCCTTGAGCGCAGCGGCTAGGAGGGGCAGAGGGAGAGAGAGAGACTCAAGCAGACTCCCCCCTCAGCGTGGAGACTGACACTGGGCTTGATCCCACAACCATGAGATCATGACCTGAGCTGAAAGCAAGAGTCAGCAAGAGTCAGCCACTTAATTGACTGAGCCACCCAGGTGCTCCTGTTCAATGATTTTCCAACTGTGCTTCAAGGATCAATCACTCCAGCTTCCATGGAGATATATGAGGACCAGCTTAAACTGGTTTCAGACATTGGATGGGACTGTGGGTTCCTTGTACTTATTTCAACCAGAGAATCTTTAATTTCATCCCTTTTGTATTTGGGTTTCCTTGTGAAAATGGGTTTGGAAAACAGATTTTGCTTCTAAAAAAAGGATGACAAGCTATAACTCTGCCATTTTACTCCATTTTTACTCATGTCTACCTCTTATTAAATGTTCAAATCATTAGATTAAATCTAAGAGCATTTATTACCTAGTTCTGTTTTATTTAGAGATTTTGAAAATGTACTTCCCTTCCCTCTTCACCCAGTATTAAAATATATGCTAGCTTTGTAATTTTTCTGGGTCATCTTTAATAGAAGGGTTAAAAAAAAAAAAGATATGCAAGTAAAATCAAGAAATAACTATGAGGCATTTATTTAAAGAATTCCTGAGAATGGACTTGGACTCTCTAAGGTGCCTGGAAGTCTTAATGACATAGAATATATATCTTTGGGTTAAAACCAAAGGAAACTCTACAGCTGGATCACTGCTAGGTATCAAAGGAACCTAGCTGAATGGATTT
Organism: Ursus americanus; assembly: GCF_024610735.1. Taxonomy (NCBI): domain Eukaryota; kingdom Metazoa; phylum Chordata; class Mammalia; order Carnivora; family Ursidae; genus Ursus; species Ursus americanus. The sequence continues at coordinate 22,097,971 of NC_142162.1, read as the reverse complement.
TGAATTGAATTTGTGTGTTTTTGTGTTTGTCCCAAGGAAGAGATACTGGTTTTTTACAACCCCCGCCCCCACTATGATAAAGAATTGCATCCTTCTTATTGGTTGACAGTCCTGTGCCTCATTTCTGTTTGCCTCAGATTAATTGGTTGGGTTGTTGGTACTTTTCAAATATCTTGCTCAGCCCTCAAATACCAGTTGTCCTCCACTTGTTTCCTTGCATTTCATTCTGCTGTCTTACATTCTGTATAGTTTCATTAACCTCCTCCTTACGTATAACAAGTGATACATGAGCTATATTATCTGTGGGAGAAGTATCCCCGAGAGGGTTTAAGGCAACAGACTTATGAACACCCCTGGAAATTTCATGGCAAGATAACATGAAGGCTGTGAGTGAGGAAAAAAAGTAATGAGGAATACGGATTTATAGCTTGTTTGGGCAACAGGTTCCTGGTTATGAATTTTTCAAACTGTTAAAAGTAAGTCTAGAAACTTCCTTCACGTTGCGGAATATGTATAGGAGCAAAACCAGCTGTAAAAGGCCTGTGTGGGAAGGGGGAAGAATGTGTGTGTAGTGGATTTTGCGGGGAGCAAGATAGAAGATGGTGATAACTTTTAAGAGGATTATTTGGAAAATGACTTGCATGTTGATCAATTCTAGGGATGTGTTGAGGAAAAATCCCAGACAGTGAAATCTGTTAAATTTGTAAATTCAAAGAGCAGCCGTGAAGGGGAAAGATGTTTCCCAAGGGTTGGAATGCAGGCTGAGGAATGTGGAGAAAAAGTGACCTTTTCATCTGCCTTAGGAAATCAGGATGGGTAAAATATTAGGGGCTATTGGGGATGTATGGACAGTCAGGCTGTGTTTAGCTCCTCTTGGCTCTGATATTTAGGGCAGCTTTCCTATATTTCCCCCTGGCATCTCCTTTTCTACTTTGTCCCTCTACCCCTCAACTCTGCAGTTTTGGCCCCTGGAACCTGTAGCTCTGTGAAACACGGGGGACATGCCTGCCGTGCTGTGCTTGTCTTAGGGGGTCAGTCTTTGCCTATGTGTAGATTTATTTGATCAGTGATCCACAAATATTCATTTAGCACGTGTCTTTGTATACTGATCACAGTACCTGAAATACAAAATGGGACCAGTCTGTGCTGGCACCGTCAGATTGATAATCTTTAAATATTTGTTTACGCTTGTTTACTTGGGATCAAGGAGACATCTGATTTTCTATTCATAAACATTGTGTATCTCTTTCTCTTCAAACTAGGGGACTTATACAAATGTAATAAAACAACATTTAAATGTATTGAAATTATCTTTCACAGTTTTGTGATTCTCATAACTGGATAGTGTTATTATTTTGAAAAACATTCAACTTACTTAAAAACACTTACCAAGTTCTTTTTAACATGTGTTTAAATCTTTTATTCCTTAACTTCTGTGATGTTAAAACATTTCCTGCTTTGCAGAAACATTTATTCTTTATGCAGCTTTCTTTTGTGATTTTTAAGAAGAGATATCTTTTTTGGAGACATACTTAATAATTTAAAATTATATAATAAAATTATTTCTAGTAAATGGGAGCAGTCATATATAATTTGTTTTTAGAATTTCAGCTGTGACTGCTTGTGTGGTAGGCAGAATTCCAAGATGGCTCCTTTGACCTTTGATCACCTGGAATTATCCTGGTGATTATATTACTTTACATGGTGAAAGAGATTTTGCAGATATAATTAAGGTTATTAATTAGTAGACTATAAAATAGGGAGATTATCAGTGTTGGCCCAATCTAGCCTATTACCACTTAAGAGTTTCTCCAGCTAGTAGCAGAAAAGAAAGTCAAAATTGGAAGCAAAAGAAGGATTTGACATGTCATTGTTGACTTTGAAGATGGAAGAGGTCGCATGCAAGGACCAGAGATCAATCTTTAGTTGCTGAGAGCGACCCTCAGCTGACAGCTGGCAAAGGAAACTGAGACCTCAGTTCTACAACCATAAAGCACTGAATTCTACTAACAACATGAATGAACCTTTAAGTGAATTCTTCCCCAGAACCCAACCTTGATTTCAGCCTTGTGAGACCTTATGCAGAAAAACCAATTAAGACCACTTGGACTTCTACCTATACAATTGTGAGATAATAAAGGGGTATTGTTTTAATCTGATAAATTTGTGGTAATTTGTTATGCTGCAGTAGAAAACTAATATATCTTGTTTTCAGAGTTTAGGTGCAGCCTATAGTTGCACATGCCATTTGCAAATGGCATGAGAAAAGGTTGGAGGAGGTTGAATTTATTTTTAATTTTTAAAAATTTCCGCTTGAGGCTCCTGCCAACTTTTTTGGGACCAGTACTGTGACGGACAATGTTGGTTGACTATGCATATCATTACCTGCCCTTCTTCTTTGCTAACAGGACCCCCATTTTTTTTTTTTCTTAGAAATCCTTTGATTTCATTGAAGGTAGGCCCAACCAAGGGTCTATGGGTAAGCAGGCTTATGATCTAATTCTGCCCAATGTAACTTAAGTAGAAGACTGTTGGAGGGCTTTGGGAAGAATTTTACTTCTTGATATAAGAGGCAGAAGCTGAGGAGAAGTGCTCTGCCTGACACTGCTATTGGCTGCCTGCCGTTGAATGTGTTGGATGATATGCTGCAGTCAGGGCAAAAGGATCAGAGATGCTGATTCAGGGCCTTGATGCCTTTGAAGCAATGCCACTACTCACATCTAGATTTCTTATGTGAGAAAAATATTTTTTATTTGTTTAAGCTGTAGTTAACTGAGTTTTTACGATTTTCAATCAAAATCGTATGTAACTAATATAGCATTTGGGTCATGAAAGTGGAATGATGCAAGTAACACCCTTTAAGAGGTAGGTTGGAGTGGGCATTGAGGACCCAGCTATCTTAAGCTGGAAGCTTTCGATGTGGCAAAACATTTAAGTAACCAGTTGCCTGATATATCTTAGAATGCAGACCACATGTTGACAGAGGTTGTAGTGGCATGGGAAATGGAAGGAAAAATTCAGGATGTTTATGTGTATTGGCTTTTTTTAGTGGCTGTTAACAAAGAATCCCTATTTGGAGAGGCAAACTTAAGTTAGATAGCTCATCTCTTAGCAGTAAGGAAGAGTTTTGCTCAGAAAGGTACTCACTGTGACCTCCAGTCTAAATGAACAGAGTTCTGTAGTTTATACTCTTGCAGGGTTGGAGAAGCTGTCTTAGCTGTTGTTGGTACCCCAACTTAAAACAAGCAGAGGCGAGAAAGTGGCACCCTCAAGACTGATAACACTGGAGCTTCTTACCACAAAGACCTGATTATGTGTGTGAAATGCCAAAGGATTTGGAATAATACAGGATCTAGCCCCAGGAAGATAAAAATTCTTAGCCTCAAAGACTATGTCTAGACAACATCTTTAGCTGTGGTTTCTAATGCAAGGAATTGACCAGAAGCAAATAGACTGACTCTATCAACTTTTTGAAAGGAACTTTATTGTTAAAGTTAATGCAAGCATCATCATCAATTGCATATGATTGTTGAGACTCGAAGGCAATCCCTATATGTCTGAACTTGTAGTAACATGCAGGGGCTGACAAAATTGGAGAACTTTTTCCTGAATGCCCATCTCCGGTATAGGAACTGAAAAGAATGATTACAGAATATTGCTAGAGGGGAGAACCAGAGGCTATGGAAGCAAAAATAGAGAAATTTTCACAAACGGAACTGGAAATTGTCAGATTGACTAACCAGGGAAATTTCTCCATTGAGAGGACAGGTGTTTTCTCTTCTTTCCAACAGGATAAAGTTCATGCTAGTATTAACTCTTAGTCTTTTCCCATCACTGTGTATTAGATGTGTTTGAGGCAGATAACCTGTTTTTTAGAGAACATTTCCAGGCTATGAGAAGATATATCTGGACCAAAAGAAGAAGATAGAACGTCATAGTTTTAAGGCCATTTTGAAAGGGCAGTTTTTACTACAAGATTAGGATATTGTGAAAGAAATGTTATCAACCAGTAGGAATGAGCCTCAATCAGGTGCTAGTTGGTAAAAGTACATCTCACCTGGTTTACCTTCTCAGAAAGAGCCCTATCTGTGGCTATATAGTTTAATTATGTCTCCTCAGTAATGCTTGAACGGGTTCTTTACTTTGGTCTCTTTTTATGCAGCTATAAGATCTGCTTGAAAAGAGCTGAAATTCTTTTCTCCAATGAATCAGGTATCTTTTAGCAAACTATGAAATATATGTAGCAAATTGCAAACAAAATAAGGTAAGACCATAATCTGGTCTTGCATTTCCTACTAATCCCTTTAAATTCAGGGATTCACTCATTTATTCTTTTGTTCATTCACTCATTCATTCTTTTGTTCATTTATTCATTCACTCATCAAATAATTTTAAAGAACCAAGTATGAGCCAGAACTTACTCTAGTCCAGGGGATACTGCAGTGAACAAGAGTCTCTGTTGAAGCTCACATTCTACGTGGGGAAATTGGTAATCAACAAATAGCTACTTAAAGATTTAAAGCACTAAGTGGTGCTAATTTTTTTTTTTTAAGGATTTTATTTATTTGACAGAGAGCACAAGCAGGGGGAGCGGGAGCAGAAGCGGGGGCAACAGACTTCCCACCGAGCAGGGAGCCTGTCGCAGGGCTCTATCCCAGGACCCTGGGGTCATGACCTGAGCCGAAAGCAGCTGCCCAACTGACTGAGCCACCCAGGTGCCCCAGTGATGCTAATTGTTAAGAAAATAAGGCAAGGAAAGATGATAATAAGTGATGGGAGCTGGAGGGAGGTGCTGTTTTATAAGGGTCATCAGGGAAGTCTGCTCTGTGAAGGCAATATTTTGGCAGAGCCCTGAAGAAAGAGAAAAGTCATGGTGATGTTTAGGGAAAGAGCATTTTAGACAGAACAAATAGTGTGAAAGTCCTGTGGCAGGAATGTGTTGAGTGTGATCCAGGATAACAAGTGGCTGTAGGGGCTTGAATGAAGCAGGAAGATGGAAATGTTGAAGATGAGTCCAGGAGTAGCAGGACCTGTCATGCAAGACTTGCCAGGCCAATTATAAGGGGATTGTATTTAACTCTGGGATTTAAGGGTATATCCAAGATTTGTGAGGTTTGGAATTTTACAACTCTATGGGCCTTCGATACATAAAGGAATACAACATTAGGTACAAACCTAAATACCGATTTGGAATGGAAATAAAAGTCACAAGAAATGATCAATTTTAAAGCAGTGACAAATACTAATGTAGGGGATCAGAATATGCTGCCTCTAAATATGCTACTTTGGCACGGGATTATTTTGAGCTGAAAACAGTGAGGAACAGCAGAGGCAAAAAAAATCTCTTTGCCTTCCCAGCTCCCATAACCATAAAATCATACCAGGTAGGGTAAAACCCTTAATCACCAGAGACTTTATCAGCCCAAAGATAGAGAGAAATCTACCTAACAAACATCAAGACAACCCTTCTCTTTCCCCCATAAGTTTTCCTTCCCACAGTTTGCTGTCCCTAACTGCCAAAATCCTTTTTCCTTTGTCTTGTCACTTCTCTACAAATTTATTATTCTTTGGTAAGATGCTATCTAAGCCCCAGGTTCTAGCCACCCCTTTGAGTTACTCATCACTGAGTTAATAATTACCTCATCATTTCTGGCTAAAATGTCTTTGCCGCTTAACATGTTATTTTGTAATATCATGTTCTATAGGAAGAACAGAAAGAAAATACAGCTTTCCTTTGGTAAAAATTTATTTATTTTTTATTCACAATGTAGAAAAATTCCCTTTGGTTTCACAACTCATTATTGGTAATGCTGTGTACATTTTTAGAATTGCTGTCATATTTGGGAAAGCTTTTCTAATTTTTTTTCTTACTTGAACTACAAGATTTGTAAGAGTTTTCCACACACTAGCTTCTGGCTCCATAGATTTCAAACCCCTTTTCTCCTCCATTAGGCACGTATTTCTGGTGTGATGAAGACCTCTAGCCCTAAACTTAAATGTCACGGTATATAATGGCACAGACAGTAGTGTTCTTGGAAGCCACTTCTATACCAGCAAACACTATAAAGTGAAATAAATTATGAACCACAATAATATATCCCACTGACTCAAACTAAATGCTTCTTCAGGGGTGCCCGGGTGGCTCAGTCTGTTAAGTGTCCGGCTCTTGATTTCAGCTCAGGTCCTGATCTCAGGGTTGTGAGATTGAGCCCCATGTCTGGGCTCCCGGCTCAGCAGGGAGTCTGCTGTCCCTCCCCCAGCTTGCACATGCTCTCTGTCTCTCTCTCCCTCCCTCTAAAATAAATTAAATAAATACTTCTCTAACTCAACCTCTCCCTAACTAGATTCCTATGTATTTACCTATTATAGCACCACTTGACTCAAAGAGAATTGTGACAGAGGAGAAATTCAAAATAGACAGTTGTGGTAAAAATATCTCATTTTACGAATGAAACAAAACCAAAAACTTGTGAATATATTGCCAGGGCCTCGGAAGGGCTTGGTGCAAGTGAGGGCCCTGAATCAGCTTTATTAGCTTCAAGGAAAATCTTCCTCTGGTAAAATGTGAAGAGTTGGAGAGTTTTAAGCAAAGCAGTAACATGATATAAGTGCTGTTGTAAAAGGACCATTTGTCCGAAGAGTAGACTGTAGGGGAGCAAGCTTGGAAGCAGGGAGATCTGTGCAGAGGCTGAAGTTCAGGCTACAGAGGAAAAGTAAGAAAGCAGACATAACTCATTCTGTGAGTTCCAGCAGCGTGGACTGCTACCCCCTAAGCTATGGATGTTTTTCCTGAGAATTCATGCCTGTTCATGTCAGACTGCTTTCCTTTCTCAGCTATTGCTTATTCAGTGATTATTGAGAGTTCTCTTAATATTTTCTGATGTTCCAGATCTTTAAAGTTCAAATTTCATGGACAATATTTTTATTACTGTAACGATTTATGTTTCTATTTGCTGCTGCATAGATGCCTGGAGTGCTGGCTGAGTGATCCTTCTTTACCAATACAATTTTACTTTATAATATCAATGCAATCTGTATGGGGGCTGAGAACTACCCAGAAGGACTCTTTATTATTACTTAGAAACCTTAGAACCTGGCACTTTGTCACTTTATATTATCAAATATTCCTTTGCCTGATGAAGAACTTTCTGATTAACATCTTCAAGGCCTTTGGTGTTTAATCATTTTATTTCATTTATTTGGGAGTTAATTTTGTGGTGTCTTGCTTTAGAGTGGGGGTTAGTGAACCTATAAATATGTTAGGCTTTGCAGGTCACATGGTCTCTGTCAGAACTAGTGAGCAATGCTGTTGTCGCACTAAAGTAGCCTATGACAGTTACGCAAAGAAATGGATGTGGCTGTGTTCCAATATAATTTTACTTGCATAAATAGGCCCGGGGCCAGATTTGCTCTACAGGATGCAGTTTGCTGACCCCTGCTTTAGAGTTTTCCTCTGTTTCATCTTAGTGTCCCAAATCTTAAACTCACTTAACCTCTAAAAGCCTAGTGTCTTTTTCTTTAGAATAAGGACCCTAATAGTGTCTCTATCTTTAAAATAAGGTCCTGTCTACCACATAGCATTGTCGTAATGGTCAAATGAAATCTCGGTTGTGGAAGTCTGTTACAAATTTTAAAGTAGAATACATCTGTATATTTCTTTCTCCTCCCTACCGCCCTGCAACACATTTTCTTAACTGTCCCCTCCACCAAAAGCACACCATTACAAACACTCAATCACAAACGAAAATTATGGCTTGCTACTACTTTATCTTTATTCCTGGGACTTATCTTGAATACTGGCTCCCTAAAATGTCACCAAAACTGCTCTTGATGGCACAAAGCTGAGTTTGTTCTTAACCATGCTAAGGGAGAACATAGCCTTGATAGTCTTAGTAGAGCCTCAAGAAGAGGGAGGGCAAAGTTAGGCTATTTATTGAGATTTTGAAGACCTACCTAAACGAAGATGGGTCTTTCAATTCAGGGGCTTGGTTAGAAGTGGATAAAGATCATGAGATCATAGTCTAGGATTGGTGGACATTAATAAAGTGAGACTTTTGAAGAGGGAGTTCAAGAGTTTTAGGATATATACTATAATTTAGTACTTTCTATTGAAGAATTGATTGGTCTTTCAGAAAGTTACTGGAATGAAGAGTAACCTAAATGTAACTTTTATTTTGAGGGGCAAGTTTCCTGGAATAATAAAGTTATATTGATAAATGTATTAGAATATTAAAGTCATATTAATACAGTCACTATGCTGTGTGTATATAGATGATTTTCGTTCTCACTTAGACATATTAGTGGTATTTTGTGAGAAGAGGAGAAAAGTAGATAGGATAGCAAGATTTACTTAGAAAAGTGCGGAGAATAATGAATAGAAGATAATAGATACAGAGAAGAGAGGAGGCGGTAGCAAGACTGCAAAAGTCTTCTCCAGCACAGTTTAAAAAAATTTTTGGGGGCGCCTGGGTGGCACAGCGGTTGGGCGTCTGCCTTCGGCTCAGGGTGTGATCCCGGCGTTATGGGATCGAGCCCCACATCAGGCTCCTCTGCTGTGAGCCTGCTTCTTCCTCTCCCACTCCCCCTGCTTGTGTTCCCTCTCTCGCTGGCTGTCTCTATCTCTGTCAAATAAATAAATAAAATCTTTAAAAAAAAAAATTTTTTTTTGAAAGAAAAGAGAAGCTTTGGGGGATGTAAGTAATATTGCTGAAGGTCAACAATTGGAAAAAGCTGACAAATATACATTGCTTTCAATTAATTGTTCGAGCTGGACAGTTTTATTTTTGTATGTGAATCTGTGTCAAGACTGGAAAATGTGTTTTAGAGAGGTTACCTTTTTATAAAAAAAAAAAAAATATATATATATATATATACACACACACACACATACACACACACACGCATGCCTGGGTGGCTCAGTTGGTTTTGGCTTGGGTTGCGATCTCGGGGTCATGGAATTGAGCCCCGTGTCAGTATACATGCTCAGTATGGAGTCTGCTTACGATTCTGTCTCTCTCTCTCTCTCCTTCTGCTCCTCCCATGTTTGCACACTCACTATTTCCAAAATAAATACACAAATCTTAAAAAAAATATATATTTATGATAGAAAGTTTTGAATATACATGTAAACAATTAGAATAACAACTCTTGATAGGAAAGTGAAATGCTAGTGAAATGGATATGTAAGAGTAAAGTGAAGAGAAAGAGGGAAGGTAATTTTCATAAAAAATAAAGAAGAATTTCTTGGGAGGAAAAGAGTAGTAGAGACAATGGGAGAGTGATAGAAGAGAAAGGAGAAGAATAAAGACAGACAATGTTGGGAGGCTGTTGGCTGATTTGTGGGAAATGGTTAAAGGTTTTTTAGGAAGAAAAATATCTTAAATTTTAATTTTTTTCGATTGCTCTGATATTGTAGAGAATTTAGGCCAACAACAAAATAGAAGGCATGTCCCTAGGGCTGTCCTCCCATCTGATATCAACTGCAAGTTTGGAGGATTCCAAAAACCATCTTCAGGTTTGATAATTTGTGAGTAGGACTCAGAACTCACTGAAAGTTATTATATTCATGATTATGGCTTATTACAGATTAAAATCAACCAAGGGAGGAAGCTCATATGGCAGAGTCCAGAAGTACCACATACAAAGCTTCTGTTGTCCTCTCCCTGTGGAGTTGAGACACATCACTCGGCTGGCATTGATGTGTGACAATATACATAAAACAGTGCCAACCAAAGCTCATGTGAGCCTCAGTGTCCAGAGGTTTTTTTTTTTTTTTTTTTTTTTTTACTGGTTTTTGTTTTACATGGGTATGAACACATGGTTCATCTCGGTCTCTAACTCATCTGATCATGCATAACCCAAAGCCCCTACCCTAAGTCACATTGTTAGTCTTTTGCCAGTCTCTCCTCCTTCCCCCAGGACTGTGTGGGTGGGGCCGCCCCTTGCCCTAAATCACACTGTTAGCTATCCAGTATGACCCAAGGCTTCAGACAAAGACACTCCTATCTGGAGGGCCCAGAGATTACCTTTGAAGCCAAAGGTATGGGCCAGATGTTTTCCTTGAGCAAGGCCAAATCCTTCACTACACAGATATAAATCCCTTTCATCATCCTGTTCTTCAGTAAAGACTTCTTCACACATGTGAAGAAAAAAATTCATCTTCAGTACCGACAACTTTAAACATTTTGGTGTGGATCCTTCTAGATAGATCTTAGATAGGTTAGGCATAAAAATGTTAATTCACTTTTTCTTTATTCTTCCCCAAAGTAAAATGAATAGCTATTAGCAAAGTTAGAAAACTAATCAGTAAAATCAAATCACCAAATGTTAGCGTTAGATGAAATCTTGGGCTGCATCTGGTCTTTCAGAAAAGTGAAGCGATTTGTTCAAGACCAGTGGAGTTAGTGAGACAGAACTGAATTAAGATTCCAGGTTCCGTGGCTTTTCTCTTAAATAAAAAGAAACTCAAGAGACCTCTTTTTTGGATCCAAAGGATGTTACTTTTTGAAAATAGTATTGCCTTGTTGACGTATGGTAAGATAACCCTAATGGTTTTTTGATTGATTTGGTTTTGCCCCAGAATTTGGGATGATTTCCAGATCCACATATTAAAGTGTGTCTAGAAGACAGCTGCTCAACTGCTTGCATATTTTTCTGATTAGCTGAATTGTATATGCTGCTGAAATTGTCAACTGGATTTCATGTTGTTGATAGGAACAGCAGGGGATCTTAAACTGAACACTATCTGTATCTCTCTAGGCCTTTGGAAAATTTTCCCTCCCATTTGCTGCCTCTTTGTCCTTCTTAGAAACGTATTAAATTTTATGTGTTTTGGATTCAAACCTGGAACCTAGTTTTCAGCTGATTTCTTATTTCTTCCTAAATTTTATAAACATTTCATCAACTTCTTTTTCTGTGTGTACTAGTCAGACTTACAGATTGATCCAAATGGTGTGAAAAGGCCCAGGACTTATCCTTTTGTCACACAAACCTGTGGCTTAGGAGGGCACTATAGACTAAATGTTCATGTCCCCTGAATTTCATATGTTGAAACCTAATCCCCAGTGTGAGGAGATGGAGTCTTTGGGAGGAGATTAGGTCATGAGGGCAAAGCCCTCATGCGTGGGATTAGAACCCTTATAAAAGAGACCCCAGAGAACATCTTCGCCATTTTTCCATGTGAGGACACAGCAAGAAGATAGCCATCTATGAAGTAGGAAGCAGTTTCTTCCCAGACACAGTCTGCTGGTGTCTTGCCCTGGGGTTTCCCAGCCTCCAAAATTGCAAGAAATAATTTTGTGTTGTTTTTAAGCCACCGTTCAATGGTATTTTTGTCATACCAGGCTGCATGTTCTAAGGCAGGGAAATTAAGTGTGGGCACTCATTTTTGTTAGCAGGAACAGCATCGTGCGTAGGCCCAGGGGGTAAAATCTTACCTGATCTCATTTCAGCTGATGGAAATGACCTGTTGCGCCAAACCATTTCCACTCTCGTGTGGATTTGCCTTAGCTGTGACGTGAAAAATGAACAAAACATTTGGGTTAACAGGAGATCTGTTTTAAAAATGCAGAATGCAAACATGCCTGAGGGGAATTTTTGCACCCTCAGTTTGGTTATTGCTTTTGTATACTTAACTGAAATCAGCTGCAGTGAAGAGATAAAATTCTGATGACATAAACTTGGAACTTGACGTGGGGTCAGGCCTAGGGTAGAACATCACAGGAATCATCAGGAATGCAGAGAACATCAGGATACCAAGGAGGAAGAGACTTAGGGAGGTGAGGAGGGGAAGGCGCTTCACTTTCTCACTTGGTGTAATTTTGACCTGTGAGCTTGATGTAGCCTCACAGTGGAGAATTTACAAAGGGGTGGGCATATGTCCCTTCACCTATTGAGAGGAAAAATATTGCAAATGTTGGTAAAGTGATAGAAAGGTCCAAAGTGAGATAAATTAGCTACATACATTATGAAGTACAAGTTCTGATTTTGTTTTCCAAATGCATGGAAATAAAAGTCAATCTAGAAATGTGGAAAATATGAAGAAGCTTCATCGGTGCCATCCCGTGGAGTAAGCCACCGCTATCGTGTCCTAATATCTGTTCCTTCCTCTTCTACTTTCCTGATAGAACTACATATTCTGTGGCTCTGCCTTTATATTCTAGACAGTGCTGTCCAATAGAAATAGAACATGAGCCACATACATATTTTTAAACTTCTAGTAGCTGCATTAAAAAGGCAAACAGAAACAGGTGAAATTAATTTTAATAGTGCATTTTATTTAATCTAATATATCCAAAGTATTATTTCATTAAAAAGAAATTATTAACCAAGTATTTTATCTTTCTCCCCACCCTCTCCCCCATTTTGTACTAAGTCTTTGAAGCCAGGCTTATATTTTACACTTACACAACATCCCAGTTTGAACCATCTCCATTTCCGTTGCTCAGTTATAGCTGCGTGTGTCTAGTGCTTGCTGGATTGGGCAAGACAACTCTAGATGGAAGATATTAATGCAGGGGCACTGTTTCTTAAAGATCATGAACATTTGTTATTAGCTGTAAATGACAGAGTAACCTACTGAGGAAGGCTAGAACTATAAGAGCATTTACTAGTTACTTAGCAAGGATACTGGGGGTAAGGTATTGTTCGGAGGATTAAAAATGCATCAGGGATCCAGGATCTTTCCGGCCTTTTACTTCATGGGTCTTTCTCAACACACTGGCATTCCTTCTTGTGCTTGTCATCTTATGGTCACAAGATGCCTATAGCAGCTTCTGATATCAAGCCCTAATACTTGGAAAGAGAAAGAGCAAAAGTCCTTCTCTTTTCTCTCTCAAGTCTCTTTTCGTCCAGAAAGGAAAGGATTCCCTCCAACAGACATGCCCTGACATCTCACTGGCCAGATTTGCCTCACGTGGTAACTTTTAGCTGCAAAGGATCTTGGGAAACTGGAAAGTTGCAGTGGAGAGGAGAATGGCATAGGAGGGCTTTGCCTTAGAAGATCAATCCTGATAAATTGCTGCCCCAGACAAAAATCAGACTGCTAGTAGGCTAGATGGAAGAAGAGGATGGCTATGGGGCTGGCAGCAAGTGATGTCTGCCCCAGGGACATTCTCTCAAGGAGAGAGGGACAGAGGAAGATAGTCTTACAGTCAAAATGGTCTTATAATTAAATAATATCCTAATAATTGCTCACATTTACTGAGTATTCAAGTGCTATGTGTGTTTAACGGATTACCTAATTCTCTCTCTCTCTCTCTCTCTCACACACACACACACACACAGAGAGAGAGAGAGAGAGAGAGAGACATGGGTTACCTGTCAGTTGTTGCTGATAGTAAAATCAATGCGTAATTGTCACATTGTGCTATGAGCTACCCAAGAGCAGGAATCCATCCTTCATTCTTCCCTCCTTCCTTCCTTCCCTTCCTTCCTTGGTTTTATTTCATATCCCATATCACAGTATTCATCAATATTTGTTAATGAATGACTCCTTTTATTTACTCAAGATATTTTATGTCTCTCAAATTTTGTTTCTAACCTGTATCACCTTCACTCTTCAAAGTCTAGTGTGTTAATCTCCTTGAAATCATTCATACCTCTACCCACATTCTAGCCTCAGGCACATGTCCTGGCCCCTGCAACTCTTTCCGTAGGCTACCAAGTGTTCTTACTGGGGCGTGGTCATGGGTAGAAATCACAACCAACCAATGACTCAGCAACTTCTTCACTTGAGGTTCTTTTCTAACCAGACTTATTTGAAGACAATAGGGAAATAAAACTAGTTTCTCCCACACAGAGTTGATGATTCCTGGGCCTATGTTGTATGCTCTCTCTCAGTCTTACATTTTGCTAGGCTCTTTCAGTTGGTAAGGAATAGAGATAAATCAAGCCCTAATCTGATCTCCCTCGACACAGCCAACCAGAAACTGGAGAGTAAGGAAGCCAATGGGCGTAGTCTATACAACTCAGTGTCACAGGGCACAGAGATAGAGTAGAGAAGGATGGAGAGCAGATTTGGAGGGAGCAATCAGTATACATCCAGCATTGTGTTTTCCATTTTCCCTAAATTACTTCACATGTGGACAATCCCCTTCCTATAATTCTTTAAAATGTAAGGGAAGTAGGGAAAGATTATGGCATGTATAATATTTTATGGAAAGCCTGCGGATAACAGAGGGGTTTACAATGAAGAAAAAGCAAATTTAAAACCTCAGGTTGGCTTTCCCAACTCCTGAACCATTGGCCATGCCTTGTACAGAGAATGCCTCACTGCCTTCCTTCTCAGCCCCAGCCTTGTGATGTTGAAAGGGCCAGTCCACCTCTCCCCAGTGGTAGTTTCCTTGACCACTTCCTCCATGTCCCAGATCTGATCCTGCTTTCCCAAGAGAGAGGGGGAGTCTTTTCCTTTTCTGTTTCCTTTCTTATCCAGGCTGATTAATAGTGGGTGCTAACCTTAAAAAAGCCAGTTATTTTACCAGCAAAATGCATTTATGTGTGAGTAGCAGAGAGAATGCAATTCAGGATGAACTATGGCAAACCATGGGAAGTCTGGAGATCAAAGGAAAGGAACATTACTTTATAGAGAAAAGCAGGAAGTTGGGAGGGCTCCTTTGAATTAAGTCTTTTAGAGGAAAGCAAGAGTTCAGGATGGTGGGGGTTTTCTCATTGGCCAAGTTTTGGTATTTTCTTATTCAAGCTTGCTGCTGGACAGGGAGAAATTCTTCCTTCCTCCTGTTGAGTAGCGAAGTAGGCTTCTTTCTGCTGGGGTCTGCAATTGACCATGAGTTTTAGGGTGTGAAATCTCCCCCTTCTGGCCTTCTTACTCCATTTTAAATGAGGTATTATTTATTCAGTTTCACATGGGAATATTCCTTTTATTTGAAGAAACCATTATCCTAACTGTAAGTAGTGGTCTGGCAGTGGTACCTATACTTCCAGTCAGCTGTGGTCAGAGATGTAGTGTCATGAGCTCCAGAAGTTCTAGAGGATGAGGAGTCATGTCAGGTTTGGGAAGAATACTAGTATAGCAAGGCTGGGCCAGGGCCTAAAAGAAGGTAATGGGGCCAGGACTGTTAGCCGGAGGTCTGCAGGTAGGTACTCAGGGTCTCTCCAGAGTCCCAGGTTGGAAGACCTTGGGTTAAGTTCCATGTTTATCACTTGGCAGCTATGTGATCTGGGCAAGCGACATAATTACTCTGAGCTATCATTTCTATTTTCTCCGCACCACCCCCTTTTTTTAAGTGATGATGATGTGAAAATGTACATGAAAACCCTATAAAACTCTATGGTCTAAATGAACATAAGCACTTCCTCTTTTGTAACTGTCAATCTTTTTCTGTTGCCACAATATTCACATGTATAATACACTCCCATCATGCCATGCAGTAATTTTCAGGGGCAAAAGCAAGCACTGGGGGGAGGAAATATATGCCTAAAGTTATATTGTGAGTGAGAGCTTGAAAAATCCCTGCATGGAGGTTTTGATATAAGGCTACTCTCCCGTATCTCCCTGTACTGTATCATTTCTAGTTGAGAGTCACTTTCTAGACAGAAGGTTATAAACTGATGGGGGTAGAAAGGGCTAGAAGATTTGTTTTGTTTGGCTTTCACAGAATTGTGAAGATTTAAAATTAGATGTCAAAATTTTAAAATCAGGAGATTTCACATGAAAAAATAATGTCTGTCTTCTCCTGAAATAGAGGATTTTTGGCAGAACCAAGCCTACATTCTCAAATGCCAAAATTTGGCTGGAGCTAAATAGTGTGTGCTCCTAAAAAAGCAGCATACATTCTCCAGCTGTTGTGACCTATTTGTGTCACCTGCCCCTTGACAATTAAGTTTGCCATCCTTGGTCTAGACTATCAAGGAATCATGGCTACTGCAGCCAGAAGGAACCTCAAGATGCCACTGAGCCCTGGCTTTGCTTTTAGTCAGGTCAGGTTTTGATTTCCCCATTTATAGCGGAAGCCTCCTGGTTCAAATGATACGCCCAGTCTTACCCAGGTTGGGGCAATGGAGGAGACTGAGTAGAATTGAGGTCAGCTCCCTCCCAGTGAAGAGCCTTTTCCTAGCACAGTGTGTTCCTTTTCAAACAGCGTATCACAGTTTCTGAAGCCCAGTCAGTGGAGCCATTGTGAGGAAAGGTCAAACCTTAGATGAGTGAGGTTTCTGGAGTGCAATGCTTCCAACACCGGAACACACACAAGCTCTCGTGTGGCTGACCTTGAGCCCAGCCGTCCAGCTCCACTGGAACAAACGTGAACTTCAGAGCAGGGCCGGAAGGGCTGTGAGTTTGGATCAGCTAGTGTCCTTGACCCTTTGGCAAGGATCCCAGGCTGAAGAAACCCTCTGGGTTTCTTGGTGTGGGATGGAGAAGAAAGATGAGGGAGGGGAAGGAGGGGAGAAAAACAGGGATACAGAGCATAGTTGTTTTCTTTTCTCTCAGAAATTGAGCTTTTGTGTTCCTGGGCCACATGTGTGCTGTGAGGTTTTCATTTTCTTTCTTTTTTTCCAGCTCTGGGATTGGTGTGTTGCTGTATTGCTGAGTGTTTGTTTTGGCTGCTAGAGGAAGTATTGACAAAGGAAGTGGGAGAACAAACATAATTTTGTAAGCAGCGAGCCTGAGAGGAACAATAAAGCAGAACTGGAGACAGCATGTCGGGGTTGAGATTCTCGGGGACTGTTGAATGTCGGCATCCCAGGGCTTTCGGCCACTGAGGAGTGGGAATGTGGGGGCTTTTAGAGAAACAGGGGACTCTGTTGAGCTGTGCTTTGCCATTCTGTTTCTGTGCTGTGGTGGATGCCTTCTCTGGGCTTCAGCTTTTCCCCTGCCCCTCACCGTTTCCTCCCGTGTGTTAAATACGAGAGCCACAGGCCTTTTCTAAGGAGGGGATAGTCTATAGCACCAAAATGGTGTGTGTGTGTGTGTGTGTGTGTGTGTGTGTGTGTGTGTGTGTGATTAAGTAATAAGGTTACGATATGGATTATAAAGAGGATCCCATAAAAATTTGGTGTTATCTTTAGGAATTTTAAAAACACCTGAAGACTGTCAAAATCCCAAGTGATTATTTAGTGAAATCTGGAAAGAATACTCTTTTACTTTCCACCTGTCGACAGACCAGCTAGGGGTGGGAGGAGACTTTTCACACATTCAAGTGATAGTACCAAGGGACTTTGGTGGACTTGAGAGATAAGTTCAAGAACTCACTTGTGAATGGCAAATGTACACGTCATGGTTATATGGTTGAAGAAACCCCCTTTGCTATAGATTTAGAAAATGGATCAGGGCAGATCAGAGGTGGCTGAGGTGCAGTCCCTGCTAGAGACAGGGGACAGAACGACGTACCCTTTGATTTTTCCCATGGATGGGAAATGAAAAGATTAATGAAATCCCGTGTTTGCATGACTGCTGGGAGTTACTAAGTGCTGGAGCCTTGACTTAGACTGAACTCATTCTCTGGGCCTCTGGGTATGAATGTTCCTTAAAATGTTGATGTTTTCTGAAGCATTTTCTGCAGCTAAGAGAAAGGTATATCTTTTTCTCTGGAATAACCTTAGAAGGCCACCTAGATATTAGGTAACAGCTCTGCATGAAAAGCTGTATTGTTATCTTTGAAAGGCTAGATTAGCTCAAGGTTTATAACATACTTTTATTTTTCTTCTGCTTTCATAAGGTAATAAGGGAAGAGGGTGAGGTGGCGAGGGCAGACATCAGTTAGAGCACTAAGGAATTTACGGGAAATATCATTGCTTTGTAAAACTGTAGCACGTTTATGGCGGTTTAGGCCACCAGATAATGTAAAGCCTCTGGTTCACTACTGTTTCTCAGGATCAGGTCTTTTTCCCCATCTGGGTCTGGGCAAATGGAAAGATGGAAGTGCTAGATAGGTTGGATGGAGAGGGAGGTTGTGAATGTACAAGTCAATAAATGTGTGAAATATATCTCTAATCAGGTCTCCGTTTAAATTTATCTCTAAATGCGTATGAGCAGGTGTGCCTGGCTGACTATGGCTTTGGCACTATTAGTTCTCTGGATCTGCGCTGAAACTGTCACCTTGGAAAGCAGCTGTACCTTATGCTTAAAAGTATCTGGAGCTACTGCCGATTGTTCTGCATAAGGAGAGGATAGCTTTAGTGCTGTCTCTTGACTATTCTCTCAAATTTTCTTTTTTTCCCCATCTTTTTGAGGTATAATTGACAAATAAAAATTGTGTATATTTAAGATGTAAAATTTGATGTTTTGACACATGAATACTCTTGAATTTCTGTATTATAAAACAGAGAAATATCTTTTGGGAAATTACTATTTTTCTTAAAGTGTACTGATGTCTCTTTAATATTTGAGTTAATGAGGGAGAAAGAGGGAACTTTTACAAAAGAATATGAAAACAGATTCTGGCACAACCTCTGGGGACAAAACAAAACAAAACAAAACAATTTACTTTTGCTGGGCTTTTGGGAAAACCACTTGCCATCTATGTATCTTGTTTTCACCTTTTCATGTCTGTATCATGGAAAGATCTTATTACAGCATGTATTTTCTGAGATGGTCCCAATTTTAAACATTTATAGTGCCTACAAATCATTTAAATTCCAGAGAAATGCCAATATTTTGTCAGTTTAGTATCTATACAATATAATGACTTAGAATAGTTTTTTTATGACACTCTTCTCGGCCTTTTAAAAATTTTTAAAAATCAGTTTATTGAGATATAATTCACATATCATAATATTCACCCACTTAAAATACTTAGTATATTCACAAAGTTGTGCAACTACTATTGCAATCTTAATTTAAAAGATTTCATTATCTCATAAAGAAATCCGTTAGCGGCCATTCACCATTCTCCTCTCCCTCCAGCCCATGGTAACCACTAATCTACTTTTCCTCTCTATAAATTTGCCTATTTTGGACATTCCATATAAATGGAATCATACAATATGTGGTCTTTTGTGACTGGCTTCACTGACGCTAATTCAGGTTTAGGATTTGGTTCCATTATATAATCTGAGCTGGGTGCCACTGATTTTATTTGTCAAGGCAAATGTCCTCTTTATATATCAGTATGATTATCATGAAAACACAAGCTGTAGAAATTCAGGTATGTGCTTGGCAGCTATGAAGTAACTGTATCTGAGGTATGGTTTCTAGAATGGGAAAGGGATAGTGGCAGAAATAAGAAGCAGTTCCACTCTGCCTCCTTGACTGGAATGGGATACATGCATCTCTAGAAACTTTCTTTCAAGGAGAAACAATAATCAGAATAATAGTAACTTACATAATGAGTACTGCTACTTATTAGGGAGTGTAGTGGTGGGAGGATGAGCACGAAGGTCATGTTCATTGATTTGAGGTCATGCCCGGAAAGAGTTATGGACTCTTTCTGTTGCCTAGCCCTCTATGCAGACATAAGCTTAAACTTGATACTAGCTTTCCCTTGCACTTCATTAGCCACATAATAACCAAACAATCCCAGCATGGTGAGCATCACTTCTATTTTTAGAACCCAACGAGGACTATTCCATCCTTCTTAGTCATCCATTTCTATATTTAACAACTCTTGCAATCAGGATTTTTAACTTACAGCTCACATAAATCCTTTCTTCTTCAGTTAAAGCTTGAATTCTTTCATACCTGCCCCCAAACAGATGGAACAGCGGATTATGTGAATCTCTTGATTGTCTTTGTCATACCATTTTGTTTTGTTAGATTTAATTCCTTACAGACTAAAGTGAATAGAGTGAGGTGGATTTTATTCTGTAGCACAGAGACACATGTAAAATGCCTTTTTACTTCCTCTGTGTTCTTTAATTTCAAACATTGTGTGGATGACTCAATGTGCAGTAACCAATATAAAAAGTCATGCCGCTTGTAACATACAGCTAGATAGCTAACCAGACTTACCTCAGATGACTTGGAAGTTTGCTAGTTAGGGGAACAAAGCCGTTGAAGCTGATGGGAAATGAATGTCTTATAACCAGTGGAATGGAAGATTGAATCATCACTGAAATTTCCATCTTCCCATATCTCACACTAGTTGTTTCATAAAGAAGCAAATCATTGTTTTGTTAAGAATGGAATCAACTGTGTTTCTCCTTATATTCACAACAGTGCCATCCATATTCCAGCCTTAGGGAGCAGAGTTAAAATGGATGGAATCATTTTTTTAGGTGATATACATTATAGAACAAATTTGCCAGGAAGCAACCAAATATTACTTGGACATGGTAAGGGTAGCTCTTTCCATGAATAGGGTCTCATCATTTTTCTTTGTTTTTATTTTTTATATTGATAAAAGAAATGTGTGATTGCACTCTTAGAGAACAAATAGGGATGGTGTTTATATTTACATAGCTGATTTCATTTACTTTTGACAATTATTTTCATTTATGGTCATCAAAAAAACATTTTTACCTCTCTACAGTGCTGGGCCATTATGTTGTGATGTTGTCTTATTTCCCCATTCCATTACCCATATCACTACAATATTTTACAGTAGAAGTCCTTGGGTCTGTACTTGCTGTTCTGCATTTATTCCTCTTGGTAGCTAGTGGGTGGGAATTTTCTGGATGGCAAATACTATCTTGGCTGTTCTTTCTAGTGTCTGGCTCCTTGGCCCTCTTGAGTTGGGAATATCAGTCTGCCAAGCCCTGTCTCTGTAATTGTAATTCCACATACTTCACAGATCCTTTTTATAAAGGCATATTCTTGTTCATTTGGACCTAAACAGAATTAGTAAATGTTACATTACAGTGATAAATTATAAAATGTTCTGTAAAGCAAGATTTTAAATAAGTGTATAGGGCATACATTGTCATGAGAATTAAACTGAGATAGGGCTGATTCTAAACATTTTGCTGTTTTTCTCTTTGTCCTAAATATAGGCTGCACTAGGTAATTTTCATACCATTAGCCCTGCCTATTCCAGTTCATTCTTTGCTGTTACTTGTTGTTCATGTGCTAAATACCACATTAACACCTCCCTGCTACTTCCACAGGAGACACCGTGACTTAGCTGATTTTCAGCCTGCTTCACCTCGTGGGACTTTATGGGGATCAGTCTCTGTTTAGCATTATTTTGCTTCTGATTTGTCCTTTTAAGTGTCTCTGCTCAAGTGTCTCTTAAATTAGAGGCAAGTGAGATAGTACATGCCCCAGTTGTTATTGTTTTACTCAGAGTTGCTCATTCTTGCATTCATCTAAGAATCATGCCACTTTGTTTTGTGTTTGTTTTGTGCCAACCGTTGTGCTGGGTGCTCAGAATACAAAGATGAATAAAACATTATTCCCTGACCTGGAAGAACTTTTAAAGATGGAAAGAGTCATGCAAGCACATCATTATGACATGATTTAAGTGCTCCAGCAGGGTTAGGGCCCTTGAATAGCCCAGAGGAGTCAGAGAAGGCGACATGTCATTTGGGTCCTGATAGATGTATAAGGATTTAGCATATGTGTAGGTATGAGGGGGTGGTGGCTGCAGAAATGATTTCTATACTGAGGAAACAGCATGAACAACAGTGTGGAGGCATGAAAGGACATGGTTGGCTTGGAGAATCTTGAGAAGTTGGGTGTGACTATAGTGTAGGGTGTGTGTTTGTGTGTGTGTGTGTGTGTGTGAGTGAGATGGGCTCTGGGAGATGAGCTGGGATGGGGGAAGTTTGGAAAGAGAGAGAGATGTCGTAGGCTGGGTGTAGAATTTCTAATTTGATTTTATAGCGGTGGGGGACAGTGGAGGTCTTAAGTAGAATAGCTAAGTTACATGATAGGGAGATAGTGCACACGGAGGTGTATAGATGAAACTTGAGATAGCAGAAAATGGGTCAGAGGGAGGCTATAAAAAGGTTGGCTAATGCAGAAGCCATGGAATCCTCCAGTAGGAAAATCTGGCCATGAGGCTCTTTGCAATTAGACTGAGAATTAAGTCAAGGGGAGGGCAATGCAGAGGAGGGGCTCCAGCTGAGAAACATTTCAGAGGTAGAATTGTCCAGATGTGGCTGATGGGGTGAGAAAAATGAGGAAGGGAAAATGAGGGTAAAATTAATATCAAATGTATATAATCACATAAATGACTGAGTGTTAATAAGTAAAGAGTAATTCCAGATTATTAACTTTATGAGGGCAGAATAATGCTTGTTTTGATCCTATGTTACATGGTACAGCATTTGGCAAATAGTTCCACAAATAGTTACTGAATGTTGTAAATAGATATGAAAATGGCTAACAAGGAAAAATGCCTGCTATCCTAAAGGTATATGAAAAATGGCCTCAGCTAGTCTGGGGGACAGGGAAAGCTTCTGAGGAAATGCTATTTAGGCTGATCTATAAAGCAGTTGTTATGGTGACTAAAGGCAAAGGAACAGCATGTGAAGAGACCCACAGGCAAGAGGGAAGCTGGCATGGTTCTATAATTGAGGAAGTCTAACAAGGATCAGTAGGCAATGATGGGACCAGAGTGTTATATTATCTATTGTGCTGCATAATAGATGACTGTAGAACTTAGTGGCTTAAAACAACAGACACTTATTACCTTATAGTTTCTGTGGGTCAGGTATCCAGGAATGACTTACATGGTGATTCTGACTCTGGGTCTCTCATGTGGTTGTAATAAAAAATATTGGCTGGGATGGCAGTCATGTGAAGGGTTGACTGGGGTTGGAGCATTTGCTTGCAAGAAAGCTCTTGTCTATGGCTGTTGGTTGAAATCTTGAGTTCTTCACTGGCTATAACGAGGGACTTGGTTCTTCACCATATGGGTCCACAGCGTTGCTTATAACATGGCAATTAACTTTTTCCAGGTAAGTGATTCAAAGGAGAGAGAAAGCCAAAAGATATGATGACTTTTATGATCTAGCCTCAAAAGTATGATATGTCATCACTTTGTACACTGTTGGTCACACAAACCAATACTGATACAATGTGGGTGGGCTACATAAGGATGTGAATACTAGGAGGCTGGGGTCATTGGGACCATCTTGTAGGCTGGCTACAAGTGGTAATGAAACAAAGGCTAGATGGAGTAGGGTTTTTGGGCCATAGTATGGGTCTTAGACTTTATTTTAAGAACAATGAGAAGACTTGGAGGGATTTCCAGCAGGGACCAGAAATAGGACTGGAGATTTAGGGGCAAATCTCCCTGAAGGGTGTAGCAGAGTGGCCAGGTAGAAGCATGACCTTATTCCTAGGGCTTGGGTGTGTATTTGTTCATTCAACCAATATTTATTGTAGAGTTTGGATGGGCCAGGATATGTATCAGGTATGAGAATGCAGAGGTGGCAAGACCTACTCATACCCTGACCTCCTGGGCCTTACAGTCCAAGGGCAAATAGAGGTTAGTAAATGGGAGTTATACTCCAGCACAGTGTATTCTATAATAAAGCACAGGTTTTTAGGAGAGCATTTAGAAGGGCACGTTACTCATTTGAGAAAGGAAAGGACTCCTGGAGGAGGTGCCATCTAAATAGGGACCTAAAAGATGAGTAGGCAAATGGTAATGTTCCATGCATGAACATAGGCCGGGAAATGAGAAAGCAAATGGCTAGTTCAATGTGTCTGGGGTCTTGACTGGAGGTGGATGTGGGTGGAGGGGTGAGTCGTATGAAGTCAGTGTGGTAACTGGGGTCACATCAGGATGAGCTCTTCATTCTTGTTAAGAAGGTGGACCTTGGGGAGAAAGAGGAATTTTTTAAAGGGCTTGAAGAAGAGAATGGATGCTTTAGAATGAATACTGTGGCTGCAACATAGAGAATAACTTGCAAGTGGCGAATTTGGACGCTGGGAGAGGAATTTAGAGGTTATGATAATAATACATGTGTGAACTGATGGTGGCCCAGGTTAGGGTGAGTGAGAATTGGACTTAAGAGAGATTTAAGAGGTGAAGTTGCTGGAATCTGATGGTTATTTGGTTGGAAGGTGAGGAAGAGGAAATCTAGGGTAGTGCCCGGGATCATGGCTTAACCTTCTGAGTTCTGGACAGGGACTAAGACTGGCACAAAAGAAGCCAAAAGGGATGTGATGATCAGAACTTTGGTACAAGTTCTGGCCTGGGTCTCTCTGATCAGTTACTGAGATTGAATTATCAGGACAGAAGGAGATCATCAGTTAAGGTTGGCTTTGTCAAAATCTTCTGAAAGTTATATGGCAGACCCTGGGAGGAGGGGAACCTACAAATGTGAAGTAGCTCCTTCTTACCAGGGAGTTTGGAGGGCAGGAAATAAACAGTCTTAAGAGTTCTAAAGATTTTGTCCAACTCAAGGGCAAATGAGTAATGAACTCTTATATACCCCAGAAGATAATGGAGTGAATTCCATGAGGTTTTATATGGTAGGAAAGGGAAAGTCAATTGTCATCTGGGATATTTTATCAAAAACATTCTATAACAGCAAATTTTCCACAATAGGAAACTACATCCTTTTTATTGGTATAAAATGCATATCATTTCCAGGCATTATGAATGCATATCAGTTATTCAGTACTTTTCAAGCTTCTCAGTTCTGGGAGAGTTGAATTAGTGGTGAAATCCATTTTATAATACCGATTTCCCAAATTATACTTCTTGTAATAGTGAATCAGAAAGCCACTGTGTGTGTGCGTGTGTGTGCGCGCACGTGCGTGTGTGTGTGTGTGTGTGTGTGTGTATAGATATACATACACATAATAGCAGCTCTAATTGAGACCTAATTGACACTGGGGGTCAAGAGTTAAAATTATGTCAAACGCAGAGAGCCAAATAACTTTCCATTTGACTCCCTCTTCTCTCCACTTTATCCTAGATCATTACTACTCCCACCGCTCCTTTTATATACCCAAGCTAGTCTGATTCATCTGCTTCTCTTTCCTTCTTTCCTCCTACAGAAACTGCTAAAATTATTTTCTGTTGAGTTATAACAGTACTTCTGCAGAACCCGAAGCTCCACCTTTAGGTTCCATTGAGTATAGGCTCAAAGATAAGCCTTCATTTGGATGATTTTTCTGACTTTCTTGTTTTCCTTTCTTGTTTGTGTCAAAGAAGTTCTTTGTGGTCCATTCTGTGATTTTATGAAAGAAGTTTTTGGAGTCCAGTAGGACTTGCTGTTTTGCACCAAGTGAGCTGAAGACCCTTTCCAGGAAGCAAAGGCAGTTTTCTTCAACTGTTTGCTGCCCTGTTTTTTGCCTCTCACTTTCTCCCATCGCTGCTCTGTAGACTCCATCTCCCACTAATTATTAATGCCTGACTTCCTGCCCGTTTGGAGGAAGCCCTTTACTCAACCAGAATTATCTGGATTGTTGTTGTTGTTTTTAACCAAAATGTAACTCTGCAAACAGACCCTGTGCTGTACTTTTTTCCAAAATATTTGTTTGAGACATTTCATAGAAAAATTAATCCATGAGCAAAAGTGAGTTTGTACAGGTAGATGCGGTTGCTAAGAATTATTGAGAGGAATGTCAGCACTGGCTGAGCCAGTCACTCAAGTCAGAGGCTTGTCCCATGGGGCAGCTGCCATATAATGAGGCTTAAAACAGGATGAATTAATGTGGAGTTAGCAACTCATTTCTGAACTCTTAAGTTCACTTGCTCAGCCTGTTACCTATGAAACTGGTTTTTTGAGCTATTTTTAACAAATGCACAGACAAAAACAGTTCTGTTCAATGCCATTTGATCATAATCAGCACTGACCTTAAATATCTTTTAAGGTGTCTACGTATGATCAAGTTTTTTCTCAGTTAGGGGGTTAAGTTACTGGATCTAGTTACTATGTTACACTGAGTAAGGAGATGAGATATTTGGAGAAACCAGTTTTTAAAACTTGTAGCTTAATATTGGATCTGCTTAAAACGTCCTAAATTAAAATTTTTGTTTTCCTTCAACAACAAATGTTTATTGAGTACTATTTGCAAGGTACTATGCCATGTGTTAAAGACAAAAGACGTAGATCCTGTCTGCAAGGATCTTGTAGCTGTGGGATAATGATATACTTAGAAAGAAATAAAATGAGTCAGTGTATGTTAAAGATGGTTCTAATGTACAAATACTATGATCAAGCATGTCAGGGTGATTAGGAAAAGGATTCTAAAATTAAGGTGGAGATGAGATATGAGATAAGATCCTTCTGCACCATCCTCCAGACCAATAGGGAGAAATGCATGCTAGTAGGAGGGTTCTGGAGACAAGGTGACCCTTCTGGTTGAAGAAGGGATTTACATAGGGTAATTGTGGGAGCTTCTCATCTAGAGGTTAGTAGGCCTGACTGCAGAGTCTTCAGTAACAAACTGAGTGCAGACTTCCCTCTGGAAGTTACTAACAAGCTCCTGAAGATTTTGGACAGCAAAATGATAGCTTTTCAAAATATATTTATGGAGGGGCGCCTGGGTGGCACAGCGGTTAAGCGTCTGCCTTCGGCTCAGGGCGTGATCCTGGTGTTGTGGGATCGAGCCCCATATCAGGCTCCTCCGCTATGAGCCTGCTTCTTCTTCTCCCACTCCCCCTGCTTGTGTTCCCTGTCTTGCTGGCTGTCTCTATCTCTGTCGAATAAATAAAATCTTAAAAAAAAAATATATATATATATATATATGTATGTATATATATTTATGGAGTGACAATTATATGTCAGACACTATCCTAGTATAGGATGCAACATCAGGTAAGACAGAGTCAGCACCGTCACCAAGCTTGCAGTTTAGGAGAAACAGACAAGTAGTCAGGCATCTACAAAATGGTATGATAATTCTACAATGAGGTAAGTATGGGTAGACCTGGAAACTCATAGAGGAAGGAACCCTAACCCAGGATTAAAGGATTACGAAAGGTTTCCTGGAGGAATGTATTGTTGAACTAAGTTTTTCAAAACACACATTTTACTTTCTCTGAAAAAATAATAACACTCATATTTTAAATATCTGACTTTTGTCAGAACAATGAAGTAGTTGTACATCTGGCAGTAATGAGCTGGTGATACCTACCCCCTAGCCCCTTCCCCTGCTGAAGTAGTATCAGAGAAAGCCAGGTAAAACAGAGTCTTATAACATCATAACATAACATCGTACCAAATATTCACATTTTAATTAAAAAAAAATCACTTGTCATATCAACAACCAGGAAAATCTCCTACTGAATGAGAAAAGACAATCAAAAGATACCAAAACTGAGATGAAAGAAATATTAGAGTCATCTGCCAAAGATTTTAAGGCTGCTGTCATAAAAACCTTTCAGAGTAATTATGAATGTGCATGAAATAAATGAAAAAAACCCTCTCAACAAAGAAATAGAAGATATAAAGAAGAACTAAATGGAAATAATGCAAATGAAAAATACGGTAGATGAAATGAAAAGCTCAGTTCATGATCTCGACAGAAGAATGGGGAGGTCAGAGGAAAGAATCAGTGAACTGGAAAACAGATCAATAGAAATTACCTAATCTTAAACAACAGAGAGAAAACGCACTGAATAACATAAACAGCGCATCAGTGACCTATGGAACTATAACAAAAGATCGAACACAGTGTTATTAGAGTCCTGGAAGAAAAGGAGAAAAAGGGCAAGATTTTAAAAGTACTTGAAGAGATAATGGCTGAAAACTTTATAAATATAGGAAAAAAACAAAACAAAACAGACCCAGAACTTACTGACCAAGAAGCTGAGCTAACCCTAAACAGGATACACCAGAAGACACACTAACATACGTCATAGTCATACTTGTGAAGGACTAAAGACAAAGAAAATACCTGAAGCAGTGAGAAGGAAAAGACATCTGACCTATGGGGGAAGAACAGTTTGAATGATAGCAGTTATTCATCAGAAAATGTGGACACAAAAGAAAATGTGGAGACAAAAGAAACAAATACAATATCTGTCTCAAGAGCTGAAAGAAAAGAACTGTCAGCCCAGAATCCTATATCCAACAAAAATATGTTTCAGGAATGAAGTGGAAATTAAAACAATTTCAGAAGAAGGAAAACTAAGAGAACTTGTCAGTAGACCTAACCTAAAAGAATAGCTTAGGAAGTTTTAGTTATCTTTTCTTTTCCTTTTTTTCTGCCAGAAAAATAACTTAAAAAAAATCTTAGAACATCAAGGAGGAAGGAAGATTATGGTAAGCAAAAATATAGGTAAATACAATAGACTCTCCTCCTGTTCTGAGTTTTCTAATATATTGATGGTTGAAACAAAAATTATAACCCTTCTGACAATATTCTCAATGTACATAGAGGAATTATTTAAGATAATTATAATAAAAAGAAGAGGATAAAAGGATAAAACAGTGGTAAGGTTTCTACACCTTACTCAAACTGATAAAAGAACTACTAGACTATGTTGTGTGTATATCATGTAATAGATTAGAGTAACCACTAAAAAGGTCTGTACAAAGAGATATGCTCAAAAATACTATAGATCAAAATGGAATTATAAAAAATGTTCAAGCAATTCACAGGAAGGCAGGAAAAAAGAAACAAATGAAAAATAAAACAAAAAACAAAAAATGATGTGGTTGATATAAGCTCTAATATATCAATAATTATATTAAAATAAGCTGTCCAAAGGCATTAGTTAAATGACAGATACTGATAGAATGAATTGAAAAATGTGATCCAACTACATGCTACCTATAGGAGACTCACCTGAAATATAACAGTATAGCTATATTAAAAATAAAAGGATGGAACAAGAGATATTATGTTAACATTAATTGAAACAAAGTAGGAGTGGCTATACTAATATCAGATAAAGTGGATTTCGAAGCAAAGAAATTTACTAGAGAAAGAGAAGGATGTTGCATAATGTAAAAGGGCCAACCACCAAAAAAATCCTATGGCAATCTTAAATATGTATGTACCAAATAACAGAACTGTAAAAATGTGAAATAAAACCTGATAGAACTAGAAGGAGAAATAGACAAAACTATAATTATAGTTGGAGACTTTATCGTCTCTCTCTTTATAATTGATAGAAAAACTAGACAGAAAATCAACTAAAATACAGAAGAACTCATTAGTACCATCAATCAAATGGATCCAATTGATATTTATGGAACACTCCTCCCCAAAACAGCAAAATGCATATTCTTTTCAAGTGTCCATGGAAACATATACTAAGATAGATCATATCCATGGCCATAAAAGAAACCTCAATAAATTTAGGAGACTGGAAATCATACAGAATGTGTCCTCCAAATGCAATGTAATGAAAGTAGACATCAATGACAGAAAGATAAGCATGGGAAATAAACAGCATACCTCTGAATAATCTATGGGTTAAAGAGGAAGTTTCAAGGGAAAAAATATTTAAAAAGTAAACTGAATAAAATGAACTGAATAAAAATATTTAACTGAATAAAAATGGAAATGAAACCTATCAACGTTTCTGAAAGATAGCTAAAGCAGGAGTAAGAGGGGAATTTATATCATTAAATGCTTACATTAGAAAAGTAGGATAGGTTCAGGGATGTCTGGCTGGTTCAATTGGAGAAGCATGTGACTCTTAGTCTCAGTCATGAGTTCGACCCCATGTGGGATCTGGAGATTACTTAAATGAATAAAACTTAAAAAAGGAAAAAAAAAAAGAAAGTAGGATAGGTTCAGATCAATTATCCAAGCTTCCACCTCAAGAACCCCCACGCTGCCCCCAAAAAGTGCAAAATAAACCCAAAGCAAGCAAAAGGAAGAAAAAAAATAAGAGTATAAATAAATGAAATTAAAAATAGAAAAAAAATGGAAAAAAACCAATAAAGAGCTTAGTTCTTTGAAAAGATCCATACTGATTAAGAAATAAAGAGAGAAGAAACAAATTACCAGTAACAGGGATGAAACAGGGGATATCACTACAGACCATGCACATATTGAAAGGATAATAAAGGAAAACTATGAACAATTGTACTTACAGATCTGAGAACTTAGATGAACAAATTCCTCAAAATACACAAACTGCCATCCAATATGTAGTAGTTATAATGGCCTATAAAGAAATGGAATTTGTAACGGAAAACTAAAACTAAAACCAAAAACTCTTCAAACAAATTTTCAGACCCAAATGGTTTCAATGGAGAGTTTTACCAAACTTTTAAATATGAATTAACATCATTTCTATATCATCTTTTTCCAGAAAATAGGGTATTTCCTAATTCATTTTATGAAGCTAGAATTATCCTGATTCTAATGCTGCACAAAGATAGTACCAAAAAAGAAAACTGTGGACCAATGTCCCTTATGAATACTGATTCAGAAATCCTTAACAATATATTGGCAAATAGGATTCAGCAATATACCAAAATAGTTATACACCATTTCTGAGTAGAGTCTATTTCAGGAATGCAAATCTGGTTCAATAGTAAAAATCAATGTATTTTGCCATATTAATAAGTTAAAGAAGAAAAATCAGATGCTCATATCAATTGATATAGAAGACACATCTGACAAAATCAACATTTATTCAGGATAAAAATTCTCAGAAAAATAGTAGTAGAGGGTAACTTTCTCAGCTTGTTAAAGAACATCTATAAAAAACCTATAGCTAACATTATACTTACTGGTGAAAGACTGAATATTTTCTGTCAAAGATCAGAAACAAGACAAAGATACGTGCTCTCACCACTCTTACTCAACATAGTGATTGAAGTTCTAACCAGTGCAATAAGGCAAGGAAAAAAAAGGCATGCAGATCAGAAAAGAAGAAATAAAACTGTCCTTATTTGCAGGTGACATGATTTTTTATGAAGAAAAGGAATCTACCAAAAAAAAAAAAACCCCACAAAAAACAAAAAACAAAACCAACAACAACAACAAAAAACAAAACCCAGAACTAATAAATGGGTTCAGCATGTAGCAGGTACAAGATCAACATAAAAAAATCAAGTGTATTTCCATATATTAGCAATGAACATATCGACACTAAAACTAAAAATATACTATTTTAAATGATCTAAAAAATGCTGAATGTGCAAATGTAACAAAGCATGTATAGGACTTGTGTGCTAAATCTACAAAATGCTGATGAGTCAAATCGAAGATTAACGGCATGGAGCAACATACTCTCTTCATGGATTAGAAGATTCAACAATGTAAAGATGTCAGTTCTTCCTAAATTGATATGCAGGTTTAATGTATTCCATATTAAAATCCTACCAAGATGTTTTTGTACATATAGACAAGATTATTCTAAAGTTTATGTAGAAAGGCAAAAGAACTAGGATAGATAAGACAATTTTGACAATGACAAAAACCTGGAGGATTCAATCTATGTGATTTCAAGACTTTCTACTTAATAATAGTAATCAATATTGTGTGGTATTAGTAGAGGAATAGACACATAAATCAGTGGAACAGAATAGAGAAGCCAGAAATAGATACATATAAATATGTTGAACTTACTATTGTCAAAGGAGGAAAATCAATTCAGTGGAGGAAAGATAGCCTTTTCAAGAAATAGTGCTGGAGTGAGTGATCATTTGTAGGCAAAAAATAAACCTTGATCAAAGTCTCATACCTTATACAAAAATGAATTCAAAATGGATCATGGATTTAAATATAAAATGTAAAACCATAAAGCTTTAAGAAAAAAAAATCTTTAGGATTTAGGGCTAGGTAAACAGTTCTTAGACTTGGCACTAAAAGCATTATCCATAAAAGGAAAATTTGATAAATTAGAATTAATCAAAATTAGAACTTCTTTTTCTCCTTGAAATAGCCAATTGATAGAATGAATAGGTAAGCTATAGACTGAGAGAAAATATTTAGAAAGCATGTATCTGACAAAAGACTAGTATCTAGAATATATAAAGAACTCTTAAAACTCAATGGTTAAAAAAAAATCCAATGAGAAAAAAGCCCATGAAGAGATATTTCACTAGAAAGGATGTATAGGTGGAAAATCAACCCATGAAAAGATACTTAACATCAGTAGCCATTAGGGAAATGCAGATTATAACCACAATGAGGTATCACTTATACCCATCAGAGTGGCTAAAATAAAATGACATCACCAAATGCTGGTGAGGATGTGGAGAAACTAGATCATTCATTTACTGGTAGTGGAAATGTGAAATGTCACATTCACTCTGGAAAATATTTTGTCAGTTTTTTAAAAACAAACAAACAAAACCAAAAACTAAGCATGCAACAACCATATGATCCAGGAATTACACTCTTGAATATTTATCTCAAAGAAATGAAAACTGAAGTTCACATAAAAAGCAGCTCTATTCATAAGAGGAAAATAAACTTTAAACAACCCATATGATTTTAATGGGCTCATGGTTGAAAAATGGATTAGTAGATGAACAGGTGCATCCACTCCATGTAGTGGTATTCAGCAAACAAGGAATGAACTATTGATACCTGCAACAACATGGATGATTCTCCAGAGAATTATGTTGTGTGAAAAAAGCCAATTTTTCAAAAGATCACAAACTATATAGTATCTTTTATATAGCATTCTTGAAATGACAAAATTACAAGAAAGGAGAACAGATTAGTGGTTTCCAGGGATGAAGAAGGGGTCAGGGGTGGGCGATAAGTGAGCATGACTATCATGGGGCAATATTAGAGATCCTTGGGGTGATGGAACTCTTCTGTATCTTGATGATACCAGTATTAGTGTCTTGGTTTTGATACTATACTATAGTTTTGCATGATGTTACCATTAGGCAATACTGGGTAAAGGGGTTATCTTTGCTTGGTTATCTCTGCATTGGGTTATCTTTGGTAATCTCTGTATTATGTCTTAAACTGTATGTGAATCTACAATTACCTTAAAGTAAAAAGTTTAATTAAAAAAATTAAACTGTTTTGAGTTAGTCAAGAGGAGAGAGTAGAGAAGGGCATTCTAGAAGATGAATAAATGGAACTGCAACTAGGTCAGCAAAACTGGATGGAGTGCAGGACATGTGTTGGAGTGGGGGGTGAAATAAGGCTGGAGTGGTCAAATTATAAAGTTAGAATTCTTTGTCTAAGGAATTTGAAATTAAAAAAAAAATGAAGAGCCTTTGAAGAATTTTAAGTAGGAGAGTGACACAATCACATTTTTGTTTTCAGTGATAATTGGAGCATGACAGGAAGTCAGACAGACTAGGGGAGATGTGTGATTAAAGGCTTGGAGGTATTGATGAGGTGTAAGAATAGAGACTGAGAATAAAGAGTAAGAAAAGGTGGGAAGGTGCAATTTGGAAGTGGATGTGAAGATTTTGGCTTGAAAAGGAATAGTTTTGGAAAGAACTGGATTTGGAATAGTAGATTGCTGAAACGGAGTGGAGGTCAAGGAACTGTGATGTCTGATCGGTTGTGCAGGAAGACATCAGATTCACCTAGAACCTTGAATGACAACAGCGCTAGAGAAGAAAGGAAGGTAATGAGATGATCCAGGTGCTCAAATCCGTAAGAAAGAAATACAAGTAGTAACTAGAAAGTCAGTAATAACCATGGCAAGGGAAGGAGTGGGAGCGACAGACAGATGATATAACCCTCAATGGAGGTGTGTTTATACAAAGGTGGAGGGGTAGTAGTCTGAAGGCAGCAGTGTAGAGCAAGAAAAAGGTGGTGGATATCCCCATCCTCCCCACTCCCCCCATCATATGGGCAGAGGGACAATGAACAACCCAGGATTGGAAGTGGAAACAAACAAGGTAGAGGGAGTGTTTGGGGGAAAGGTGGAAGCTCAGAGGTGCTCGACAAAGAATGAGGATCCCACAGAGTAACATGAGAAGGGCTGGTGGATTTGTTAATAATGGGAGGATGAAAGGTGGATTTGGGGTGAACAGAGAACTGAACTGGGGGGAGAACAGAAGAAAGGACAAATGACCAGAGGAGCTTGCACTTTGGGCCCTGGCAAAGGATGACAGTTAGTGACAGGCATGGCTGAATTAACTGGCCTCAAGATGCTGCCTGGATTTATGCCATCAAATGGCTTTTTAGACTGGCAGAGGCATTAGGCCCTGGTGGTGTCTGAGACAGGATGACATCTGGTGTTTGTGTCCCAGTCATTTGTTTGTAGCCTTCAGAAAACAGTCAGTTTCTGCTGCAGTAAAGCCCAGTCCAATGATGGGAAGTGCAGTTAGGCCAACATGAGACTGAAAATAATTACCAGCATTGATAAAACTCCAGCTTTGGTAGAGAAGGTTGCTGTGGTTAAGTTCAGGCAGGCTTATCTTTAACACTTGAGGGACCTGGAGCAAAGGGACAAATGGAGGTCCCTGGCCTGTGGTTTACCCTGTTGCCTTCTCAGCCCTGGCTTCGCTCTGCACCAGGTGGAGTCCTGGGGAATCCCCAGCCCATGCATCCAAGTTTCACCCACTAAATCCTGACAGCCGTCTTGAGGCTGCCGTTCAGGCCCAGAGGGTAGGGCACTGTTGGCCCGGTTTCTGCTCAGGAGGTTTGTCCTGGGAAATCATCCAGGCAGTCTGAGTACCCAGAACCTCAGAATTCCATAGTTAACGGATATATTCTTCCAAATGTTTGCATATATTGTACAAGAATTGCTTTTTTTAAAAACATAAACATATCATGGCTATGTTTATCAGTTGGTATGCATAGACATACAATATATTTTAAATAGCAGCATAAGTTTTGGTAAGTGGCGGGGTTACCATTATTTATTTAACTAGCATTAAGATCATTTCTATTTTTTTCCACTATTACAGTGTTGGAATTTGCGCATTCATTTCACATATGCTTATTGAACACGTACTGCTTTAAACTATAATGAACTTTGTGTCCTTTTAACAGCTGATGTTTTGACTTTTATCTGTTACAGCAGCTTAAACTCCCCTAATTAATGCTTTTGGTTTTCTAGGCAGAAAATCATATCATCTGGTAAGAGTATTTTAGTTTTGTAAGAAACTGCCAGCTGTCTTCTATAGTGGCTGTACCATTTTGAATTTCCACTGACAACAAATTTGAGTACCTGTTGCTCCACACCTTTACCAGTATTTGGAATTGTCAATTTTTTTTTGGATTTTGACCATTCTAATAGGTGTGTGGTGGTATCTCGTTGTTTTCTAGTCCCATTTTGACACTATATTCTAATTGAAAACTATCTTTGTCTTGAGACAAAAGTACTCTAGAATTATGTATTCTACTTTCCTCCTGCCATATACTGAGAAACAGAATGAGAATAAGGAAACCTTGGAACAGAGGGAAATGTAAAAAGCAAGTTTAGGCTTGTGGGGCAGGACTGTGTGTGTGTATGCGTGTGTGCTGAATGGGCATTGCACCTCTGTTCATTAATTCAGAAATCCCTCTAACTCTTGGAAGACAATTCAAATAAATATAGAGAGGTTGGTAGAGTAATTGAGGGTCTGTGAGAAAACTTGTGTCATTAGGGGTAGTGAATTCATAAACTAATGTATCATCTCTTTTATTATTTAATGAATATAAGGAGGGTGAAAGTTATTTCTTAGGAAGAGTAAGAATAGGGGGACTGAAGAAAAACTAAGGGTATCTGGTAATTCATTATAGCATCTTGAAAAGTAGGTAGGTAGGTTTTGAAACCCTTTTATATGAGAAAATATACATGAAGCAAAAATCGGGTCATATTCAAGAGACTTTAATTTTAGGAAGGATTGTATGATAGGCAGAATGATGGCCTCCCAAAGACATCCATGCCTTAATCTCTAGAACCTGTGAATATATTATCTTCCACGGCAAGAGACTTCGAAGATGTGATTAAATCAAGGATCTTCAGGTGGGGAGATTATCCTGGATTATCTTGTGGGTCCACTGTAATCACAAGAGTCCTTGTAAAAGGGAGGCAAGAGGGATGAGTGAGACAGAAATTGTGAGGACAGGAGCAGAGGTCAAAGAGGAGAGGTGATACACTGCCGGCTTTGAAGCTAGAGGGAATCGCCATGAGCCAAGGAATGCAGCTCACCTCCACAAGGTGGAAAAGGAAATGGATTTTCCCATAGAGCCTCCAGAAGGAATGCAGCCAGGAAAACCCCTTTTAGACTTCTGACCTCCTGAGCTATAAGTGAATAAATTTGTGTTATTTTAAACCACTAAGTCTGGTAATTTGTTATAGCAGTAATGGGCTGTTTTACCCACAACACTTTTTTTTTTTTTTTTTTTTTTTTTAAGATTTTAGTTATTTATTCGACAGAGATAGAGACAGCCAGCGAGAGACGGAACACAAGCAGGGGGAGTGGGAGAGGAAGAAGCAAGCTCCCAGCGGAGGAGCCTGATGCGGGGCTCAGTCCCAGAACGCCGGGATCACGCCCTGAGCCGAAGGCAGACGCTTAACCGCTCTGCCACCCAGGCGCCCCTACCCACAACACTTCTACCACCAAATGTGTGGGTTTTCCACACCAAGCAATTCTCCAATTCTCTGTGGACACCAATTGGGTGTCCTACAGTTTAGTTCATTTCTGATACTAAATACTCAGTTCAGACTCCACGGGTTTAGGGCTCAGACTCAAAGACTGTTCCCAGTTCAGATGCCCATCTCAAGTCCCAGCTGCATGTACTGCTATCAACCAGTTATATAAATTGGGGGTTTCCATGACCTCCTCCTCAGGTTCAATAGTTTGATAGAATGGCTCACAGAACTCAGGAGAGTACTTTACTTACTATTACCAGTATATTTTATAGAGGGTATTATAAAGGATGCAAATGAACAGCCAGGTGAAGAGGTGTATTGGGCAAAGTGTAGAAGTGTCCCTAGCACAGAAGCTTCTGCCCCATGGAATAGGGGTGCACCACCCTTCCTGCATGTATTCACCAAATCAGAAACTCTCTGAACCCTGTTGTTTAGGGTTTTTAAGGAGGTTCCATTACACAGGCATGATTGCTTAAATCAGTGCTTATTGGTGATTAACTCAATCTCTAGCTGCTCACCCCTCCCTTGAGATGGGGGAATGGGGCTGAAAGTTCCAACCCTCTAATCACCTTGCAACCAGCCTTCATCCTGAAGCTATCTAGTAGCCCACCAAGAGTCACCTCATTAGCATTAACTCAAGTACGGTTGCTGGAGGGCCGATTATGAATAACAAAAGATATTCCTCTTACCTCTATCACTCAGGAAATTCCAAGTGTTTCAGAAACTGCTGTGCCAGGAGAGGGGATGAAGATATGTGTTTCTTATAATCACAATATCATAAACACCACTAGGAATCAAGTAAAAATTGTCTTAAAGTTTGGTATCTGGCAAAATAAAACAAAAATCTATTAGTGTGAGTTCTTGGAATCTTGGTAAGTATGTTTTGTTTATTTGCTATTTTCAGTTATTATATGTTGAAGTAATTGAATGGCTCATTGTGACAAACTCAAAATAGGGAAGGAGAGGAAAAAATAAAACAAGATGAAACCAGGGAGAGAGAAACCATAAGAGACTCTTAATCATAGGAAACAAACTGAGCGCTGCTGGAGGGGAGGTAGGTGGGGGGGATGGCGTAACTTGGTGATAGACATTAAGCAGCGCACGTGATATAATGAGCACTGGGTATTATATAAGACTGATGAATCACTGACCTCTACCTCTGAAACCAACAATACATTATATGTTAATTGAATTTAAATAAAAAAATGGAGAAAAATAGATTGAATTAATGAAAGTAAGAGAGATACTAAGGCATCATGAAGGGGATCAAGTGTCCGAAAGGTCACTAGGTGTTAGCAAGTTAGTATTGCTGAGACTAGAGCCCAAGCCTCTTCACCGATGATGACGCCGTACCTGTTATCGATGTATTGCTTCTCAGCTCCAAATCTACCCTTTGTTGTCACGCTTGATAGCAGAGATGGATCTTATAAGCATTTCTTTCTTTACTTCCTGACACCATGTTAAATGTTGTCAGTAGAGGGCAAAAGAGGAACACTATAGGTAGGGGCTTCTCTTCCAGATGAAGATGTATTTTTCCCTCCTTCTTGTTCCTGTGGTGCTTGGCCATCCTGCTGCAGGACACCCCATGGAGGTAACCTTCAACAAGGGTCAGTGGTATCAGCAGCAGGCAGCTTCTTGGAAAGCTGCTCTCCAGGGAGCTTAGTACCACCCTATGGGTGCCTTCCAGGTGGGTTCTGTGGGTGCCTCCAACAGCTTCCCAGTGAATTCCACAGCACCCTCTGATGGCAGCTTCCTAGAGAATTTCAGCGGCACCCAGTCATGGTTCCCGGCCCACCAGCCTTAGCCTAGGGCAGCCCAGCAACTTCTGTGCCATCCAGCAGGCTGCAACCACAGCCCTCTAACTGGGTCTGATTTCCAGCCTTGGGGAGGGGACCCCTCCCAAGTATGTTTCTTCCTTGGGTTCTCTCACTGAGACCTCGGATAATCTTTAAAGTTCTCTTTTGGTAGCTAATTTCCTGTAAATAGTTAATAATTATTTATAATAATTATTTATATTAAGCCATTCCTGTTCAATTTCTGTAGGGTTTTTATCTCCTTTGATATTAGGACATGAAGCCAAGAAAAGAATTCATGTTCCACATGGGGCTAAATTCACACTCTATCATCTCTTCTCTTCAGAATCCTTATCACAATGTTATGTTTCTTTTGGATATTTTTGTTGTTGTTCTAACATGGATTTTGATATTGCTTACAAACATTTCCCCAGTATATATTGTGTACTCGAAAACTAGTCAATGTCTAAAAGCAGTGCACAGTGAGCCACAACACACACACACACACACACACACACACACACACACACACACACACACTCACTGCATTTAGGAATTGAGATAATAGACCCAACTCTGACTCTGTTAGCACGAGAGTATCAGAGAATGTGAGAGAGAAATTGCTCTGAGCTTTTTTTCTTAGAGGCTTGATTAGGCAAATTTAAGGTATTTCCAGCTCAGGAGCACCTGAGTGGCTCAGTCGACTGAGTTTCTGCTCACGTCCTGATCTCATGGCTCCTGGGATCGAGCCCCCAGTTGCGCTCTGCAGTCAGTGGGAGTCTGCTTGGATATTCTCTCCCTCCTCCCCTTCCCCCACTCCCCCCCTCAAATAAATAAATAAATCTTAAAGATATTTTCAGCTCAAAGTTTCTATGATATTTGATCTAAGTTGTAGGAACATTCAAACAGTAAAATGTTAGTGAAACAAAAGGACAGTTTGGAAAGCTAGTCACAGATTCCAGGGTTGGAGAGAGACACGTGTGACAGTGAGACATAGGGAATAACTATTGAGAATGAAAAATATTCTGGGCTGTAAGTTGTTCTTGTTGTGCCAAAATCATGGAAATCTAGAAAAATCCTCTCGTTACCACCATGGCAGGTAGAAACCATTCCTAGCAATTACATAGCGTACAGTTTTTTCAGAGTTGGAAGAATTACATAGAAACACATGGGAACGATGTAAAGCTACAGAAATATGGCTGATGCTTCCCTTTTATTTTAAAGTCTGTGCTGAGCATTTGCAGACCGAAAGACTGGGAATTTTTAAAATTACCAGTCCTGCCTTATACAGCAAGCAGACCAATGTGAGTTAGATGAGTTTAGTGTTCAAAAGATCAGCTGATGATACAGAGCCAGGAGAATTATGAAATAAAAAGATGTTGGCAATAATTATTCTGGGCAATTATTCTTAGACCCTTAGGTCTAAGGGTCTTAGACCTAAAGAATTACTTCTAGAACAAAGACAATGCAGCAAATATAATGGGATGTCACTTCTGAGATGAGGTTAAAAAAAGATGTTGACTTCGATCTTCTTTCTCTCTTGATCTCTCTTTTGCTCACTCTGATGAAGTCAGCGTCCATGTTTTGTGCTGCTCTGTGGAGAGAGACATGTGACAAGGAACGGAGGGTAGCCTCTGACCAACATGCAGTGAGAATCTGAGGTCCCCGGTCTGGGAACTTGTGAAGAACTATACCCTTATCCATGCCTGAGGATGAAACCAGAGTCCACACGTTGATTATAGCCTTGTGGGAGACTTTGAGTTGGTGACACAGCAAAGCTGTGCCTAGATTTCTGATCCACACAAACTCTGAGATAACAAATATTTTTTGCTTCAAGCCACCAAGTTTTGTTATGTAGCGATGGAGAATTGATACAAATATATAACAACAGTGTATTAGTTTCCTATGGCTGCTCTAACAGATTATCAGAAATTTGGTGGCTTAAAACAACAGAAACTTATTCTCTTACAATTCTGGAGGCCAGTAGTTGGAAATCTTTATCACTAGGCAGAAATCAGGGTGTTGGCAGGGCTGCACTTCCTCTGGAGCCTCTAGGGGAAAGGCCTATCCTTGCCTCTTCCAGCTTCTGGTGGCTGCTGACATTCCTTAGCTTGTGATCCATCACTCCAGTCTTTAAGGCCAACACCTTCAAATCTCTCTCAGCTCCATCTTCACATTGGCTTTACTCGAGCGTGCGTGAGTGCGTGTGTGTGTGTGTGTGTGTGTGTGTGTGTGTGAAGTGTCCCTCTGACTCCCTCTCATAAGGATACTTATGTTTGCATTTAGAGTCCAGTCAGGTAACCCAGGTAATCTCCCCATCTCAAGCTCCCTAACTTAATCACATCTTCAAAGATACTTATTCCATGTAAGGTAACATCTCTAGGTTCCAGGTTTTCAGATGTGAATATCTTTTGGAGAGTTATTTTTCAGCCTACTACAAATAGTTAATGTTTAAAAACTCTTATTTACCAAATACCATGGTAAACACTTCACCCGTATTTTTATTTACATGCATTGCATTAACTTGTACTATTATGCCTCATTTATACACAAGGAAACTGAGTCTCAGAGAATTTGAGTGACTTGACTCAGGTCACACAGCTGGTAAGTGGTGAAGCCAGGGTGATTCCAAGCAGTCTGACCTCAGAGCTTGTACATCTGACTACTCAGATGGATTGTCTCCCCACAGATTCATATGCTTAACCTAACTAATGAGAAGAGGGTATATCTATTTCACTGCATATAATATATTCAGTGAGCTCCTATTAACAGGGTGTCTTTTGATAGCTTTATAATTTCCAAGTTAAAAAAAAAGACCTTTTAGATATTTTTAAGAAGAGACATTTGAACTGGGAGGAACTTCTGTAACATTTAGAATCAATATCCTATTGCCTAGAGCAGACAGACCAAGTAAATGGCCTTTCTTACAGAATGGATCCTGGACAGGCTCTAGTCCTCTTTGGGTGGGCCGCATTTGCATAAACCCAGTCTCTGTTGTGGAGGGTCTAAAGAGCTGGAATAGCCAAACTTATCTGCAAGGCTCTCTGGGAGAACTGATTGCTTTGAGCACTTAGAGGCACTTCTCCATAATTAGTTTTGGGTGGATTTATTTTAGCTTTCCTGGGAAAAGTGAATCTAGAGATGAAATCTGAATGAAGGTAGAAAAGAGGTGCTTCTTGTATTGATCAAAGTTCAAAATGAGAATATGTATAATGGATTCCAGGTTTGGTTCTGCTTAGCGTTTGCCATGCTTTTTCTTTAACAGTTTGCTGGTTTTCTACGTATGACCTGGTAGTCTAAAAATTCAGCTCACACAGAAACTTCAGCCCTGTGTAGATTTAAGCACTAGGTTTATGAATCTCTTTTCCATATGTTTCTTTATGGAAACAGATTCCAAATTTAAGGAAGTAACGGTGTCAGAGGCCTTAAAGCTATTTCTCGAGCTTTTGTTTTTATTGCCACTGCATTAATGATGGCATGGCCATCCCTGCCCCAATGTGACATGCCTGAGCAGGTGTGCAGATGGCTAAAGGGCTGGGGAGATGGGACTCAGATGGCAGATGGTGATGCCTTGTCATGCTTCCAACTACACTTTGAACATTCTGTCCCTCCTCCGACATGCATCACTTCAGATGGCAACCTCATTTGGAGGTGAATTGTTCTTTGCGTTTTTTTTTTTTTCCATGTTGGAATTGACCTCGTGCCTGGCACTGTGTGAAATGTATTGGCCTAGTTTCTGCCCCAGAGAGGACAGAGGCTTATTGATATTTAGTGTATGCTTTGTCATATTGATTTTAGAAAATAAAGCCTGAAGAGCTCTTCTGATTTTATGAAGATTACCCAGTCACTGCCACTATTGTATTTACCTTAAAGCAGTATCTCTCCAAGGACAGATGCTTCATGTATAAAGGAATTCCTCAGTCAGATTAGTTGGGATGATTTGTGAAGAAAGCATTTTGAGGGCAGATGAGGTGAGAAAATATTGATTTCCATCCTCCGCCCATCACCTTTTATAGCCAACACTCAGAACCTTATCTCTTCAGCCCCTCTCTGAATTTAGCCCTGGTAGATGTTTTTGGAATGTGGATAGCTTTCTACCTTGAGCTGTCTCTCTTCTTTGCCTGAGGGCTTTCTTTAGCATTCTGGGAACTTCTGGGCTCCCCATCACACCCACAGGACAACTCTTAACCATTGGGAGGCTGGACTTAATAGATAAATGCCTAAGTCTCCTGCTCTGTGGAA
Source organism: Ursus americanus (assembly GCF_024610735.1). Taxonomy (NCBI): domain Eukaryota; kingdom Metazoa; phylum Chordata; class Mammalia; order Carnivora; family Ursidae; genus Ursus; species Ursus americanus. The sequence continues at coordinate 22,055,661 of NC_142162.1, read as the reverse complement.
TGTTCTGAAACCACATCATAGTTTCCCATAGAGTTTCCGGCAGAATTGAGCTGCAGGTGCTCGCTGCATAACTTGTTCACTAACATAAGTGATATGGCTTTTCTCATTTCCCTATCTCAATTTTCCCTGTCTCATTTGTGTTTTCTATTTTTGCTTCTTAACATAAACTGTGCCCGAGTCCTTGTCTGAGAGTCTGTTTTTGGAAGACCCCTCCTTTGGATAGCCTTAATGCATTGTTTTGAGAAGTCCTGGAGTAAAGAAATTCATTTAATCCTATTTCCTAAACTTAATAATTTCACGAATTTTTTTTTTACTGTAAAGTTTTATATATCTAATGTTCTTAATAATATAATTCCTGAATGACTTTGGTTCTTGGAGTTATCTGAGAGAGGTATTTTTAATAGTTTGTCCCATGAAGGAGCCCACAGATTCCCTTTTACAGCACATTTTTGTCTTCAGGTAGGTACCCTTATCAAAAACCTCAAGGTCACAGCTCTGAAAGGGACCTTAGAGTTTAGTTGCCCCATTTTCTCAATGGAGAAACTAAGACCTAGAGTGGTTCACTGTCGCTTGGTTCAGTCATCTGAGATTTATAAGCAGTGTGCAGAGATAAAGGGTTAGGAAACTGGCTCACAGGTAAGACTCAGCCTGCTGCCTATTTTTGTACAGCCTGCAAGCTTAGTTACTACATTTTTAAATGGTTGAAAAAAAATTTTTAGAGAACATTTCATGACATGTGAAAATTCATATGAAATTCTAATTTCAGTGTCCACAAAGTTTTATTGAGACACAGATACGCCCATTTACATATTGTCTGCAGCTGCTTTAGTGCTACAATGACAGAGTTGAGTAATTGTAACAGAGACTATATGATCTGCAAGCCTAAGATATTGTTTGGTCCTTTACAGGAAAAGTTTACCTATCCTTGCTTTAGATTCACAAGACAAGATGAAGGCAAGTACTTAGTCAGTATACACATTAGCATAAGCCGATAGAGGGTAGCTGATAAGTCACTGAGCTGGGAGTAGTGCATGACAATTCTATTCCTTGCAGCACTGCTAAGAAGCTTCATTGGATTTTGGATAAATGACATTGTGTCTTTATTTATTTATTTTTTTAAAAGATTTTATTTATTTGACAGAGCTAGCGAGAGAGGGAACACAAGCAGGGGGAGTGGGAGAGGAAGAAGCAGGCTGCCAGCAGAGGAGCCTGATGTGGGGCTCGATCCCAGAATGCCGGGATCACGCCATGAGCCGAAGGCAGATGCTTAACAACTGCGCCACCCAGGCGCCCCGACATTATGTCTTTAAATATCAGTTTCCTCGTTTATAAAATGGAGGGACTGGACTGAAGGCCTTTTAAATGCCCTTAATGATTGAACCGTGTTTTCTTAGATTCTGTAGTTGTCTATGTGGCATCCATTAATCACAGGGCCATACTAATGGCCAGAGTTGTTCATACCCCTGGGATGCAGCTTTCACAGGTGTGCAAAAATCATATTACAAACTGCCCAACCAATCCCAAGTCCACACCTCCAACCACCTCCTTTATCTAACTCTTATATCCCAGGCCAGTATTTCCCTATTCTAGTCTGTCAGGGCCAGGTATCAGACAACTAGAGACCCCTCCTTATAGTCTAGAGGCTGCCAACATTACTCAGACTAGCCAGTCCTAAGCTACTTTCCCTTCCCTGCCTTGTCTTTCCCATGGAAAACACCATCAAGGCTCTAGGTCATGTTTCCCCTCTTTCCTGCGTCTCCCTCCTGATCCACTCTGGTGTTTCCCTGTGTGTCCCTGTGTAGTGTGTCTTTCTCTCATTTCCAAGGGAACCATGAGTATAATAAACTTTTCTTTCGGTGGTCTTGACCTCATTCTGTTGTCACTTAGTCACCTTTATAAATTAAGACTTGGACACACATTGCTTAAGCACCAGCAATTTATAAATCTGTGCAATTATCTCCAAGTTCAATGTATGTAATTCAAGAACGTGCTTTGTTCCTGATGTTCAGCCCAAGCCAGATCTCCTTTACTGTAGCTCATCTCTATTGCCACCTCATCCGTGAGCTGTGAGAAAGCGAACACAGGCTGCATCCTTGCCACACAGGGAGCCTTTGACTGTTTCTAAAGTTCATATGACTTGTTAGGAAGTCTTGTGGTTTGCCTCCTCATAAATCAGAAGCTGAGATTCAGGAAAACTCTCTCATCCCATCATATGGTTTTTCAGTTGTCTCTCTTTCTCACACTGCTCTGAGTCCCTGAAACCTCTATGTGTTCTATTTAGCCCAGTATGAGCTGTGCTATGTTAATTTTTCTCTAGGTATTACCTTTAATTCTGTCAGATATGACCATATTCTTTTCAGAAAACTGTCTGTGCTTGGTACCTCCCCACACTGTTGGCATCATCATCTTCCTTTTAAGAATTTTCTCTCCAGGTGCCCCTTATCAAGGTCAGTTATGACTTACAGGGCATGGGCATAGCACTGATGGGACCAGGTTTGATACAGTAGGGGGATGGCACTCTGGTAAGCAAATGGCCATTAAGTCTGTTGACTTACCTGTTATTTTTCAGCTTTGAGCAGGTGTTGTCACATGAGAATCCTGTCTAGTGATGACAAAACTTGTGATGTCAAAACTTTTAATTTTTTAGAAAGATTTATTTATTTATTTGACGGAGAAAGAGAGGGAGAGCACAGAGGGAGAGTGAGAGGGAGAAGCAGACTCCCCGCTGAGCAGAGAGCTGGGACTTGACCTGAGCTGAAGGCAGACACTCAACTGAGCCATCCAGGTGTCCCAAAACTTTTAATTTTTTAAGAGAGTTCCACAATCTAGACTTAGATGGCATCTCCAGGATTTTAAATATTTGCAACAAAGGTAAATTTTTAAAAAACACCATGAGAGGAACAAAATGCAACTGTAAATTTGATTAAGCCTATGAGCCATTACTTTGTTATGTCTGATCTATGATAAATGGAAAAATTCCTTCAGACTCATTCTTGCTTGTGCCCCAAGTCATTCCTTGGCTCCAGAACTTAACAACTGTCGAACTCTTTGACCTTTGTTGACATGTAGTTGTCCCATATGCTGTCTTCTCAGGATCCAGCTTCTTGCTATTCCAAGGGAAAATTAGCCAATCTAATGAACTTGTTCATTCTAATGGGAATTTTTCCTTGGGTTTTTCCTTCCTTCTCTGGTTAGATGTTTATTTTATGAACAAAGTTATAGGGATAAGATGCTTAACAGCTGTTGTCTAAAGTCGGGGATTTAAACATGAGAAAGGATCACAAGTCCTTGGCAGGGCAGAGGGGGATATTTACGTACAATGGCAAGTGGCACCTTGTGCTATCATCTAAATCACAGGTGTTAGCAAGCTGCCAGCCTCTCGGGCCAGGTAGGAAAACCCCTCTGGACGTGTATTGTTGTACTCCTGGTTGTCATTGTTACCAGTATCAGTGTCAGGTAAGGACTGACTACAGAGGACCATTAACACTTACATCAGTTCTCCCTTTCTAAAGTTGAGAGTGTTTTTTGGTGTTGACAGGTACTGTGTTTTTAAAATTGTTTGTTTATACACCTGGTAATTGGTTCCACTTGGCATCTTTGATGTTGCCTAAGCAGTATTTAGCATACTTAATGAGATTCCCCTGAGCCTTTAAAACATTTAAATGAAACATTTAGATTCTACAAGAAGAGGGAGCTGGTGAGACTTGGTCATATGATCAAGGCGGAGAGCATATTTTTGGGTTTAGAAGTCAAAAACAGATTTTTTGGTCTTCTCTGCCCATTGGCCTAGAAGGCACCCACACTGAACCTGTCTTTTCATTCAGTGACACCAAGGAAATGCCTGCTGCTCCCATCTACTTTGATTCTAGCAGCACTTACAAGAACCCACTGGAGAGCTTTAGATGGCTAGTTGACCAGCTCTCCCCCGGCCACCCCAGCTCCCTCTTAGGAATAATAAGTTTCTGTGCCAGGATTGCACACATCTAACAGTCCAGCATGAGTCATCCCCCCCCCCCCCCCCCATCAGTAAAGATTGAATCAGTGAGTTGAAAAGAATGGTGATTTGGTTCCATTTATTCCCTCTGGGAAACAGGGTGTGGATGAGGATTAGAACAAACTATTTTGGTTGCTTATTTGCAGAATTAATGTATAGTCCCCTTAGATAAGTGATGTCTTGACTACAGCGTGTACAGCTTTGTCATTAATGAGAGGAAAATGGACTGTTTTCATTTCCTTTTTGGGCAATTTTTTTGAGGCTAGCACCACCATGTGGATAAAGTGGAAAAGCTTGCATAACAGGCCAGCCTTATGCCTCTGAAAATTTGATTTTGGTATCTTGATATCTTTGCCTTTCTTTGTTTCTTTCTCTCTTGAAGCGTAGTTGACATGCAATGTTATATTAGTTTCAGGTGCACAACAGTGATTCAACATGTATCTATATTACGAAGTGATCACTATGATAAATCTAGCCACCAGCTCTTGCCCATTTCTTATATCTTTTCTGAGTCATCATAGAGCAGAATAGTGATAAAAATATTTTTTTGTAGCAGTGTCTTAACGCTGCTGGGCTCTTAAGGATCTTGTGCTTCTACAAAATGACTGAACTTCAGGCAGAAAGTTGACAGTGGGAGATTCAGAGTAGCTCTGTATTGGTCAGAGTGTAAATTAGAGACCTCATTTTCGATTAGCTACTGGGCTTTCAAGTGGAAGTTTCTGATTTGGACTCTGAGAAACACCAGAGCCATTACTGAGGCAATTTTCTGATCTGTATTGCTTAAGAGATATAGGCTGAATCAGAGGAAAGGAAGAGAAATAAAATCTGGTTGTAGGATATAAAAGAATTTTACCAAACCACATACCTCCTATGGGGTGGGAAAGTGAGGTGGAGGTTTTTTCAGACTTTTGGAAAGAAGAGAATAATGTAGAGAGTCTCCATTGACTGTGGCTTTGAGTCTTAAGAACATGGTGGAGGAGTGGTTGGCAAAGATAGGAGACAGAGCTTTACTTCCATAGTGTGTACTTCCATGCTTCCTTTCCTGTGTAGCTAGCATCAAAATCCCTGGAGAGGGGCAAGGCTTGCTTCTACTTGAGGGACTGGTTCTTCATTTCTAAATTGACTAGTGTGTGTATGTCGGGAGTAGGCTGTCATAGGTAGAGTTGGGGAGAGCTGTTGCTTATAAAGATTTAGGACCGCTTAGCACCTCACCTAATAGACCACTTTTCTAGCCTTATTCTATCCTTTGCATTGTCCCCTGACCTCAAAAGGAGAAAATTTTACCAGCACTTAGAAGAGGAAGCTGTGGTTGTAGAAATTGGAGGAGTCAAAAACAAATCAGGGCGTGCTAACATTTCCTCTCTTTGATTAGCTACTAAAGTGATGGGAAAATGTATAGAACAGTTCTTGCCACTTATTCTTGCTTTTATACATCCCCTTATACCTCTTCCCATAACCAGCCTGGCTCCTACAGCTGTGGATATTAATGTGTCTGGGATTTCAGATTGACAGAGCTTCTTGTGGTTGAATATGGGCTGCTGATGCCAATCTGGAAGGAGTTTCTAGGGTTGAGTTGTGGACCTCTCCTCTGTAGAAGGCCTTTTATCAAACTTAAGTGTGACAGGAAAATAGGTGGGCTAGCTGATCTGTGAAATTGCAGATTTCGGATTAGATTAGGATTAGAGCAGAGATAAATAGAAAAAAGAAAAATAGAGAAAACCAATAAAAGCAAAAGTTAGTTCTTCAAAAAGTTCAACAAAATTGACAAACTTTTAGCTAAATAACCGAAAAAAAGAAGAACTGAGTAACTAAAATCAGAAATGAAAGTGGGGACATTACTACTGATGCTACAGAAATAAAAAGGATTATAAGAGAGTACTATCAACAGTTGTATGGCAACAAATTGGATAGCCTAGATGAAATGGACAGATCCCAGAAACACAAAAATCTACCAAATCCAGATCATGAAGAAATAGAAACCTATGTAAGGAGACTGAATCAGTAATTAAAAATCTCCCAATAAAGAAAAGCCCTGGACTTGATGGCTTTACTGGTTAGTTTAACAAACATGTAAGGAAGCGCTAACATTAATTTTTATCAAATTTTTCCAAAAAATTAAAGAGGAGGGAATGTTTCCTAACTCATGAGGCCAACATTTCCCAGATGTCAAAGTCAAAGATACTATAAGAAAAGAAAACTGTAAATCAATTTCCCTTATGAACATTGATGTAAAAATTCTCAAGAAAATACTGGCAAATCAAATTTAGCAACATACTAAAAGAATTAAGCATCATGACCAAATGGGATTTATTCCCGGAATGCAAAAATGATTCAACATATGAAAATTGACCAGCATAATACAGTACATTAACAGGTTGAAGGAAAAAAACCACATAATCATCTCAATTGATATAAAAAAAGCATTTGACAAAATTCAACATCCTGTCATGGTAAAAACATTCAACAAACTAGGAATAGAAGGAAACTACAACATTGAAAGACGTATATGAAAAACCTACAGCAAACATCATATTGTGAGGTAAAAGAATGAAGATTTTTCTCTGAAAATCAGAAACGAGCTAAGAATATGACTCTTACCATTTCCATTCAATATAGTACTGAAAATTTTAGCCAGAGCAGTTAGACAGGAAGAGAAATAAAAGGTATTCAAATGGGAAAGGAAGAAGTAAAATTATCTCTGTTCACAAATTATGTGATCTTATATGTAGGAAACTCTAAAGATCACACACACACACACACACACACACACACCCCTCTTAGAACTAATAAAATTAGCAAAATAGCAGGATACCAAATCAACACACAATAATCAGTTGCATTTCTAGACATTAAAATAAATAGTCTGGAAGGAAAGTTAGGAAGACCATTCCATTTGCAGTAGCTTCAAAATACCTCAGATCAGCTTAACAAAGGAGGTGAAAGACTTATACAGTGAAAACTACAAAACATCGCTGAAAGAAATTAAGACGTAAATCAGTGGGAAGACATCTCATGTTCATGAATCAAAAGACTTAATTTTATTAAGATTCCAATGTTACCAAAAGGGAGCTACAACTTCAGTGCCATCCCTACCAAAATCCCAATGTTTTTTTTTTCGGAAATACAAAAACCCATCCTAAAATTCATATGGAATCTCAAGGGACAATGGATAGCCAAAACGATCTTGAAAAAGAAGAACAAAGTTGAAGGACTCAGACTTCCTGATTTCAAAACTTACTACAAAGCTATGGTAATCAAAACAGTGTGGTACTGGCATATAGACCAATGGATCTGAATGGAGAGCCCAGAAATAAACCCTTGCATATATACTCAAATAATTTTCAACAAAGATATCAAGACCATTCAATGGGAAACGTTCAGTCTTGTCAACAAATGATTCTGGGAAAACTGGATACCCACATGCAAAAGAATGAAGTTGGACTTTTACCTAATATGATATACAAAAATTAACTCAAAATGGATGAAAGACCTAAATGTAAGAGTTAAAACTATAAATCTTCTGGAAGAAAGTGTAGTACAAATCTTCACAACATTGGATTTGCAATGATTTCTTAGATATGATACCAAATGCACAGGAAATGAAAAATAAAAGAAATTGGACTTCATGGAAATTTTAAAAAATTGTGCATCAAAGACACTATTAACAGGATTAACAGACACTATTAACAAAGACACTGTTAAAGAATACGAAAAAAAAATTGTGTTTGTCAGTCACATATATGATAATTCCTAAAACTTGACAGAAAAGGAAACAGCCTGATCCAAAAATGGGCAAAAGACTTGGATAGATGTTTTCCCAAAGAAGATATACAAATGACCAATAAGCACATGAAAAGATGCTCAACATAGCTAATTTTCAGGGAAATGAAATTGAAACAACAACAACAAAAATACCACCTTGCAATGATTAGGGATTCCTACTATATAAAAAATACTAACAGAAAATAATAAGAGTTGGAAAGGATGTAAAGAAATTGGAACCCTTGTGCACTCTTGGTGGGAATCTAAAATGGTACAATGGCTGTGGAAAACATTATGGCAGGTCCTTAGAATTAAAAACAGAATTACTACGTGATCTAACAATTCCACTTCTGGGTATATGTCCAAAAGAATTGAAAGCAGGGTCTTGAAAAGATATTTGTACACCCGTGTTCGAAGTAGCATCATTCGCCATAGCTAAAATGTGGAAACAAACCAAGTGTCCGTTGATAGATTTGCAAAATGTGGTATATCCATATAATAGAATATTACTTAGCCTTATAAGGGAAGGTATTTTGACAAATGTTACAACATGGATGAACTTTGAGAGCATTATGCTAAATGAAATAAGCCAGTCACAAAAAGACCAATACCATATGATTCCACTTATATGAGGTAACTAAATGTTTTATTTTTGATAACTGATTTTCTATGATTCTCTGAGTTCTGCCATCTAATACTAGTTATCTGTTTCAACTGAGGCAAATCAGTTGACTTCTCTGGGACTCAGTTATCTTGGTTGCTTTTTCTAGCCCCCAAACTCTACAAATTTTGGAAGCTGAAGGATTTTAAAGGCATATTACTTTTTTCTTTGATTAGAAAAGGCTCCAACCAACACATGTTCTTGCTACAGAGAATATAATAAAATTTTGTTTAACTTTGTGAAGGTTAATAGGAATTAGTGGGAAACTGAGTTTCAGGATGTATTTTATTTTATTTTCTTAAAAAAAAAAAAATCTACACCCAATATGGGGCTCAAACTTACAACCCTGAGATCAAGAGTTGCATGCTCTACCGACTGAGCCAGCCAGGTGCCTGTCAGGACATATTTTAAATTAATGTAATCTCAAAAACAATTTGATTTTAGAGGGGATATTGGGGTAGCTGGATTGTGGTCATGTTTCAATTAATAGATAAGAATGAGCAAGTCAAAACTTTAGTTAGTACACATCTGAATGAACATAGATTCTAAGTTAAGGATACCCAAGGTAATATGGGTTATTATTCTGCCTTGAAATTCATGTTTCATGAGTCTCTGTGTGATATGTAAAGGTGAAAAAGTCGGGGTGCCTGGGTGGCACAGCGGTTGAGCGTCTGCCTTCGGCTCAGGGCGTGATCCCGGCGTTACGGGATCGAGCCCCACATCAGGCTCCTCCACTATGAGCCTGCTTCTTCCTCTCCCACTCCCCCTGCTTGTGTTCCCTCTCTCGCTGGCTGTCTCTATCTCTGTTGAATAAATAAATAAAATCTTTAAAAAAAAAAAAAGGTGAAAAAGTCAACCTACTTGATTATTTTCTTAAAAATAGAACGAAAAGGAATTTTTAAATTTCTAAAAAATATTTCTTTACCCTGATAGAGTACAGCATTTCCTATAAGTATCCACAAAACTTTAAAAAAATTAGTATATTACTAGAACTCCAGTAGAAGCTTAGATGCTTTGGATGAAAGAAGGAAAAAAAAAATACAACTTTGGTTCATTTGCATTTAAGTATTTTTATAAGAGCATGAAACCCAGTAATAAAAGCCAGGGAAAATTGTTCTAATTTTAGAAGAAAAGTTAAAACTGCCTTTCCCTACAACCTCACAATTAAAATCTGGTGGAATTCTATCACCTTCTGCTTGGTTTGCCTTCTATATGGTGGGAAGGTGATGGGGGTGGGTGGGGGGAACATTTTCTAACTATTTTTTTTAAATCTCCCATCTCTCCCCGTGCCGCAGGCTCTGGTGACTATCATTCTCCTCATTATTATTGAGTTCAACTTTTTTCTTTTCTTTTTCCCTTCCTTCCTTCCTTCCTTCCTTCCTTCCTTCCTTCCTTCCTTCCTTCCTTCCTTCCTTCCTTCCTTCCTTCCTTCTTTTTTAAGATTCTACATGTACGTAAGATAATGCAGTATTTGTCTTTCTGTGTCTGGCTCATTTCACTTAGCACAGTGCCCTCCAGAGTCATCCATGTTATCTCATATAGGCAGGATTTCTTTTCTTTCTTTTTCTTAAGGCCGAATAGCATTTCATTTCATATGTATACACACACACACACACACACACACACACACACACACACACAATCACATTTTCTTGATCCATTCATTTGTCAATGGACATTTAGGTTGTTTCTGTATCTTGGCTATTGTAAATAATGCTGCAATGATCATGGGGAATTCAGATATCTATTTCAAATGGTGATTTTATTTCCTTGACTGTGGATCATATGGTAGTTCTAGTTTTTGTTTCTTTGTTTGTTTGGTTTGTTTTTGTTTTGTTTTTTGTTTTTGTTTTTGAAGAATCTCCATACTGTTTTCCATGATGGCTATATGAATTTATATTCCCATCAATAGTGTAGAAGTGTTCCATTTTCTCCACACTCTGACCAATACTAATCTTTTAATTTTTTGATAATAGCCATCCTAATAGATATGAGGTGATAACTTATTGTGGCTTTGATTTTTGTTTCCCTGATGATAATTGATGCTAGAGCATCTTTTTATATACCTGTTGGCCATTTGTATGTCTTCTTTGGAGCAATGTCTATTCAGGTCCTTTACCCATTTTTAAATTGGGTTATTTGTACTTTTTGCTATTGAGTTGTAAGTATTCCTAATATATTTTGGATATTAACTTCTTGTCAGTTACATTGTTTATAAAAATTTTCCTATTCCGAAAGTTGCCTTTTCATTTTTTAAAAATTTATTTTATTTTTTAAAGATTTATTTATTTATTTGAGAGAGAGAGAGGCAGAGTTAACGAGAGAGCATGAGCAGGGAGGAGAGGAAGAAGGAGGCTCTGTGCTGAGGACCCTGGGATCATGACCTGAGCTGAAGGCAGATGCTTAACCGACTGAGCCACCCAGTTGCCCCGAAGGTTGCCTTTTCATTTTGTTGATTGTTTTCTTTACTGTTGTAGAAACTTTTTAGTTTGATAAAGTACCACTTGTTTACTTTTGCTTTTATTATCTGTGCTTTTGGTGTCTCAAGGAACTAGAAAAACAACAAACTAAACCCAGAGTTTGTAGAAGAAAGGAAATAACAAATATCAGTACAGAAATAAATGAAAAAGGAGATAGAAAAGACAATAGAAAGAATCAACAAAACTGTTGGTTTTTGAAAAGATAAAGTTGACAAACCTTTAGCGAGACTATGAAAAGACTCAAATATTATCAGAAATGAAAGAGAGGATATTACAACTGACACCATAAAAACACAAAGGATGTTAAGAAACTACTATGAACAGTTATATGCCAATAAGTTGGATAACAGAGAAAAATGGATAAATTTCCTAGAAATACACAATCTGCTATGACTAAGTCATGAAGAAATAGAAAATCTGAACAGACTAATAAGGAAGGAAGTTGAATCAGTAATCAAAACTCTCCCAAGAAAGAAATGTCCAGGACCTGATGGCTTCACTGGTGAATTCTACCAAGCATATAAAGAAGAATTTATACCAATCCATCTTAAATTCTTCCAAAAAATTGAAGAGGAGTGAGCACTACAACTCATTTTACAAGACCAGCATTACTGTGATACAAAAGCCAGACAAGGACACTATAAAAAAACGAAATTAGAGGACAAATCTCTGGTGAACATAGATGCAAAAATCCTTGACAAAATACTAGTGGACCAAATTCAACAGGACTTTGAAAGGATCATACACCATGATCAACTGGGGTTTATCCAGGGATGCAGGTTTGTTTCAACGTATGCAAATCAGTAAATGTGATACACCACATTAGCAAAATGAAAGATAACCATAATTATCATCTCAATGGTTGCAGAAAAAGCATTGACAAAATTCAACATCCATTGATGATAAAAAAACTTTCAGCTAAGTGGGTACAGAGGGAATATATCTCAATATAATAAAGGCCATGTATGACAACCCACAGCTAATATTATACTCAATAGTGATGAGCTGAAAGCTTTTCTAAGATTAGGAACAAGACAAACATGCCCACTTCTATGACTTTTATTCACCATAGTACTGAAAGTCCTAGCCAGAACAATTAGGCAGGAAAAAGAAATAAAGGAATCCAAATGAGAAAGGTTTAAGTAACATTGTCTCTGTTTGCAGAGAATATGATCTTAAATATAGAAAACTCTAAAGACTCCACCAAAAACATGTTAAAACTATTAAATTCAGTAAAATAGCAGGATACAAAGTCAACATACAAAAATCAGTTGTGTTTCTATGCACTAACAATGAATTATCCAAAAAAAGATATTAAGAAAATAATCCAATTTACAATACCTTCAAAAAATAAACTACTTTGGAATAAATTTAACCAAGGAGGTGAAAGATCTGTATATTGACAACTGTAAAACACCAATGAAAGAAACTGAAGAAGACACAAATAAATGGAAATATATCCTGTCTTTATGGTTTAGATTAATATTCAAAGCAATCTACAGATTCAGTGCATTTGCTATCAAAATTCCAGTGGCATTTTTCACAGAAGTGGAAAAAGCAATCCTAAAATTTGTTTGGAACCACATAGGATACCAAATAGCTCAAGCAGCCCTGATCAAGAAGAACAAAGCTGAAGGTATCACACTTCCTGATTTCAAGCTATATTGTAAAGCTGCAGTAATCAAAACAGCATGGTATTGACATAAAAGCTGACACATAGATCAGTGGAGCAGAATAGAGAACCCAAAATTGATCCCATACATATATGGTCAACTAATTTTCAACAAAGATCCCAAGACTGCATAATGGAGAAAGGATAGTCTCTTCAAAACATGGTGTTGGAAAACTGGATATCCACAGGCAAAAGAATGAAATTGGATCCTTATTTTATACTATATACAACCCCCCCAACTCAAAATGGATAAACTGAAAAGACTCAAATATAAGACCTGAAACCGTAAAACTTCTAGAAGAAAACATAGGGAAAGAACTCCTTGACCTTGGCCTCTTTGGATGGAGAGAACTAAGAGGGAAGAAGAGATGTTGAAGTTTCTTCTATAATCTAGGTGCCACCAGGAGCCACCCACTCTTTGACACTAGCTGAGATTGTCTTTCCTGCCATCTTCCATATTCCATGTAGTACTGGTTTTTGTCCTTTTCCTGAGGATTTCTGCAAATCTTTTCTGCTACTTACTTTTCCATCCTATAACTTATGGCTGTTTCTTTTTTTTTAATAAAGATTTTATTTATTTATCAGAGAGAGAGAGTGCACACAGAGGGAGAGGGAGAGTGCGAAGCAGACTCCTTACTGGGAGTCTGATGTGGGGCTCGATCCCAGGACCTGGAGATCATGACCTGAGGCCAAAGGCAGATGCTTAACCAACTGAGCCATCCAGGTGCCCCTTTATGGCTTTTTCTATAGCTCTGATCCAGCATTGACTCAAGTTTGAGTCAAACATAATTGCTTTTCTCCCAAAATTACTTGTAAGAGTCAGCAAAAGGCAACTTTTGGATGCAAATATCTACGACTATGTGTGGTAGATTTTAATGGTGACTGAAGTAAGCATGTGGGAGCATACATCTCAGCACCACTTAGGAAATCATCTAAAATTGAATATTAGCTTCTCTGGTTTTCTGAAAGTTTCATGTCCATTTCTACAAACTTGGTGTTCAGGGTATTTTCATGTTATTCAGCTTTTTCTCTCCTTCTTCCAGATGTGACAGAAATTCCTTGTATTTTATTATTATAAAGAGCATTTCAGCTCTAGCACTTATCACTCCCCCACAATTCATAATTTGCATAACTCAAGATTTATTAAGGTGCTCTGCTAAAAAAAGGTTCATGTATTTCAAGTGTTACCCTTTCTTTTCTCCACTTCCCTATTAGTTTTTATAGGAGCAGGGGGAAAAATCTGGAGGCTTATCTCCCCAGAGTTAGGAATTATGACTTTACCTTAGAAGGCAGGAGGGTATAGTTGATTTTGTTTTTAAATGACAATTGCAACAGAATCTTCATTATGTTAGTGCCCCACTGTAGAGAGTTGGGAAATGCTAGTTTACTAGAAGGGCCACTGAAAGAAGACTCAAGAGACTAGATTCTTATCCTGATTCTGTCATTAACTAGTGTGATTTGGAGGAAAGTACCTCACTGGGCCTGAAAGAGCAGTCTCTAAATTCCCTGCCAATTCTGTGAATCTGTGAGTTATCTGAGAGTCTCCCCGATGCCTGATTCTTCTATAATTGCAACCATGGTTGGGATTTCCCCCTTGACAGGTGGGTGGACCTCCAACCACTTTGGACCACGCCCCACCCTTGGTCTGCTGTCTGGGTCAGTGTCTGCTGTCAGAAACAATAGAAGTTTTATAGGCTAAGCTTGGAGCCAGACACAGGCACAGATTCTAATTTTTTAAACTCTGAACTTCAGTTGTTTTATTTGCCTTCAGAACTGGCTTCCTTATTTGTGTACCTGGCATAATATCTACTGTGGAAAATCGTGTTTAATACAATAATGCAAGTGAAACACATAGTAAAGTGCCTGACATACAATATGCCCTCAGTAAATGGAATTTAATTATTTTTAAAAATTTTATTTACTTAGGGAAAGGGAGAGAATGCACAAGCAGGGGGAGGGGCATAGGGAAGGGGAGAAACTCAAGCGGTTTCCACCCTGAGCATGGAGCCCAACGTGGGGCTCGATCTTACGACCCTGAGATCATGACCTGAGCCAAAATCAAGAGTTGGCCGCTTAACAGACTGAGCCACTCAGGTGCCCCAGTAAATCGAATTTATGATCATTAACATCTTATCTGTTACAAAGGGGCCGGGTGAGTGTCTTGGCAGACTCTTTCTGGGTTTGCTGATACACTTTAGTGTGTGTGGTAGAATGCACTCAGGTTACTCTACAGGTTAACTCCCAAACTTTGGTTTTGCTGAGTGGTAAATATAATCTGAGAGGGAGAGCTGAATGGCTCTGGGCAGCAAGTGTGTGTGTGTTTGTGTGTGTGTGTGTGTGTGTGTGTGTGTGTGTGTGTAGGAAGAGAAAGGCAGATTAAAGAGTTGGGAGGGGGGAAGATTTTGAAAAGGAAAAATAAGCATGACCAAAGGGGAATTTGATTCAGTTTCTGAAGAGTGATGAGCAACATGCATCCTTCACTTCTGTCTCCACAAATCTTTTTTTAAAAATTGAAGTATAATTAACACACAGTGTTGTAATAGTTTTAGATGTACAATATACCGATTCAACGATTCTGTACATTACTCAGTGCTCATCACAAGTATGCTCTTAATGCCCTTTATGTATTTCACCCATCCATGAATCTTAAATTTATAAATTTTATAACACTCTTAGAAGTAGCACGGTGGAGTGAGATCTATTTTGGGGATTTATCAAAGGGTGGAATCCTGCTTCATGGTAGGCAGAGACTTGTAAGAAAATCCTTTCACTCAAGACACACATTCTCAAGATTTTAGGCAGATTATATTATTTAGCCGTTGGGATAGGGTACTATATCGTCTGTGCTCTTGATGTTCGAACATGGCCATGGCCTATGAACCTGTGAAAAAATGGGACAGATTTGCCGTTTATCCTGGACCTTCCTCTGTCTGGACTCATCCAGTAGGGGTATACTTTTCCTATGCAAAGAAACGACTTCTGAGGAGATCCTGCATACCGTGGAACAGTGCCCTCTGCTGTTTCTGAGGGAACTGTGCAGCCGCTGTGAAATTGTGAGGAAAGAGCACCACTCTAGAACCAAAGCAAGCTCTCTCTTTTCTGCAGCGACTAGGACACTGTCCACTGCTGCACCTACAGCCAGTCTCCGCTGTAAATATTCAGAAGGAGAAGCAACAGCAGCTTTCCTCCCCTGTACTTGTTTCTAGGTAGGCTCCGACTCCACATTACATATGAATGCCCCCTTCCCATTTTCGCTGCAAACACAGGTTTCTATTAATTTTGCTCTTTAATAGAAAGAACTTTTAAAACAGTGATTTTAACCACTGAACCTTGTCTTTGAAAGAACTCTACTTCTCAGTATTATAAAATAAAGAAGTCCATACCACTTTAAGAAAGCGTAGTTGATAGGTGTGTTGAAATAAAGGCATATAGCATATAAACCAGCAGTTAATGGTTAAAAGTTTATACCCGTAGGTGATCAACATATTTTTCTTTCTTCCTCCTTCCCTTTTCTCCCCTTCCTTCCTTCCTCCTCCTTTTTAATAAAATTGTTTAAAATACCACAGAATCTCCTACAGTAATGATATTACACGATGAAAACCGTTTTGCTGAATTTCTCTACCTTCTGGGAACAATTTTTTTTTTTTTTTTGGCTGGCTGTCTTTATCCTCTGAGCAGACATTTGTGCTCTGAATCCTCTCAGCTACATCTTCTGGGTACAACTCCAAACAACACAGTCAACATTTACCTTTACTTAGACAACAAACAGGGAAATTCTGTGGATTTCAAGCTGGCGTTAAGGATTCATGTCCTCTACAATAACTTTTGAACTGTTTTTTTCAGCATCATTCCACTTGGCTACAGCAAAGAAAATATAGTGAACAATGAAATATGCATGAAAAAAAGTTAAAAAATTTTTTCTTACGATAAGTGACTCTGAAACCACAACGTGAGACAGTACTGTTTTTTTTCATGATTCCGAGTTTCAAATTCATGAGTTCAGAAGGTGTGGATTTCTTGCTTTATCAGTGTGGTAGGACACTGGTAAATGGGAGCTGGCCCAAGCTTATCTTTGCCTTCTGCCAAGAATGAAATCCAGTTTAATGTGGTTATCAGTTGTCCAGTGGGAAGAAACTGCTAGATTCCACTTGATCCCAGAATTCCAGTGCCATTCAGTGTAGGAATAAGTGGTGCATGCAACATAGATCTTTACTGACATGGTGGAAAGTATTTCCATTTAGGGTGGTGGGTAAATAATTCAGAGTTATTTGTACTGTCAGATTACAGGTGTTTTGTATTTTACTCTAATAATTGCCAGGAGAGAAGGGTTTGTTTTTATCTGAAGCCTGGGATTGAGAACTAATTTACCCATTCTGAGTAACTTGTCAAGAAAGAGTTGCTCAATTTTATGGTATTTCTATTTGGTTACTTCTATTTAAAATATCCATCTAGGGTAGAGGATGCTTTTAGTCTTTCAATAGAGAATGGCTTTGCTGACACATGGTCGGCTTATTTAGTGCTTGGCCTGTCATTCTTCCTTTCAGGCTAGTATAATCCTTGGATCTGACGTCATCTTCTATTGGACAAAGGCATGGGAAATTACTCCCTCCTTTTTTTTTTTCCTGTCTTGTGGGACTCATCATGTATGCACGTGATCTGTTTCTTCTTTACACCTTCCCAAAGACAAATGCAGTGTCGTCTTTATCTTTATATCCCCAGCACTATATAGTACTAGGGATTTTAACTCCTTTTTCTTCCTTTTCTCCTTTCTCTTACTTTCCCTCTGCTCTCAAATGTTGAGCAGTATGAACTCGTCATTTTGAGGAATAATTATTTTGGAATGTAGGTGTATGGAGATGTTGCCCAAATAGACCAGTTAATACCAAGTTAGAAAACACAGGCTTGACCATAGAAAAGAATGGCAGGTTGAACACTGACTTTTAGTAAACGAATGCTTCTCTTCTCTAGGGGCAGAAGTTCCAGAAAAGCCTGAAAAATGCCTGGAAGGGAAGGTGTGCTCTTTGGAGCCTCCCTTAGAGGATTTCATTGGGCCCTTGTATTTTGAGGGTTGAGTTTTCAGAACAGCCCCTGATCTCCAGAGTGTGGAGGTAGGCAGACTTCCCAGACCAAAGGGCTTTCTAGGAGGCAAGGGTGAGTCTGACAAAAACTGTACTCAATTTTGAGCCTTTAGAAACTGACCCTGGGACAGAGGACTCAGTATAGGAATGGAAGGAGAGGTGCGCCTTGAACTCTGGCACTGGGACCTTAAGCATAGGGTACCCTTGATTGAACTTAACACCGAAGAATGGGACCTACTTCCCTCAGCAAAATACACTGTGCTGGGCCTTAGACTGCACATAAGGCAGTCATATGTCCTGGTCTGTTGAGAGGGTCCTGGGATAATTATTAATAGTTTCCTTTTCTATTATCACATGTGTCTCAGTTTGGATGATGAATTATTTGATCAACCTGTGCAGGACTAATTTTCAGTAGTGACATTGTGTGGCCTCAAGAGGTAATGAACTAAGGGGTCTTTATATTTGTTCCCTGCTGGTGTGGAAACCAAAATGAGTCCTCCCCTGCTCTTGGATTTCAGAACTGTCAAGGCTAAGGATAATTTAGGAGGGTTGGGAAGCTTCAAGAGGGAGTTTGAATATATCTGTTAATAAGGCATGTGGATGCTTCAGTAATTAATTGGAAAAATAAGAGGTTTGATCATATGTAGGCTACCCCAAGTTTGTGAAGCAGTTTATATTAATTATATGGTGTTTAGTTTAGAATTCTTGCTTTAGCCGTATAAATCTGATTCTTTACATGGTTCTTTTACTGAGTTTTTTCCAGTAATTTTTCAGTATCTCAATCTATGATCTTGAGAAGTTAAAATTTTTACTGGCAGGAAGACATATGAAGTGAACTTTAAGAGTTTGTTTAGTTGAAAAAGTTGGATGTTGGGGTACCTGGGTGGCTCAGTCAGTTAGGCATTGGATTCTTTATTTTGGCTCAAGTCATGATGTCAGGGTTATGGGACTGAGCATCGTTGTCAGGCTCTGTGCTCAGTGTGGAGTCTCCTCCAGATTCTCTTTCTCTTCTCCTTCTGCCCCTCCCCTGCTTGTGCATGTGCACATGCTTGCTCTCTCTCTCTCTTTCTCAAATAATGTTTATGTGTAAGGCTAAAACTAGTGATTAAGTGGACATCTGCTTTTGCCTGCCCAGTATTTCTTCTCCTTTCTTTGCGAACTGAGCCCCTTCTTCTTAAGGAAACTCATTCCATGTAGTTTAGGTGGGGTTAATTCCCTTATCTCTTTTCTTTTTATCAATCTCCCCAAGAGATTGGAAATATGATTCATGGATTCATACTTGACCAATCAGAGTACTCCCATTCCTTTGGCTGCATTGAGTGTGAGGTAGGGGTAGGCACTTGGCCCCATATAAGGCAGTTTCTCTCAAATTTCCTGCTGAAACTAGACTTTCATTTCGCCAAGGTTGCTAATACTGTACTATGGGACTTAGGCTTCTGGCAGTATCTTCCCATTAAAAGGAGAATACCAATTCAAAGAGAGCGGGGTGAAACCCCATTAATCTTGTTTTGAGACTTCTGGATCCAGCCATGCTGGGAACCTCAGATTTTTAGTTGCAAGAGGCAATATTCTCACTCCCCACCTTTTTTGTTGTTGTTGCTATGAATTTATATATTAGTTTAAGTTAAGTAGTGAGGAGTCTTCTGCATTGCAGGCAGGGATCCAGTCTTTCAGATTTTAAAGATTTTCTAGAAGAATTGTTCAACTCTAACTTTGGTTAGCATCTGTGACATTATTCTAAAAATGATTGAGTTTGTTTACTGTCTGGGACCATTTAGCTTATCCTGTAGTCATAGAAATCTGTTGACAGAGCTTTTTCTTGGGCAAGGTCAGTCTTGGAAAGACAACATGGAAAGCGATGGTAATCAAGTAGACCTCAAGGGAAAAACTGAAGAAAACCTTTTCCCTCCACAAATTCCGCCGTCTCTTAAGTCTACAGACTCAGACACCACTTGCCTTTTTTTTGCTCAAGAATATTTCTTGGGGATCAGTGGGGCAACATGTCCTCTGTCTCAAGTGTGAGGGATGGAAAGAGGAAGCATCTTAGCTTCCACAGGATGCCCCTGCTCAGTATCTTGGGCAGTATGTTGATAAGGAGATCTGGATTTACAAAACTTATATGGAAAAACAAGTAGCCCAGTAGTCTGATGAAAAATAGGGTGGTGAAAAAGACATATTGAAAAATCCTGAAAAGAGAAAGTCAAGAAACTGTTAACCAAAGGTTAGAAAACCAGGAACAAAATAAAACTTATACCTAAATGCATGTCTTGCTCCTTCTTGATATTCATATGTTTCCCACTAATTGTCGTCTTTATTACCAACAATGCCTTGTAAAGGCAGCTTCTTCCCATATGCTGGCTTGCCTGTTACTCTCTCTTTCATTAACGTATTTTATTTTCTTTTACCATTTATCACTATCTGAAATTCTCTTGTTCTTTTATCTTTTATTTTTGTTTCTGTTTTGCCAACTTGTTTTCCAAAGCATTTGCAACAGTTTGTAGCCATCAGCAGGGTGTGTGTTTCTGTGAGTCCATATTTTTTCCAACACTTGATAGCATCAGATTTTAAAAATTTTGCCAAATGGATGTAAAGTAATAGTCTTAATTTACGTTTCCCTGATGAGCACTGATGCAGAACATCTGTTCACAGGTCTTATGTGTTTCCTCTTGCCCATTTATCAATTACGTTGTTTGGGTTAGTCTTATTGATTTGTAGAAGTTCTTTATATGTTCTTATATCAGTCCTTTTCCATTGTGTGTACTGTGAATATCTTCTCTCTATAACTTTCACTTGCTCTAAGGTGTTAAAAAGCAAAAGTTATTAATTTTAATAAAGTCTAGTTTATTAATCTTTAACTAGAATCAGTGCTTTTCGTGTCTTATTTAAAGAACCGTTCCTTACACCAAGGCTTAAAAGATGTTCCTATTTTCTACTAACAGTTTATGGTAGTTTAAAATGTGTCCACACGTTCTTTGGTGTCATGCCCTTTAAGAGACTCTTCTCCCGTAGAGTGTGGCCGGGACTTAATGACTTGGTTCTAAAGAACAGAGTATCATGGAAGTGACAGCGCATGGCTTCCTGGATTACATACTAAAGGCATTGCAGTTTGCTCCTTACTCTGAGGAGGAAGCCAGCTGTCATGCTGTGAGGATACACAAGCAGCCCTGTGGCAAGCTCCATGTAGGGAGGAGCTGAGACCTCCTGCCAGCAAGCAGCAAAATTTGCCAGATGTATGAGTAAGCTACCGTGGAAATAGATCCTCTGGCCCAGCCGTGCCTTCCACTGACTCTAACTTTGGCCAACATCTTAATTGCAACCTGATAATAGACCATGAACTAGAACCACCCAGTTCAGTGGCTCACACATTCCTAATCCACAGAAACTGTAAGATAAATGTTTGTTGTTTGAAGCCATTAAGTTTTGGGACTATTTTTTATGTGGCAGTAGGTAACTGATGCCAAATTTTAAAGATTTTTTTTCTTTGGACATTTAGTCCTTAATACATCTGTCCTCACTTTTTAAATATACTGTATCCAATACTGTGATCCAATCTCATTTTTTTCTCATCTGGGTAACTGTTTTTTCCCCTACCATGCTTACTGAACAATTTTTCCTTTCCTCTCTGACATACAATCACTGTCACATATCACATATCGAAGTTCTATACATGCAGTGTTTCTATTTCATTGGTTGATTTTCCTATTCCTGTGACAGTATCCCACTGTTGTAATTACTGCAGCTACGTAGTACGTCCTGATATCTGGAAGGGCATATATTCCTCACTCCTTGCTCTTCTTTAAAATTGTCCAGGTTATTTTTGACTCTATATTCTAATATATACAGTATATTTTAGAATAATTGTATTCAACGAATGAAAGTCTTTTGGGAAGTTTGGTTGGAACTGAACTGAGTCATTTGAAGAGAATCAATATATTTATGATAATATGGCTTTCTATCCATGATCATGATGTATTTCTCTTCTTTCATTCATGTTACTTTTAATATTCTCTAATTTCTGTGAATTCCCCTATGGTGGTCCTGATTTCTTTTTTAACTGATGAATTATTTTGGCTGTGTGGTTTTACTATGATTTGCACAAACGAATCTCTACTTTTTCCTTTCCTCTATTACCCTTATCCAGCTGTGTTGGGCTGCCACCTGCTGCTGAACAAATTCACTACCTACCTCCACCTATCAGTGAAAAACAGTCCCTGTCCCACCAGTTTCCTTAAGTTTCTCTAGAATTAATCTTGGTGACAGGAGTCAGGGTCTGTTATAGTACAGCACCTTGGCCCAAATTAGAATCAGAAACCCTTTACAAACCTCTTCCTAGTATTCTAGAAGCTAAATACAGTATTCATGAGAAAGTTCTGGGATGACATTTCTGGGATGACATTCCTAGAGAAAATCTAAGAAATAAGCCAGCTTTTTTATCTCTTGAGTCAGTGCCCAATATATTGGTGCCCCATAGAATATCGGAGCAGAGCAAGAGGAAAGCCCTTTGTAATTTAATATGATGAGCTAGACTTTTAGGATGTTGCCAGGTTCTCTTCAGGATACCAACTCTCTTTTAAGGCAGACAATTCTTATCCTGGGAGCCCACATGGGCAGTTCCATCTGAGGCACTGGTGTCAAATTATTGGCGAAGGAAGCCTGGGAGTTCTAGGGAAATTCTGCTAGCTGTTCTGGGAACACTGTATTTCGGGATATCCAAATATGTAACACTTCACTTATCTGGTATGAAGGGGTATCCTGCATAAGCAAATTTTCCAGACAATTGGAGGTGACATTTAAGCACCAAGAATTTTATGTTAACCATTTTGATGGAACTCTTTCTAAATCATAATTCATACCATTTTGAATCTATGCCTTCTTAAGCAAATTACATTGAACATAATCTGACCTTTTCTTGGAAATGCAGGGGCTTCATGAATGCCAATTTTATTTTGCTTTCACAGTGATTCCCTCAGGACTAATATCCATTTGGTTGTTTGAATCTTGAGTTCTTTCTTAGTTTAACGAGTATTTTTGAGCAATTATTGTGGGCTGGGTACTGTTGGGTAAGATCTCTCTTTCACAATCATTTTCTCTCTCATTTGCTATTAGGGATATATGTGCATTTACAAGTTCTCTACTATTTCTAATGTAACATGTTGACATTGTAACAATATTTGAGGGAGGCACATATCACACAATAGTGTGAAAACCCTATTCATCATCTTATGAACCACCAAAGGATCCTCCCATTCATAATCTACTGATGTTATTGGAGAACCAGATCCATCAAACTAATTCAAATTGTTACAGGGAAGAGGGAGTAAGTATCAGTTTGCCACATTTCTCTTAGGTTACTACTAGGCTGTTCGCTTCTAAAACTGGAAAGTTGAGATTAGGAATTGCTTTTGGACAAGGAGGTCATACATTAGAACTGAAAAACATAGTCATCAATGACACTAGTTTGTTGGCTTCACTCTGGGTGTGTGTATGTATATGAGGGTCTCCTTGTCTAGACTTTGTTATCTGCCAGGATGGCTAAGTGGAACCCCCAAGTTTCCAGGATGTTTACTCAAAGATGTCTCCTTACCTTTTACAGAACCATGTTCCCTTCTTTTTGAGAGAATGATCCTGGGAGAAGAAAGGACATGAATAAATAATCAATTTCTGGAACCTATCATCACTGTCAAATAATATTCAGTGAGCCCTTAGTTAATGCTGTATTTAGATAATATCTTACAAATTTTATATGCATAAACAGATGGAATTTTTAAAGACAACCATATATATATATGTGCGCGTGTGTGTATGTGTGTGTGTGTAGTTTTGTATCACTTTTTTATATATTGATAGGAATAAGTGAAGTCATAAAAAGGTAAGGTATGTCATATAGCTAGTAAGTGGCAGGGCGATGCTTGGAACCTGGGTCCTCCAAATCTGCATTCAGGGCTCTTTCAACTACGCCCTTACCTCCTACTTAACCAGTAATCCTTAAAGAAGTTTATAGGCTATGAAAATCACACAAACATATTCTAAGAGAAGTTTTAAGAGCTATAAAAAATGATGAGGATATATCCTGGATTTCTGTGGCATCTCTCTTCCAAAATATTTTCTCAGTTATTTCATTTTCCTTTTAGCTTCCTTGTGAGATAAAAAACGAAGAGAAATTACAGTCACATTTTAAAATTGTGAAAATGACGCTCACAGAATTAGAATGAGAAGGAAACTTCCTGGATACTGATTTGGTTCTATAACTTGTGTGAGTTTAAGCAGCATGTCAACTGGTCAGTTGCTCAGCAGACTCTAAAGATTGCTCAAACATCATAGGTCATTGAACTATCATGGGACTTCGGTAATCTTGATGAAGACAGCTCTGCTTTTTCTCTGTTAGGTGGTGAGAAGGAATACTTTGATGAGTCACTGGGCGATAGACGGTGGGATATATCAGGGAGCATGCTAAGCTTGGTTCTAGAGAGGTGGGGTCCAGTTAATTTCAGGAGTTCTGTTGTTGTTTTTGTTTGTTGTATAATATGCAAGATTGGGGCCAGAATGACTTGTTCAGAATAATGGGAACCATGGTCACTGTGAATGTGGTATAATATATGTCTAAACATCTGGATGACCCCAAGGACAAGGGTTGATTGTTGATATTTGCTTTTTAGGAAGAGGTGACTTTTTTTTTTTTCTGACATTATGAAGACTATCTATCTCAATGATAAAATTTCTGGTGAATGTCAGTTTTGGCTCTAAAGCCAATATAAATTACAAAATTAAAGTCTAACAAAAGTTTACCTTTTTGCCCTATGTACTTGAAGCCACAAGATGCCAAGCGGGCCAAGAGGCCTGGTGCTCTACATCCAATTCTGTGTCCTTTAGACTTCTACATAATATGCTAATGACATCATGGTGTTAAATATGAATAGACACTGAAGTTGTATGATAAAGAAGTAATGACTTCTCATGTTTTAACTCATGGGCCAACTCTGATTAGATGGTGATAGATGCCCTGCTGCTCTGTGTAGTGAGAGATTTGGGACCATGTTACGATCACCAGGAAAGAATATTGTGATTCTGGGAGATGGGAGGAGTGGTATATGTGTCCTGTATTGGCCTCCCCGCCATACAGCATACCCTCAGTTAATGTTCCTTCTTGCTTCTATCCTGAACTCTGTGAGGTCTTAGGCTAGTTTCTTTGAGAACACATCATTTGCATGGTGCTAAGAGAGGAAAGACCATTGTTCCATAGCATCTTCTTTGTGTGTTTAGTGTTGGAATGCTTTAGAATTATGTCTGGTATTATTCTTGGAAAACGCACGTGGAAAGATTGGTATGTGTTTGGTGGCTGATAATGTTTTGGAAACTCCCTTGAAGACAATGACACTGAGAGAAGCTAAAGGTGGAGTGAAATCCTTACCTTATTATTTTGGCTGTTAGACTCTTTTCTTGCAGAATTCATGCTCAAGACTTTTGATCTAGGGGAAGAAGAACCAAGATAGGGATTGAATAAAGTACATTCAGATATTTGTACTACATCGTGGTTATTTAAAAAACAGTTTTATATTCTAAGGCTATGCTGTGCACATTGTAGCCAGTGACTATATGTAACTCTTTACATTTAATGACAATAAAAAAATCAGTTCCTCAGTCACAATAGTCATCTTTCAAGTACTCAATAGGTGGCTAGTGGCTACATATTGGATAGCACAGAAAGTTCCATTGGGAAGCCCCATTCTAAAATCTTTGCTTAGCAATGAAGCCAGACTTAATGTTCAGGAAGGATCTCAGGAGACTTGAAGGTGTCCTTTAGAGGCAAAGACCTTCAAGTCCTGGTGTCCTGGCCTCCAGACCACAGTGTGGAACTGAGTCTACTTAGAGGCTCTATGCAGTTTAGGTCTTTTTTTCTTGATTCCAGGATTCCAAAATATTTGAAAAGTGGAAATACTTCCCAACTGATTTAAGATTTAACTTCTAAAGAGGGTCAAGAAATGAAAGTGAGGTTTTTGGCTTTAGTTTCTCACTATTTAGACTCCTTGGACAAATTCAAGGATTAATTTTTTGGGGGGCTTTTCTCTATTATTTCTAATTTTTAATGTTCATAGTTTCATACAGTATTCAGTTTGGTTTCATAATATGATGGCCCTAGTTTGTATCTAGATATTAGTTTCATGTCTGTTCCATATGGTTGAGTTTCTATATATTTTGGGGAAGTGGGGATGATACCAATTTTAAGAAAGTTTTGGAAAATTTAAAGAATGACCTTTTTATCAAGGTGCCAGACCACTAACCCTTTTTAAAGCACATGTTCCTGCCCTTAATATAAACCCAAATAATTGGCAATGTGATAAAATTATGAAGGAAGGTGTGTTTCTGCAGTCTTTTAAGAAAGATGGGAGGACCAGCATTTTAAAATGGGTGTGGTTTAGTGGGGGTCAACGAGCTCGCTAACAGAAGGGAAGGTTATATGGTGTTGGGCCTCATTCAATTCCAAATGGGAATTGGTCAGAGAAAAGTTTGCTCTGACCCAGGCTGAGATGGAGTTAGCACTAAAACCAGGATGTTCCTTTGTTTGCCCAAGCTCACACTTCTCTCTCAAGGAACCGAGTCTCTAGTTCTTCTTCTATTTTCCTCAAAGTTTCCTGGTACTTCTTCAAAGAGAAATAAAAAAAACAATCGTTACTAGCCAGAAGCTTTATGCTCTTTCTAATCATAATAAGCATGTATTATTACTACATTGTCATATGAATGGTTGGTATTCCCACTGCCATTTTGTCTCCTTTCCCAGTCCCCCAGCCTTCCACTACTCGAGATCTCTCACTGTACTTCACCACTGGGCAGGTGCCTGTGGTTATTGGGATTATAAATAGGAAAAGTGCTCATTATTAATTTAAGAGCACAGAGCTTGGGAGACTAGGGCCCTAACAGGATGATTCTGGTGGTAGTGTCGTCCTCCCTGAAGGCCTTTGTAATGCCACCTTGAAGAATTAAAATTGTTGCAGTGTTCTTTGAAAAGTCTGGTTTCATTTCATCCTGTACGTCAACAAACCCACTGCTATCCCTTTGCTGAGAAACTGTACCTTTATGCAGAGGGCCTGATCCTCACAGAGCTGGGCCACAAATGCATAGTCTTCCATCACCTGGGAAGCCAAGATTCAGTCTTAAATTTTGGTCAGTAAATTGCTATAAGAACAGTAGTATATTTGCTTCCCCTTAGGTCCCAGGCCCTAAATGTGCTTTTCAAATTGTTCTAAGTATATATTTCCTGTACGTATGAATTCGTATCTTTTTTTAAGGATAAACAAGCTATATTTTATAGTCCAAATGAGAATTATTTGGGTACAGTTGGGAGAAAAATAGATACTAGTTAATTGAAGATCTAGATTATGGAAGGTATCCTGTAAAAAATGTTAAAGAGAAGGTGATCTGGGGGACTGTATTCACACAATCTAATACATTCCCTCAAATCGTGTGAGCAGGGATCAGGATTTCCTTCCTTTGGGAGAAGTAACATTGAAGTTATTGTCGTTACCTTGACTAGCTCTTTCTCTTGGTCTGCACAGGAAGCTTCCAGCTGTTGTAACTTAGCCTATAGAAAGGGAAGGAGACTGATAACTCATCCAGGCAAAAGCAGGATTCCATTCTGAAATGGGATCTTAAAGGTTATCTTACAGGTGGTTCAAGTGCCTCACAGCCAATATCAGATGTCTTTTTAATGGAGGGGAGTCGAACTTGAGGTGAGATGACTCTTGAGTTGAATTTAAATGATAAATATTAGCCAAATGGATATCTGGAAGAAATATTTCCCATGCAGAGTTACAGCAAGGACCAAGACTGTGAAATAGCACAAATTTGGTGTGTATGAAGAAGTTCTATGGCAGGAACATAGGGGAGATTGGTAAGCATGAGATGAGGTAGGGAAAGATAGCCACATATGAGATTATGTAAGACCTCATAGCTTCTACAGAGTTTGATTCTTTATTCTAATTGCAGTGAGAAGCCAGGTGAGAGCTTGAAGTTGTAAAGATCTTGGGATATATCCTATAGGCAGAGGGGACATATTGCAGTCTTTTCTCCCTTTCCTTTTCAGTTCTATTGTCCCCACTCTCATCTAGCTACCATTATTTCACGTTTGGAGTCTTCTAACAATTCCTTTCCCCTCCAGCCAGTTATATCCAGGGCCCAACAGCCAAATGTGCTAAGGGTTGTATTTATTTTAATTTAATTTAATTTTATTTTAAACAGAACATTTTTATTTTTTCAAATTTTTATTTAAATTATGGTTAGTTAACATACAGTGCAATATTGGTTTCAGGAGTAGAATTTAGTGATTCATCACTTACATACAATACCCAGTGCTCATCATAACGAGTGTCCTCCTTAATGCCCATCCCCCATTTGGCCCATCCCCCACCTACTTCCCGTCATCAGCTCTCAGTTTGTTCTCTGTTGTTAAGAGTCTCTTATGGTTTGTTTCCCTCTCTTTTTTTTCCCCCTTCCATATGTTCCTTTGTTTTGTTTCTTAAATTCCACATATGAGTGAAATCATATGGTATTGTTTTACTCTGACTTATTTCACTTACTAAGGGCTATATTTTAAAGATTTATTTATTAATTTTAGAGAGAGAGGGAGAGTGAGTGAGCATAGGGGGAGGGGCAGAGAGAGAGAGAATTGTCAAGCAGATTACACACTCAGTGTGGAGTCTGACATGGGGCTTGATGCCAGGACCCTGAGATCATGACCTGAGCTGAAACCAAGGGTCACATGCTTACCTGACTGAGCCACCCATGCACCCCTAAGGGCTGTATTTTAAAGACAGTGGCCTGAGTCACAAGTAGTTGAGGCAGGCGTCCTATTAAATTACTGAACTTGACCAGCATGCAGGAGGAACGGAAGCAACAGAGATGATGTATATTTCATAGAATTAGAGATAGCATCTGAGAATTCTACAAAATAGGTGGGCAGAAGGGAGTAATTCAAAGGGTTGATAATACTCTGGAACTCTTTAGGGCTGGGCTGAGTGCTGCCAGGAAAATAATGGTCAATGTTGTGCTGAGAACTCTCTATCTAGAGTTGGTCGGAATCAGCTCACCTGACATGGCCAGCATAACCAGACTTAAAAGTGTCACCACTAGATTCTGGCAGGCTTACTGTTAAGCAAAACTTATTTTGGGCAGAAGAAGGAAGAAAATCAATCTCCTGATTGCTGCAGTTTTATGGCAAGGCTAGTCAAGGAGCTTCATACTCCTTTATACGCTTAGTTGCAGTTTATTCCCGAGATACACACAGGCTCCAGATTTCTTTCTTCCCAAATAAGTGTCCTGGATGGGCATTCCCAATGAAGCTTAGTTGGTGGCTTTGGAATTCCTCTTTTTTTGTGGCTATCAGCACTAATCTGGCCAACAGAGCATAGGGCAGTAATGCTCTCTTCTTTCATTTTCTATTTCTATTTTCATTGTGTCCATATCTTCAGAGGCTTCACGCACACAGTGTGGGCTTAAGTATGGGCTCAAATGTGGATTTAAGAAGCAAGAGAGATTGAGAAATAGGGACAATGTGTTTAAAAGCCCGTTGTATATTATACTGTTAGGTAGTGAAACATAATTTTTATAGAGATAGAAAAATTCTCTTTATTTGTTCTTAAATGAAATATGTAAAAATAACTATCAATGTAAGAAAAAAAGAAGCAAGGGGGCATCTGGCTGGCTCAGTCAAAAGAGCATGCAACTCGTTGTCAGAGACATGAGTTTGAGTCCCTCGTTGGATATAAAGATTACTAAATAGTAGTAGTAGTATTAGTAGTAGTAGTAGTAATAATAATAATAATAATAGTAATAATAGTAACTTTAAAGAAGCAAAAGAGAAATTAGGGAAGGCAAGGACAAAGAGATAATCCTACAAAAATGATCAAGTAAGAATTTTATCTGCTCTCTGATGGGTTGTGGTTGTGCTCAGATTCTTAGCTCTGGAAAACAATTAGGGAAATGCTAAACACTGTATGATACACTTAGCACAGGTCACTATATACTTGAATGACCAATTAAATGAATCCTTTTCTGGATTGGAGTCAATGACAGGGTGTGGGTGTGTAAATTACCTAGCACACAGTAGATTTACAAATCCAAACTCTGCCTCTATGAATTCATAAATGTGCTTCAGCCAGACTTTTAAATAATCACCTTAAAATTCTAACTTTTTAATGTTTTAGAACTCCAAGAAAAGAATATTTTATATACACAATTTCATTCAATTTTCAAAGTGAGGTGCGAGGGACTGATCGAATTCCCAACTTCATATATCACACTAAGTACCTCTGGGGTTAGGATTTAAATGAGGAACTTCAACTGCCTCTAATGTTAATGTGCATTTGTGCATTTGTGTTCTGCTCTTTTTGATGGAGAGAGAGCAAAATATATGGCTTTAGAGTGAAATTCCTTACTAAGGGCAGAGAAGAATTCAGCACTTAGCAGCCGAGGCTTAAGCTTGGCATGGCTGAAACTACAAAGAATTTGTCCCAACTTTGACAATTGTTTCCACTTGAAGGCTTGTTTTCTGGTCGTGCAGCCCAAACCCATTTGAGATTGCTTTTTTGTTTACCTTTGACTCTTCTGGGGATCCCTTTGGAATGTCTTGTTCACACTTGGTTGCCTTATGTGATTTTCTTGTAAGCTATGGGTTCAAACAGAAAAAATACATTTCAAATAAAAAATATATCAAATTAAAAAATATGGAAGACAAAGATATTCTCTGGTGTGTGGGGCAATAATTTGGCCTTGATTAAATCTGCCAGGAGATGGTCCCTTGGTGGATACTTGGTGTATTTGGGAACATCTTTATTCTACCTCCATCTTCTCATTAGTTTTGACCACCAAAACTAGAGTTTGCTGAAAGCAGGAGCACTTCCCTGAACCCCCTAATCCATGCTGGATTACTCAGGGCTGCAGGCATGGGTCAGAAAGTAGGGTAATCATAAAGAAGCCCACTGTATTTTGACCAGGAGTTGAGGTAGAGGGAATGAATACCTGGACAAAGAAGAGGGAACTTTTTGGCCTTAAGTATTTTTGAAAGTCTCTAGTGAAAGTAAAATTAACTTCTCACCACAAGGGTCCCAGTCGATCCCTTCAACAGAGTGTCTGTTGGAACCCATGGGATCACTGAATACCTGGTATACCCTATGCGCTCCTTTCACCTGACACTTGCAGGGAAAATCCATGGCACTTAGGTTATGAGGTTCAGCCTCGGGAGAGTGGAGCAGAGTAGTACCCACCCCCAGCACAGGCCTCTCTGACATGTGGGATCCTCTGTGATCATTTTCCCTCCCTTGCCTCTTCGATGATGGGGGCTGCTTGGGGACACCCAGGAACACAAGAGCCCCACCCCACCTTTCTTTGAAGTTCTGCTATACTGTGGACCAGAGTCTCATTCTTCCTATCCTGTTGAGAGAAAGAAGCAGAGTGTAAGTGTGCATCTGCACACCGTCATCTGTTTTTGTTCAGTTGATTGTGCTCCATTTCAACCCATCCATATTTTTCTGCAGTAACTGTACCATCTGGAGCATAATGTTGGGTAAAGGACCTGTGGTTTGATCTCACTATGGACACACCTACTTAGCAGGGATCGAGGTGTCCACATGCAGAGCTTCCTAATATTAAATATTAGTAGAGAAACCCTACCCTCCACACATCCCCTTCCCATGCAAGAGCACATTCTGCCCTGACTTTGGAGTTGACTATTCTTTGTATGTAAAAAGGGGAGACTATTTTATCTGACAGTGATGAGGAATAAAACCTATCAAATGGTTCTTCCCTGCTTTTTGCTTACAAGTCTGGCTGTTTCTTCTTCCAGCTCCTGCAAGGCTTTTTCCCTCTCCATTGTGGTGCAGTTCTCCTTCTCCCACTCCTCGTCTTCAGCCAAGTCTCTGGTCTGAGTGATCTCACTTTCCAGCCTGGATAACATACGAATACACTATAAGGAACGACAGCCTTTGAACTGATAAAACACCTGTCAGTTTTAAGGGTACTTCGATGATAATAAATACAAATCTCAAGTTGGAAATCCTTTCTTTCCTGGATTCTTAGGATCAGAATCACTTTAGAGGTAAGACAAGCAAGAGTCCCATGATTCCCATGTAAACACCCCATTGTTCTTTCAGCTCAGGTAAGTACCGCTCATTCTTTTAGGATTCTTTTTGAAACTTGCTATATTTCTGGGTTTGAGCCACAGGCAAACACCAAAGAATTAAGAAGAAACTTTTTTATTATGTAAGATACAGGTACCCAGAGTAAGGTAGAAAATTCAATTTTGTGTCTCTTCCTCCACCCAGTTCTTTGGTTTAGAAATGTCCCTCATGAAGCCCAACACTCACCTCTGAATCTCATTTTCTTTCTCGTGGATTTTGAGAAGAAGTTCCTGATTTGCTTCATCTATTCTCTGCATATCCCTTTCAAGGTCCATGTTCAAACTGTTAATGTTCCTCTTTGACTGGACCAATCTTAAGATTTCCACTTTCTCTGACCTATAGACTCAGCCCCCCAAATGAACAAGGGCCAGTTATCTTAAGATCAATAACCTCTGGACTAAGGAGGGTATCTAGAAGACATGTAACTCATTAGCCTGGCTATTTCTGGGAGCATACTTTTCCTTTTTCGTTTTTAGGAAATTGCATTTCTTAATTACGCTCTACAATTTGTTTAAATAATTATTATCTCAGCAAGGGAGGTTTTACCCAGCCTTTCTCAGCCAAAGTGCTCAGCATAGTAGTGCCCTCCACTTTGGTTCCAGGAGAAGTTTTGCTTCCTTAAATAGTCTTTTGCATTGGAGAGAATGGTTTCTCAAATTGTTCACAAAATCTGCTCGTGTGATACACTTTTATGAAGTACTTTTATTCAGGTAGCTGGTACCTAATTTATGGTTGGACCCTGCCTTATGTAGAGCCACAAGAAGTTTCTCCTACCAGTTAGGGTTTCAGTCTTTTCCCACATCCCCCATCTGAAAACTTGTCCACTGCCTGCGAGAAAGCTTGAGAATCTGTGGGAGTCACTCCGTTGAGCACACACAGAAGTAATCCAGGCATTCACTTTCAAGAATGCAGACATCTTTTTTGAAGTAAATTTGGATGAAATAATGATATTTTAATGCTAATGTAGTCTAGAAAGTTATCTGGCACATGGGAACCTTTCAGTAGATTTTTCATTTTCTTGTGTGCCACTTAATTAATTGGCTTCTCTCTACAGTGATTAGCTGAAAATAAGACAGTGAGGCAGAGGGACTTTTGAGTAGGCATGAGGGAAGATTTTGGAAAAGAAAAGTCCTACCTTAGAAGGGCTGGCTTGGATGGGGGATTTGCAATGGCTATCACTTCAGGAGGGCATGGGGCGCTGGGGCGGAGTGCAGTGAAGGATGGATGGATAGGAACTGAAGGAAAGAGGGAGACTAGAAGATGAAGAAGGGAATCAATAGCAGACATGCTTCGTACCTTGGTCCTTGGATGTGGCTTTGCATAATCATGATTACTTACTCATAATCTAGCTGATTTTTCTTGTGTTCTTCCATTGTAGGTTCCCTAAAATACCAGCAGAGATGTGTCTAATGAATTGGGGGAAATAGGTCCATTTATAAAACACAGTAACTAGCTGAGAGTCCCAAAGATAGGAATAAAATTAACTGGTTTCCTCCCTCCCACGTCTACATTTTGGACATAACAAAATTTAGCCTTCTGATTCTTCTGCCCGTGATATGATTATGCCTCAGTAAAGATACAGTGAAGATAGAGGGATAATGCTGGAAAATTCAGTATATATCCTGCTAGCAGATATTCCGAGATGATTCACCAACACAAAATCCTTTGGTAATGTATATGTGGCAATAAGAATCAACAGAGGTTATCAGTTGTTCTTAAATCTCTCTCTCTCTTTTTTTTTTCCTCTATGCCCAGCTGCTTCTCTTAAGATCCCATGGGCATGGATACATGTGCATAACTGCCCTGAAAAATAATCTCTCTGCTTTCTTTCCTGGCTCTTGCAAGGATCTCCAGATACTAAGATCTCTGGCATTAAATAGGACTCAGAAAAAATAAGCAGGAGTAAATAATTTGGCTTATTTTGGTACTTAGTTGCCTCCTTTCTCCAATAAACTCTACCTCCCTTCTGATGTATGGTCTTCTTGATTCTGCCCTAGTCTGTTTGCTTCTGAAGAGTTTAATCTTTCCCCACTGGAACCGTCCAATAGAATCTCAGAACCTTCCTTCGGGTCATGAGTCTGCTATTGACATAGGATGGGTGGGGCAGTATGTCACAGTAGGGTGGGTTTCTCATCATTTGTGCCAGGTTCAGCCCAGATGGATACATGTTTCATGGACGAGTCTTCCCTTTGGTCATGGTAGTTTCAATGGATCTGATTTCTAGGCAGTTTGAAGGGATAGCCTCTTTCTTTATTTCTCTGGCAAACTGAGCACTTTCCCTGCCCAAGTGTGACTCATGTGGGAGCTCTGGGTCCTGACACCAGCAGCCCAATCCCATAAGGTAGCCAACTACTCATTAATTCAACACACACTGAAACTTTGAAGGAGCACCTATTTTTGCCAGGAACTGTTACAAGTACTAGGGAGACAGAGTGAACAAAATAGCCCAAAGCACCTGCCTTTATGGAGTTTACATTGCAGGGTGTGTGTGGCAGGGGGATCGGAGGGGGTAACCCAAGCAACAAAATAGATGAGTAAATTTATCTTATCTGGTATGTACATTTTGGCCAGATTCTCCACAATTTGTAACTTTTTGTGTGTGCAAGTCACGGAAACCTGGAAGTTTCAGATCTTGACTTAATAAGGACTGCATTGAGTTGATTTGTGGGCCAGATTGACTTCTTAACATACTGTAGTTTCTAACAAACTATTTGTAAAATTAATGGCCTCTGATGACCCCCATTACCATCTCCCTTCTTCCTGAAAGAAGGCATTTCATTGCTTTATGAAGCTGTACACAGAAGAGTAATTAAGTAACAATTCAGGCCAATGGCCTCTCCCAGGAATTAATGGTAGGGAGAGTTCATTAACCCCAGCTGGTTATAGCTTCTCCAGGAAATGCCCTGGACCAAGGTTATCGTAGCGATTAATGTATTGGATAGAGACTTTAACTGGGATAAAAATAAAGCTCTATCCATCTCCTTCCTGGGGAGCTTTTCTCCTTGAGGGGCTACCAAAGGCAAGCCCGTAGGAGTAGCAGAACCCCAAGCTTGGGGCCTTATGTGGGGTGAAGACAACAGATTGCCATTAGTGAGAACTGCTAAATCAAGGTAAAAACGGGGCCTTGGGGGCAAATTAAGGCTCTTGATATAAGCCTTCCTGATCTTTGGGAGGTGGCTTTTGATTAACACCCAGTACAGATTTAGGGCAGCTGTTTCCACCTTGTTAACTTTTCCATGCCATACTCTGCCCTGCACAGAAGAGTCGTGGAGAGGTGCATATTTCGCTGCATTGCTGCCAGGGATGCAGTGGCCTTTATGTGGAAGTCTGCTGTGCAGATACCCTTTTTTCACAGGCTGGACATTTGGGCTCTTCTTGCTGGGGCTTCACCCTTCTGCTGCGAGGGCCGTGGTCAGGTACATGAGTCCCTGATAAGCTGCCTGGGCCCTGGTCCTTTCTGCTACCTCACAGGGATGGAGACCTATTTCTTCTGCTCACTTTACTTGTCCTTACTTTACTTTGGCAAAATCTTCTTGGATATTTTTATAAATGAGCCTGGTTTTGAGGCTCATAGCCAGGCAAGGCTCTAGAACCTCATTTTAGATCAGTTTTCAAATACAGAATCAAGTACACTATTTTCCTTATGTCCTTACTTATTTTTAGTGACTATTTCTGTACAGTCTTTAGGCTTATAAAATCTCTTTGAATTTCCTTTCAGAAGACTTCTCAGAATAGCTTTCTCAAAAGCAGAAGCTTGAACTAAACTGAAATGTGAAGCAAAAAAAAAAAAAAAAAAAAAAAAGAGAGAGAGAGAATGTACCAGTAGTTAATGTTGTCATTATTTAATATCCAGTAAACTATGGTAGTTTAAATTGACAAAAAGTTATGTATTTTCTTTTAAAACTAAATCTTTATAAGTTTATTGCATCATTGCTTTTACAACAGTTATAATAAAGAACTAAAAATGAAAGTTCATCAAGGATCTCACTTCAGCAAAAACCCTGTATTTTTTTCCAAGCTTTCTTCTATTTTTTTTTTTACCTGTTAACAAACCATCTTTTATAGTTATCATAGAATAGATATACTGTGGTATTTTGCTTTTTCACTTAATATTTTTTATGAACTTCTCCCAGGTTGCTACATACTTTCTGTAATTATAATTTTAAACGCTACATAAAATTCTGCTGAGTTGATAATGTTCATAATCTGCTTCATCATACCCTTCTTACCGTACTATTTATCTTTTTGCATACCTATCTTCTCTTGAAGGCCAGGAGAGTACCTATATTAACTTTTTAGAGCTGCCGTAACAAAGTACTACCACAGGTGGCTTAAACAACAGAAATTTATTTTCCCACAATTCTGGAGGCTGTGGGTCCTGAACAGAGTGTTGGGCAGAGTTGTTTCTTCTGAGGCCTCTTTCCTTGGGTTAGATGGCTGTGTTCTCTCTGTGTCCTCACCTGGTTATCCCTCTGGGTGTGTCTGTGTCCTAATCTCCTCTTCTTACAAATAAGGACACCAGTCATATAGGATTAGGGCCCATCCTAATGACCTCACTTAAAGTTAATTAGCACTTTAAAGACCTTATCTCCAAATAAAGTCACATGCTGAGGTATTAGGTATTTAAACATATGAATATTGAAGAGGGGAGCACAAGTCAGTCTACATGAGGTACTCAACAAATGTTTGTGACCAAATTTATGAACATTCAGGTTGTTCTCCCTTACCCTAAACAACAGCACTTGAAAGAATATATATGTATAGTCATTATATTTTTCAGGAATAACCAGAGTATCAAAGTGTACACTTATATTTTTACCAGTTTCGAATGCCTGTTCATTAGTGTATCAGTAAACTGCTTTTTATTTAATAGACGAGGAAAATAAAGGCAGGGGAGATTAAATGTCTTGTTGGGATTAAAAAAGATTTTTAAAAATCTGCCAAACCTGCTTCATCATACCCTTTTTACCGTACTATTTATCTTTTTGCATACGTATCTTCTCTTGAAGGACCACATCTCTTCTCTGAGAGACCACATCTCTCAGCATTTTCTGGTTTATTCTTTTGTAAGCCTAGGATAGTGTAATAGGAAGAGGGCATTTCTTCGATGGTAACACAGGGTTGGTATTGGGGACTAGCAGCTATTCAGGGTGTCTCACCTGTTAGTGACATATTTTTGTTTTCAGTGAGATCATTTCAGAAGTAACCATGCTTGATCTCTGCTTTAATAACTCTGCTTTATTTTAAATTTGCTTCTGTAGCTTTAATTTAAAAAGTTTGCAGTTAGGAAGTGATCATTAAATGGAGAGATTCCTAGGGTTAACTAGGGCCTTTGCAAGTTAACTTTTGTAAAAATGTTATACTGAAATCGTAATATTATACTCGCTTCTCAGTTCTTCTGTGTTCTTTTTGCCATGTATTGGGAACACCTTTAAACTTGCCAGTTGGTCCCTTTTGATCATTACGGAGAAGTCTTTGATACATTGAGATGTTAGGTTGTCTTTAACTTAACAGAAGTAATATGCTGGAATATTTATACTGTGAATGACTTATGTTTAGCTTAGCTTTGGCTATGTAATTCATCATTCTTAATTTATTTAGCAGACCTTTTTCTGAGCACCTAGGTAGATAATGGGATGTCCGGAAGATAACTTGAGTACTCAGTTTCATGAGGCACTACAATGTGATAAATGTTATGGTGGAGGCAGCTAAAAATTGCTTTGGGATTCAGACAGTGGGAGCATCTCGCTTTATGAGTTAGGGAAGCTTCCAAAAGGGGAAATGCCTTTGGACTGAGTCCTAAAGGAAGGGAGTAACTTTATAGAGAATAGGAAAGGATCCTCTAAGAGGAGGGATTGACAACAAGTTCAAAGGCACAGTATGCTCGGTGAGTGGTGAAAATTCACTGTAGTTTCTGTCTAAAGTAGCACATCCCGATGTGTGGTACATGAACAATTAGCTGTGTAACTGATAGTTTTAGGTGGGTGGGATATGGAGGTAACATTTTTGATTTTAAAAATTAAGTTTAAATAGTGATAGTTAAATATTTAGTAAAGCTATAAGTAGTACATTAAAACTTGATTTAGAAACATTGCCTTGAATGAGAATAAATTTATTGGAGTAAAAATAGTACTTGGTTTAAAGAAAAATATTAAGTAGACAGTTTTTCTGGGGGAAGATGAACGTAGCCAGCATTGTGAAGGTAGAATGTGAGTGACTGAAGCTTGGGGATTAGTGCTCTAAGAGCGTATGTGGCATGGCAGGAAAGGGACAGCGAGGTCAGCTCAGGAGCCCTGCATACTTGTGCTCAGGATGCAGGGTTTCATCTTGAGGCACCCCACAAGACACTGGAGACTTTAGGGGGAAGAGTGACATGGTCACTGTATTTGAGAAAGGTCATTCTGGAGCAGTGAAGGATGGTTGGGAGGAGGAAGCCCCCAGTGCTGTCCATACTGTGCATTATGATCAGACATCTCAGGGGAGATATTTTACTTTATGTTTCCATTTGGAATGGAAGCTCAGGTTTTTATCATGCATTTTTTTCCCACTGAAAATTGTATGTTGCAGTTTTTTTCCCTTTATATTATTTTCTGTTTGGTTTATAAAGGCAATAGTAATTCTTCTCGGTGAACGATGTCTTATCACACCTGTAATGAGAGGATTTTTGTCCCTAACTCCTCCACTTCAACGTATGTAGCCATTGCTTTGAATATCTGCAATCTATAGATGGTTTGGCCTCTCCTTGTTCTTTCATATTGTTTTCATTGGGCTTTATTCTTCCGGTAAATGGAAATGTGGCAATCCCATGACATTTTCTGGTTGCTTTCAGTCGCAAAACGATGTTCCAGTTCAGCAATCAAAGGATCCAGTACCAAGTCATAATAAAAACTCTGCCCTTGGTGTGGAGTGGAGGTTTCTGCGCTCTGGCAGCTGAGGCCTACCGTGGGTAGAAAGACTGCACTGGGAATGAGCTTGTTGACTTATATCTTTCCGCAGAGAGCACATCTACCTCTCCTTTCCACCAGGCTGGCTACAAGTCAGACCAGGTAAGAGAGGAAAGGGGACTTTAAAGTCCTTACTTGACTGATTTTGTTGTGCACTGCCACCCCGTCCCATAGGGCCTACTTGGAGTTTAGACCTGACGCTTTCTCTTGTGGATGCTCTTAGGAAGTTGTTGGAGGTTGCCTAACCACTCTCATGACATAACTGGAAACTCTAGTTCTGACCTGGACTACTGTATGCACGTCTAATCCAGTCATTCATTTCCATCTCCTTTAGCCACTAAGACTTTTGTCATCCTGCCAGCTTCTCTTTCCTGATCACTTGTCCTTCGAGGTGGCCAGGACTGGCTATACAATTTGTAGAACATAGTGAACTGAGTTCATTTTGTGTAGAACTCTGAGAATTCAGGGCCCTCTCTAAAAAATTATTAAGAATTTTAAACCAGTGACAGCAGAACACATCCATGAAGCTGGCCTTGCAGGTGGCTCTCATGAAGGAGACCTGAGACAATCCTGTGCAGGCAGACACACTCACATATTCTTCGTCTAAACAGGCTCTGGAACACGGGCCAGCTCCCACTTGTTTACTCTGCTGTCAAAGCAGTTAGCTAACCCGTATTATGCTCTTAGATTTTCTAGATGACAGTCTGACAGTGGTCTCCAGTATTCTCCATGCATTCGATGACACCTAGGAAGATCTCCTATTAATTTCCTATCATTGCTAAAATAAATCCCCACAAATTTTGTGGCTTAGCACAATACTGATTTATTATTGTACAGTCCTAGAGGTCAGAAGTCCCACATGGCTCTCAATGGGTAAAATCAAGTGTTGACAAGGCTATTTTCCTCTGGAGGCTCTAGGAAAGAATCTCTTTCCTTGCCTTTTTTTGCTTCTAAGGCCACCTGCATTCCTAGGCTCATGGCCCCTTCTTTCTTTCTGAAAGCCAGAGGTGTAAAATCTTGAAATCTCTCTGATTTTCTGACCTTTGCTTCTGTGATCACATTGTCTGCTCTCACTCTGAGCTTCCTGCCTCCCTCTTACAAAGTCCTTGTTTATAACTTCTAGTTCATCTAAATAACTCAGGATAATATCCCCATTTCAGGATCCTTGAAGACATCTGCAAAGTCATGTGAAGTAACATACACACAGAGGATGGAGACATGGACATGTTTGGGGAGGGGTCATCATTCAGCCTACCTCACTTATCTTGAGGTAAAGGGAGAAGCAGCCCTCCCATCCTTCCCTTTGAGTTCACATTTCACTAGGCTAAGGAAGGGTTTCTACCCCATTGTGAGTATAGACACAGCATAGCCCTCTGAAGAATTCTTTCCTCCAATCTTGGCTCTACACTAATTCTAAAGTAGGTGAGGAGTTTAAGAATCATCTAAGCAGTTCTCCAAATAAACTACTTGTACTCAAGATCTTATCTCAGGGTCTGTTTCAGATTCATCTTTTGTCTTATTCTTTCCTGATTTTACTGTTAAATATTCCAGTACCAATTAGTATATCAACTTTGGTCCTTATAGAAAGTGTTACATTAGCATTTAAGTAGGAAAACAGTAATACATCATTCCACTTTTTGTGAGTTAAATGATTCATTTCCCTCTGATGAAAAGTTAATTTAGAAAGTTCTGGGAAGTGATTATTTTCTTCTATGTCCTGCTTTGAATCCTGATACCTTACAATTTTCACACTTATATGATTTAGTGTAAAATCTTCAAATGTTATTTAAAAGACAAGGTTTTTTTGTTTTTTCTTCCTTTTCAAAATGGGATATTCGAGTAGATAGCTATGTGTGACCTGTTTGAGTTTTTGCTCCACAGCCTGACAGCTCCAAGATTCAGTTCTGTGCCAGGCTGCAGGACCACTTCCCTCACTGATCGTAGGAATCTAACTCATGTAGAATCTAGCCAGCCCCTGTTCCTGTTTTTTCTGACTCTGCTCCCAGCCTAGTACTTGAGCTAGTATATCATTCACATGACCAGCGTCCTATTTTATTCCTCAGTTTCAGGGTCCGGAATTCTGTCACAAGCCTACCTGGGAATATAGTTCTGATTTATCCTGCAATTAGACTATTTTTGTTAGAACCTGATGCACGGATCTCTGATGCTAAGTTCTTCCTCAAAGCTGGGCCCATCCAGTGCATCCACAATTCTCCAAGGTTCCGCCTGCCCAAGTCCCCATGTCTCTATGGTCTGCCCACTTACTGGAATGTGTACCTATTACCATTGGTTGGGTTTCCTTGCTTCTAATCACCTGCCTTGTCCCCATCCTTGTCTCTCTATATCAGCTCTCTGGATCTCAAATGCTTTTTGTATAACCATCCTCTGCTTTGCTCCCAAATCAGAATCAGAAGTTGTATTTTACCACTGTTTCAGCATCTTCTCTCATGTGGAATATTCTGCTGTGGATGGAATGCTTGTTGTAATAATATTAATGTATAAATTGGGGTATTTTTTGTGAAAGTGAAAAATGAGATTTTATAATTAGGATATATTTTGAAAATTCTATGCATGGGGTATAGTTTGGTGACACTTAAACACATAAAGCATTTTTGGGAGCTATTTCACAGGTTACATAGTTTTCTCAAAGACTTAGTTATGCTACAGTTCAGGAGAGAGGGTGCTCATCTTTAAATTCGATTTTTTTTTTTTTTTTTTTTTTTTACCAATACTCATTGATTTTTGTTTGGGTTCTTGTAATTTTAATAGACCTCTTTCCTGTAAAAATGTAAATAAACAAAAATAAAGGTGAGTTTTTTCTTAAGCTGATGTGAGTTTTAAACAAAACATCTCTGAGAGGTCAAATTCAAGATAATTTCAGAATTCTAAACAGGTTTTATAACCTCTATTGGCAAGAGATCTGTATTTGCAGAATCCATAAAGCTTTTAAGGTATAGTTGATATTGAAACAATAATGACCCTGGAACAGGATATTTCCTGGAGATTAATGACCAGCTGGGAGGGGTTGATGGCCTGAGGTGTAGTTGAGGGCCATTAACCTCAGACAGTCATTAAAGCCCAGGAAATGTCCTATGTCTAGGTCGTTATTGTTATTATAAATTGAAAATGGAAAAAAAGAAACAGGCATACAGATAATCTGAAGGGCGCCTCCATTTCCAGTGGTTTGAACAGGGAGCGTTCTGGGAGAATTTATTCCCCCGTCCATTAGCCAACCAATCTCTCTGAATCCTCTGTCACATTGCCCTTCAAGGGATGGGTCTTTGTGTTGGAAACCCCTGAATTCCCCAGGGTAGAGAGAACAGTTCCCTTGTTATAGCTACCTTTGCTTGGAGTGACTGGATTAAACAAATAGTAATGGTGAATAGCTTTGCTACTGCTCTTAATTGTACCCTACATTGCCATCTACTTACTTCCCATGGGATCACTTGTTTTGTTCTCTATTTAGCTGCAGTAAACTTCCCACAGTTAAATTTTAAGCCCTCGAATATGTTGTCTGTGCTTTTTCCCAGGTTGTTGGGGGGTGAAAGTGCATGTTATTTGCTTTGCAGTTGTGCTGTCTTTAGTCAAGCTACATATGGCATCCCAGTCCAATTCCTTATTCAATTTTCAAAAAGTACCATAATTCAGAGATATTTTCAATTCCCAACTAAGAAGCGATGCTTAGTTTTGAATGCAGTAAGTTTCAGCTTTTATACTAATCCTGTAGTGGAAGATTCGCCTTCCTCTTTTTTTTTTTCCTAAACAAAATATTCAAAATGGAGAAGTTATCGCTTTAGGGTTTCCACTTAGGCTTCATAACGAATAGTTGGATGTGAAATATTCAGCTGGAATATTCTGAAACAACTTGCCAAATTTATTTTATTCATTGGCTATAAGAAATTTCATGTAAGATTTACCCCTCCCCCCAAATCAGAACAGGATAACCTGAGGATCATCAGGCTACCATTTCATTTAGTCAGTAGTCACAACATTTGAGCCATGTGTTGGATCAGCTCAAATTCATCACTGATGACTGTTTAAAAAAAAAAAAAAAGGGGAAAAGAAAGACAGAAAGAAAAACTGAAAATATTTCCCTTGATAACGTTGGTCCAGAATATCAGCCTTATAGCAGAAGAGCATTTCACTATATAGTGCTAGGCTGCCAGTATTGTTATGAATTTTGTAAATATACAGCCCATCCTCAAAAGGCTCTTCTTCTCCCTGTAGTGGTACCTGAAATTCCTGTTGCTTATGACTTTGGTCTAAGATATTGAAAGTCCTAGTTAAAATACAAATGCTAAGTTTTCAACCATTGATATTTACCTTAATTTTAAGTTATTAAATCTTCCAGACCACAAGCAGCCTGGGGGTTCAATATACTCAAAATGGTAAGATTAATAAATAATAAAGGGAGGTATCAGAAAAATATTCTTTTTTCAAATCCCTATCCATGCAATCTGTGAAATTCCTTTTCTTGGCAGGATCTTCAGAGTAATTCACATTCTCTTTGATATCCCTAAAAGTCTTCCTATTCCACCATTCCTTCTCATTTTAACACATTTTTTATCAAACATGTTTTTTTTGTGCTAGTCTGTGCTCTGTTGCTTTCTAGAATCTCTTTATGCTGACATTTCTGGTGAGGTGGGCTGACTTTCATGCAGGCTGCAGGATTTGTTGTTGCCTTATGGTGGTACAACTCATGAAATGAATGTCACCCTATAAGGTTGTTAGTGTTACCCCGGTGAGGTGCGGAGTGTGGAAGAACGCTCTTTCCACCAGCTACAATTTTTTTTTTAAAACAATAATCTGATTTTGAATTTTTATTTTCATAGTCTGCCTGTTGATTTCCTAATTTATTTTAATTTAATAATTCTTCCCACCCCTTTGACTTCTTATATTGTCCCTTCTAGTGGAATTTGGTGCAAATTATTATGGGAATGGGTTGGGAGATATTACAAATGATGTCGTCCATGGTAACCTAAAGTCACCCCCTGGCCCTCTACTGCACTAGGCATCTTCATTCTCCCTTTAGGATGAATTTCCTCCGTTTTTCACTCTGCCGAAAAGTTCCAGGCCCTCTCTCTGAGTAGTTATGTAACCACATTTCTACTCCATCAGTCATTGCTTATTGATGAAGTCCCTGCCATCCTCCTGGATCGTCTACACAGAAGCACCCTGCCATATCTGAACTCTTGCATTGCAAGGGGTAGACTAGAGACCCTTTGAGGACTCTGACTTCCGATTATTTTTTCAAGTATTTTTATTGTGGTTCTGTAAGGAATACCAAAAGGCATAAGTATCCCGAGTGCGCAACCACAATATAATCTAGGCAAGGGAGAGAAAATGAGACGACATCAAATAATGACGATCTGGCTGCCCTTATTCTAAAAGAAGAT
The DNA here is from genome assembly GCF_024610735.1 of Ursus americanus. Classification (NCBI taxonomy): domain Eukaryota; kingdom Metazoa; phylum Chordata; class Mammalia; order Carnivora; family Ursidae; genus Ursus; species Ursus americanus. Next base: position 22,011,506 of record NC_142162.1, on the reverse strand, counting down.
GAAGGCATGGGAATATAGAACTATATTTGTTGAAGAGTTCCAATTTATTTGGGTATACGCTTCTAATTTACTGCTCTTCTTTACTGTATTATGGTGTAATTATGTATTATAGTACTTCATTGTAAGTAATTAATAACAGGTACCTTAGTAATATGTCGGCTAGGTTGCATAAGGTTTCAGTTGCTTTTAATTATTAGAATAGTCTTGTGTTGTTTCAAAATTTTAATTTTAAATTAAATTCAAAGCTTTTTTTACCCCCTTTATTCTACACAGAATTGACTTCTCCTTATTCTAGCCTCTGGCCAGGAGTTTTTCAATCTTGTTTAGGCAAGGTAGAAGTAAAGGGACAAGGGTAAATGCTTCCTGTTTAACAGCCTGTGGTGAGGTTGAGTTCTCTGACTGGTTAGTTGTCCTCATTTGTTTGGTTCAAGGTAATCAAACTGCCTTTTGGGGACAGGCATGTAGTCATTGGTCCTCTCATATGTAGGTTCTTCGGAGGGTTTCCAACGTCCTTCCCTTCCTAGTATATACTTCCTGATGTGAGAAATCTGGCTTTACATTTTCCACTTCCTTAACCTCTCCAAGAGTTGTCCACCCCAAAAACCGAGGTCCCTTTCCTGGTGGTCAGCCTTCTTGATGAAGTCTGGAAAGACAGCTAGAATTCAGCAACTTTTCTCCTGTCTGTCGACCCTTTGGAAAGTCATCCATCTGTGACATGTCAAATAATGGGGCGGATAGCTCCACAGCTACCTCTTCTCCCACCATGTTCTCCAGTTCTCTTTCTATGGTTCAGGTAGCCCAGGTGTGCTGGCCAAACAGACTGCCAACTGGAAAATAAACTGCTCAACTTCCCTTCCTGTAGATACCTCCTGTTTCTAACATGGATTGCTTTTGAACCCGCTTTCCTTGGTTTTAGGTAACAAGATAATCTACTTCCTTCTCCCGCATGGAATAGTGTCTCTTTAAAAGGCTGCTCTCCTCATTATCCTTCAGGTTCTTTTTTTACATTGCCCAGGGAGATGTGGTAATGCTTGGTAGTAAGGCTGTTAGTAAGCCCTGTAGGGATATTCTACATATCATAATATGGGGGTCTTAGCATGTTTTAGTCTTCATCTTGGTCTTAGATGCAGTTCTAGGGAATCTAGAAAATTTCCACTTGATAACCTACTTCAATCCAGGGGAAAATGGGGGAGGATATGAAATAAAATCACTATTGCTGTTCCTATCCTAAAAGAATGAAATCAAAGTCAGATAAACAAAGGTGCATGGGCTGAAACTAATATGAGCCATTTGGGGAAATTTGCTGGCCCAGAAAGTGTGCAACCTGCCAGATATCCTGCAAGGAGTCCAGAGGGATGAGACTCCTTTCAAGGACAGCTGGTGCAATATCAACAGTTAACGGAGAAAACAAAAGTCACATTCTGCTCCTGTTGGCTCTGAGAACCTGATCTTCCTCCTGGAAAGAGTAGAACTGAAAATATGAGAATAGAATTAAGTTTCAAGGGAGTAGGGGGAATAGAGAACACTGATATGCTTTGAGCTCAGGTCTTCAGGCCCTGATAAATTACACTCCAGGATGCCAGAACCAACAAATATGATTTCTAATTACCTTTCGGTCATCACTAAGAGTGCTTGGTTTTTTTCTGATGTTGTTTTGTTGTTGTTTCACTTTTCTTCTTGAAAGTACAATGAGTGTTTACAGAGCAAATGCACCCCCCCTCCAAATCAAATGGAGCAAAAAAATGGGAAGGGAAAAGGATTTTGAAAATATAGCCTAGTAATTTTGATGTTATTGTAAGCATAATTTTTGACTAGACTAGTAAGTGGATGATTTATGAACAGTTATTGAGAAAGTGATCACTGAGAGCAACATGGGTTCGAGAAGAACATTAGCTTGACAAATCAGATCTCTTTTCCCCTTGTTTAGACTAGTAATTCAAAGTAAAGCCGAAATATAATGTGTTCTAAATTCCATAGGGTATCTTACATTCTGTCATTGGATTCTCAAAGATATGATGGGGAAATGTGGGCAGATTGTTGTTTACATAGGTGGATTCATAGCTGTTTGAGAAAAAGCTCATTCACTCAACAAATAATTCTGAATCCTTGTTGTATCCTAGGCAATGCGTGTAGCCCTCAGGATAAGAGACTAGAGAATTGACACTCATTAAGTGTCTGTTGTGTGTACTTATCCCATGCATACATGGGATCTTTTTTACTTGTCTGAGAGATGGGCATCATTATCTCTGTTTTACAAGTGAGTTAACCGGGGTTCACATTTGTTGTCCAAAATCATACATAATACTAGTATGACGAGTAGCCGAGATTCAAACTTTGATCTATTTCATGGTAAAGCCATGATCTTCCCATGACGTGATTTTCATTGCTCCAGAGAATAAAAGTAGTTACCAAGAGGTGAGTCAGCATAGGAAATTCAGCATCAGATGCAGAGTCACTATAAAGAGGAACTGTCCATCACCTGGAGCCCTGAGGCCTCTGAGCTCTGTGCTTGCCCCACCCACTCTCACTGCAGGTTCTCAGTGAGAGAAGGGATGACTCTGTCAGAGATCACACGATGTGATAGCTGTGTTAGGGGAAATGCTGATCCATGTCACCTCTGAAGTCCTTTCCAATTAGAGTAGCCTTTGAGTCTGTGACAGTCTGTGCCTACTAAGAATCCCTGTATTTCTGGGCACCTGGGTGGCGCAGTCATTAAGCGTCTGCCTTTGGCTCAGGGTGTGATCCCAGCGTTCCGGGATCGAGCCCCACCTCAGGCTCCTCCGCTGGGAGCCTGCTTCTTCCTCTCCCACTCCCCTGCTTGTGTTCCCTCTCTCGCTGGCTGTCTCTCTCTGTCAAATAAGTAAATAAAATCTCTCTAAAAAAAAAAAAAAAAAGAATCCCTATATTTCTGAGAAAATGGGATTGTTTACTGCCTTTTTGACTTAATAATATCATCAGAATATTTTACTATGCTTTTAAAACTCTTCATAAATGTCATTTTTAAAGACATGATTTTTGAAGTTTCTTATATGTAATGTTTTATCTTTACTTCAGATTGTTTCTTAGGATAGATTCCTAAAGGTAGAATTATTATAACTAAATGTTGGAGCCTTAAAGTATATGTTTCTCTGTGTGTATTTACATATATGTCTTTCTTCAGTCTCTCCTTGCCCTCTGTGTGGGGGCCAGTTTCAGATTTTACCCAGGAAGCACCTGAGGTTTTCAACCCACAGAAGTATCTGTGCAGAATGATATTCCCCACAGGCAGTGCTTGAGAGTGCTTCTCCTATCTCATCTTTGCTTCTGTGTTGGATGATTATCACAATTTGGGGGAAATATGTAGGTGAAAAATGGTATCTAAAATACGCTTCAGTTTTACTTCTTTGATTATTAATGCAAATATTTTAAATTTTTCATATTTGTTAGCCATTTTGTCCTCTTACATTGTTCATTTTTATGAGGTAAAATACCAATTTATATAAGTAATTTATGTATAAATTTATGTACTTCTCACATAAGAAACCTCACCAAAAAGGGGAATTGGGTAGGGAAAGAAACTTTAAAAGATCAGTACACTGTCAGCCCCACAGACTGTAGAGGGTTCTTAGCCAGACAGGGTGGCCAGTGTGCCCCAACCCCCATTTTTGTTTGCCCCCAAAAAAGCAACGTATCAAAATAGTGTAAAATTTAAAAACCATTCTATACATAATTCAATATTTTTCCGGCATTAACTGATACAAAGCATGATGAGATGGCATTTTTAGAGACAGCAGCTTCAGACCCAGAAAAGGGTGATGAGGTGAATTTATTTCATGTGGGTAAATCAGTGGCAAAAACAATTTTCTTTTTTTCTTTCAAGAAGGCAGGAAAGTAAATAAATGGTCACCTCAATGTAAGGGGAACATGATGATCCATTCTGTGAGTGGTTGGGAAACGGGTAAAGATAGGACAAGGAGTTGGTCTCAGAGGTCTCACAATCTTAATTTGTTTGGTCACTTCCGATAAAAAAAAAAGTTAAAAATAAATTTTTTCAGAGATACCCTAAGCTGAAAACCTGAGCCACACTCTCTTTTGGCTGTCTCCTTCTGGAATCACCTTTCTTTTCTTTTCTTTCCTTTCCTTTCCTTTCCTTTCCTTTCCTTTCCTTTCCTTTCCTTTCCTTTCCTTTCCTTTCCTTCCTTCCTTTTTTTAGGATTTCATTTATTTGTTAGAAAGAGAGGGGAGAAAACACAGGGAGGGGGCAGAGGGAGAAGCAGTCCCACTGAGCTGGGAGTCCGATGTGGGGCTCTATCCCAGGACCCCCATCATGACCTGAGCCAAAGGCAGATGCCTAACTGACTGAGCCACCCAGGTGCCCCTGGAATCACCTTTCTAACTTGGCTGGTACACTGAACAGAGCAATGAAGTTTCCCAGAGTGGGTCTCTTTCTGGGCTCTGGCTCTAAGTAAGGCAGGCCCCTGCCGCTTTCCCTCCTCTGTGCAGAGGGCAGTATGCATTAAGCTGAAAAGTTATTGTTTTCCAAATGTGAGGAAGGGGTTAGACTGCTGCTTCAGAACTGTGAAATTGTTTAGAATGTTTTACAAATGGTCGCTACATCAACAGCAACAAAAAAGGTAATTACAAAGTGTGTACATCACAACATACTTTTTTTAAAAAGATTTATTTATTTATTTGAGAGAAAGAGAGGGAGAGAATGCATGGTGGGAGGGGCAGAGGGAGAGAGAGAATCTCAAGCAGACTCCCCGCTGAGCACGAGCCTATCCTGGGACTCCTGGGTCTCGATCTTACAACCCTGAGATCAGGACCCTGAGACATGACCTGAGCCAAAATCAAGAGTTGGACACTTAACTGACTGAGCCACCCAGGAGCCCACATTACAACATTTCACATTGTGCTCACCTTCCCTTAAGTATTATTCCCAAAGGTGCTCAGCCCCGAGCCTGACTGAAATCTCTGGGGAGAGGCAGAGACTGGTGAAAAAGACACAGGGGTTGGGTTGGGACAAGCAGCAAAAGGAGAAAGCAGCCTTTCAGTTCAAGATCAGCCCTCAGTTTCAAGGCCACCTTTGGGCAGGCTGGCCTCAGGCTGGAGCCGGCCTCAGGGGAAGAGCAGCTGCAGGGTGAGACTGGGGTGCTCTGCATCTCGTTCAGGCCAGGCAGCAGCTGATCTGGCAGCCTTTGTGTACAGAGGTTCTCCTCTTTGGTGCATTTCAGCTTATCTTCCAAATCATCAGTTATCCTCTCTAGCTTGGCTACCAGTCTCTCAGCAAACTCAGCATGGGTCTCTGCCTGTTTCGAGTTTGTCAGTAAGAATCTTTATCTCGTCTTCATATTTGTCTCCCTTTTGAGAGTATTTTCCTTCTGCAGCACTCAGACACTTTAGGTTCTGGTCCATCAGTCTTACCTGCTCATCAACCACCTGGCAACGGGAGTCTGCCCTCTCAGCTTGTTCCTCGTGCCTTCCAGGTCCCCCTCAGTAATCACCCACTTCTGAGCCACCCCTTCATACTTCTGATCTGCTTCTTCTGCAGTGTGCTCAGCTTGCTTGAGTTGGATTTCCTGGAGTTCCAATTTTCTTCATCTCTTAAGGCTTAGTTTTCCATAACCTTCATACCTCCCTTAACTCCCATCAGCAGCTTTCTCAGCTTCCTCCAGCTTTTGCAGGGCATGGTCCAGCTCCTCTTCAACCAGCTGGATCCTGTGGTTCAAGGAGGCCACCTCAGCCTCAGCCTGCCCCCCGGGCCCGCCTTTCCGCCTCCACCTCCTGCCGCAGGTGCTCAGCTCTCTCCTTTGCATCATTGGCTTGCTGCTGGAGAACCTGCATCTTGCACTTCACGGCCTCGATGGTGGTGAACCCAGCCATGGTGCCCTCCCAGGATCTGCCAATGCTCGGCTTCCTGCCTCCTCCGCTTAGAGCTGCAGCCGGTTCTCCGTAATGCTTTTTTTGGTTAAATGAGACAGGAAGCCACTTCAAGCTAGCTTAACAAAAAATGGGAAATGGAAATTTCCTGGCTCACTGATGGCTCCCAAGAACTGCCTTATGTAGTGCTGAGTTCAGGGACTTAATAGCATCATCCGGGCTCAGACTGTCCGTCTCTCAGCTTGGGTGTCCTCTGGACTCACGTAATCCAGGCAAACCTTTCCTCTTGGCGACAAAATGACCATGCAGAGATCCAGTCTTCTCAGTCACTCAGTGAAGGAAGGTTCTCTTTTCCAGTCATTGTAGTACAGTTTCTCAAATGAGTCTCACTGGGTGGACATAGCCACGTGCACATTCCTGAAACAGTCACAGTGCCTAGAAATATAGATTGTGGGAATGGCCATATTTACCTTGTTCATCCACTTTTGAAGGGGTAGAGACAGACTCAAAAAAGCCAAGAGGGAGCACATTGTTAGCCCAAAGGAAAATTAAGGTTCTGCTACAAAAAAATTAGATGTCTGTTATAGTTTTCATTTTGCTCAAGGTGTTTTCTCATATAAAGACAAAGTATTATGTGGTCAAATTAAAGTTTTCCTGTAATTTCTTATCTGACTTTAAAGCTTAAAAAGTCACAGAATCAATAAAATTACTTTTTATTTTCTTCAATTTTTTATGGTTTATATTTTTGCACTTATCCTTTAAATAAACTAGAATTAAATAGATTTAAAAGCCAAGTGAATTACTAAATATTTCAGTAATATTTATTGCTGAAACTGATTTATCACATTTATAATATATAAATTTTAATGAACACTACTTTCTATTTCTAAGTCATTTGTTGACTTTTTTCTATTTTTTTTTTTAAGATTTATTTTTAAGTAATCTCTACACCCAGCGTGGGGCTTGAACTTACAACACCAAGATCAAGAGTTGCATGCTCTACCAACTGAGCCCTTTTCTGTCTATTTTTATGCCAGCACTGTAGCATTGTAGTTATTATAGCTATGTATTATGCTTTGATATTTGGTAGGACAAATAAATGGCAGATAGCTTAAGTGAGAGGGGATAGAAAGACCTGGAGTCAAGTTTTACCTACCACAATAGAGCTTGTTTTTACCCAGAAGAAGGTGCCTGTGCAGTGGGCTCTCCTGGAGCTGAGGTTAAGGAGTAATTGAAAGGAAGAAGAGAGTAAAAAAGTGGGGACATACGGCCATGGAATCCAAACATCACTGCTGTAAAATACGATAGTGGCTGTGTATTACAAAAGATGTCGCCTTCTCGAATTGAAACTCAGGGCAAATTCTGATGTAGGTGGTGTCTTTTTAGCACATTCTTCTTCTTCTTTTTTTTTTTGTTCACACTTGTTTTTGACATCTCCAAGTTAGGCTATTGATGCCACTCATGCTTCAGAAAGTGACACCAGTCAGCTGTTAGTACTTTATGAGCTTGCTGCTGCCAGGACTGTGCCAGGGAGAGAAGGTGGTACCTAACACTGAGAAATGACCTCTCACAGTCACAGTGAAGCCTGTCATGAGGGCTGCTGGAGACCTTCAGTGAACAAAGGGGCCCCCTGCCCTCCTAATAACATCACCTAAGCGCTGTCCTTTTTATCCCTCTTAAGGCTTTTCTGTCTCTACTGCAGTTCAGAAGGGAATCTTAGAAGGGGTATTATACCTCTGCTTAGCCATCAAATGTTTATTAAACTGTCAGTATTTACTGGGCATTGCTTAGGTATTTTAATATAAGTAAAATATCCCCCTTTTTAAGGAGTTCGTTGTCAGGTCCAATAGTTCTTAGTTCCTTCCATTTGTTTTCCCAAAGTTTAGGCTCCCACTCTGAGGCCCTAAGGCGCTTGACATTGCCTTCCATATTTAAACAGATTCTATAACCTTCAGGGTTCTCACTTATGCCCACTTTGTGGCAGGAATGACCACCCCCCCCTTACTTCCTTCTCTTATCCCAGGCCTGACTTTGTTTTTAAGCATGCAGTATTAGAGCCTTTTTTTGATTTTTCCTCATGATAGAGTACTTTGCTGAGTTTTAAACTCAGTGTGCCTCTTTTGCTAATGTTGACGTGACAAGCAAGATTTTCTTACCCTGGGCATCTTAAATCTGGACTCTTCAAAGCCTGACCTTTACCTTACATGGCTCTATTATTGAATTCTTGGAGTTTGGGGTACTTATGATTACATTTTACTCTATTCCTATGAAATTCTGTTGTTAATGGGAACATTCTGGTGAGTAGCTGAGCTGGTAGCTGTGTCAAAACCATTTCACTCTCAAGAGAAGCACAGTGGCTCTGGGTGCTTCTCAGTGGCCAGGGATATGGTTCTTTCTTCATTGATCCTGTTAAGTGACAAGATCCTGTCTTTTGGGGTGAAAAATATCCATGTGATTATATGCTCTAATTTATCATTCAGGGATCATATTAGCTATGTCGCCTCTTGCATTCCGTCATCTGGGCCCCCCTGAGCTGTGAGGCTATTACCTTTCTCAGGAAGGCACTGACTTACTCATCAAGGGGGACTACTTCCTCTCCATACTGCTCTGTCTCCCTGGAAGCCTTCCAACAGGACATCAACGTTTACAAATTGATTTGCACTACCTTGGCCAGAATATAATTCTAATTCCAATTTCTTCTCCTGCAGGCCTTCTACAAAATTCCCACTATTCCTGAGTTTCCCTTCCTTCTTGTCCAATAGTTGCTCTTCAATTTTATTTGTTCATTCGCTGATTTTTTGATAAAAACCTACCATTTACCAAGCTTATTTATCCTTCAAGCCCTATTTATTTTCCAGCTCTTCCAAGAAGCCTACCTGAGTACTCAAACTGACTTCAAAGTCACAATCAATTATATGATACTAATTTGGTACTTAATTATTGAACACCTTGCATCACAGGGTAAGGTCATAGGTCTTAGAGACATTTCTGCTTGTTTTTGAGCTGCTTGAATTTGGGCAAGTTATTTACCACTTCTAGGCTTAAATTTCTTCATTGGTAAATAGGGCTAAGAATGACCTTTCTTGGTATCACTAGAGACCATCTACTATTCTATATGTTGTAGATGACCAAGAAGTGAAGAGGTCAGGCTCTTCCGCTATGAGCCTGCTTCTTCCTCTCCCACTCCCCCTGCTTGTGTTCCCTCTCTCGCTGGCTTTCTCTATCTCTGTCGAATAAATAAATAAAATCTTTAAAAAAAAAAAAGAAGTGAAGAGGAAGTGCTTGCAGCTTCTTTTTGTCAATGATGGTTTTACTTTAGAAAATATTTCCCTGCTGCTCTAGGACAAAATTTTTCTTTCCCTTTCTTTCTTTCTTTCTTTCTTTCTTTCTTTCTTTCTTTCTTTCTTTCTTTTTCTTTTTTAAAGATTTATTTATTTATTTGTCAGAGAAGGAGAGAAAGAGAGAGAGCGAGAGCATGAACAGGGGGAGGGGCAGGCAGAGAGAGAAGCAGGCTCCCCACTGAGCAAGGAGCCTGATACGGGACTCGATCCCAGGACCCTGGGATCAGGACCTGAGCCGAAGGCAGATGCTTAACCAACTGAACCACCCAGGTGTCCCAGGACAAAATTTCTTATCAGTGTTGACTAAGAATGGTCTATAGGCAAAATTCTTATTGAACTCTTAGATTAAGGATTATGGACTAATGGATCATGATCTCAGAATTTCTGAATGAACAATATAATGAGATTAGCTCAGTTAATTCCATTGGAGCTCAAAACACGGTAATAACAATTGTCATATACTTGCCTGACAGATATCCAAAGAATGAATAGCACATTGACCAAAGAGTGTGGCCACATGTAAATTATATCACTTACTGAAATGTTCAGAGTAACTGGCTTTTCTCATGAATGATATTGAAATGAATTTAAACAGATTTTTAGGAAGTTTTCTTTATGCACTGGTTTCTCTTAGATTTTCCTCGCAATCTTCTTGGTCATGTTTAATCATAGACATTTAAATGAAGATTGATTTAGTAGCAGGGGTTGTTTTCAGAGAACTTGTTTAAATGTTGTTTCAGGAGAGTTACTGGCTGGCCCTAATTTGGCTTATCGCATAGGTCAAGGCATTTCATTTTATGCCCTCCTATTTTCCCTCATATGAAGCCTCTCTGCTTAGCTCATAATTTCTAGTTCAAGTCCACAAGTGAACTGTGGGATCTTAGGACCTTACTTTCTAAACAAAGGGATGAATTAGATGATTCTCAACAATTCTGAAAGTTAGCATATTTCCTTTAACATCACCATCAATTGTGTGTGTGTGTGTGGTGGAAGAAACAATATATTAACTGTGTATAGGTTTTATGTATGATATTTTATAATAAATGGTACATGTAGTTTTATGCCATTTTCATAACTACCACAATCAAAATTTGTGGTTAAGCCTTTTACACTGCAGCATTCAAGTTTTCTTAGCCACTGGCCTTTATAAATGGCTTACTGGTTTACTGTTCTTCTTGCTTTTAACCCCATCCTTTATAAGATTTAGAGTATAACCTTGTTGAGAGTTCTAGGACTTTGTTTACATTTTCATTTCCTTTTTGGTTAAATTCCTGTATATGAAATATTGCATATATAACATGATATATATTCAATACATAATATATTACATATATGCAATGTATAATCCAATTAAGAGAATAATTACATTTCATATAATATATGTAAATTATACTTTATATATGTAACTTTTCCTTAATTGAATTATATATTGACCAGAATATATATTGAATATATGTAATTTTATCCTTAATTGAATTGTATATTGAAAGTCAGCGGGAAGATTTTGTCAGATAGATATTCTAGCTTGAAGGCCCGTCTCCATGATATGTAGAATCATCATTTCAACTTCTACTAATTTGAAGAATTTTGAATTATTTTGAGTGATTTAGCAGCTTCTATTGCCTCTGATCACATTGCTGTGTGAAACAAATTTCTGTAAACTGAACACAATTTTAAAAATTAATGCTTTATTATGTGTGTTTGTGTGTGTGTAATCTTTTGAAGATATTTTAAGCCAAAGGTTGGAATCCAAATTTAACCTAAAAATTCAATCCTATTAGTTTCAGCAATAAAAATAACACAACTGATGTGTGGGTAGGGTGGATGTTTACCTTCAGATGTTACCAGTTTGCACATGTGCAGGCAATAATGACTATTGGCACTTCACAACTTTTTCTGCTGCCTAGAGATTGTCAGATTGTTTTTTAGGCGTCTATTCTGTGGATCTCAATCTTAGAAATGTTACAATGGAAAAATTATGTCTTGGGAACAAGAAAGCCTGGTGTATAACTGTCAATCAAGTATAACTTACTTTCCCTTGCTGCCCTGCTCCCAAAGGGATGTTAGTATTATTTATATTGGTTTACCATAAATATGGTCCTTAAAAGATTTAAGGGTTCGAAAGCCACAAATACTGATGATGCTGGGTGTGACCCAAATAAAGGCCACCAGCTTGGTTGAAAAGCTTGGTGAGAGTTTTGGTATCCCCTCATTCCTCAGGGGAGCCTTTCTGTTAAGGTCTCAGAAGCTTTCCCCTTGCTTCAGGAAGCCCATTGTCCTGCGCAGGGAGAGAAATTCAATTGGTAGGGCACTTTATAGATCTCTCTTGATCCTCTTGGACAGAGAAGAGAAAGCCCAACACCTGACACTTGGAGAGCTTAAACCTCTGAATGAAAAATTGCCATGAATTTGAATGAAGATAAGAGGGAAGGGGACAGTGAAAGATGCTCCAGTGGTGAGGGATCATGGGTGTTGGCGGCTGCCCATCCCTCTTATCTCACCTAATGGCGGGTGCCTGCCAATGTTTATTTGTCCATTGCCATTCACCAGCTGCTCCTCTACCATGTTGTTTTCCTTCCCAGATGGCAACACGATGTTCCACGATAAAACTGACACAAAAAACAATGCAAAATTTGTCTAAGAGAGGTTCAGCAAGCATGAGAAAAACATCTGATATCTCTCAGAGCCCGCCAAGTTCGTAGCTTACAGTGCCAGAGTAATTATGGGATGATTTGAACAGAGGCAATGCATGGGGAAGCCACTTCCAAATGTATCAGGTAGGTTTCCAGAAGAGGCAAAACATTCAGCTCTCTCGTTCCTTTGGCACCCTGACAGAATCAATGAGCGCTGCCTCTGGCTCCCAGAAGCCTCGTACATTATGGAATCTGTGCTTTACCCCATGCCGCCTAATTAATGGCCCACTATTTTAAAAACTCTTTTATTCAATTAGACTCTGCTTTCAATAAGATAAACATTCTTGCTATCAAAATCCTGGGAAACCAACATTTATAGGCTGCCTTCTCGCCAAAGCATCTGCTTTTCTGTTGCCCTTGGTCTTTTATTCTGTCCAGTCTTCATTTGGCTGTTTGAGTCTGTAAAAATTGACTGCTAATTTTGGGGATTAATATGAAAGGAGAGAGTTTCTCTGCCATCTTGTTACTCTGAGGGCTATTTCCCCCTTAGCCTCTACAGAAGAACACAAACTAAAAAGAATCATTTTATTATTATAGATTACAAAGAGCCACAGATGTTATTTAAAATGGGGCATTGACTGGGTTTCATATTCATCACTATTACTCAAAGTACTGCCTTTTTTATGGGTTACCCTTACTACATTTTTGGTCAGATCATATTTTTAGGTGAAATACTAAAGAGTTCTTCTTTAATTTGATCACAAGCCTCTTCATTTGACGCAGAATTGTCTGCTAGGGATAATTGCATTCATGTCTGTTTGGCTAGATTTTTTTCATAGTTATTATAGTTTGTTTGACTTACTTTAGAGACAATACTGAGAAAAAGAGTTTTTAAAAATTCTATCTAGCATTCAAGGAATCTGCCCCAAACTGGTTCAACTGTGGAACTATTGGTTTTAAAATATTGTTAGTGAAAATAAAGAATAGAAAATGCCCAATAATCTTTGGTGAAAAGTATTATTTTAGTGAATTAATTCATTTTTTCTGATTTATGAGTGGTATATTGATACAATTTAAAAACAGATTTTGCATTTATTTTGTCTGGGAAGGAGGTTTTTATTGTAGCTAGTATCTAACAGGAAAACCGGTTCAAGAAATGTTGACACATTCCCACATATAGGGAAAGGCTGTTGAAAGGGCTCGAGATTTCCTGAGTAAGACCTGAGTTTAGGTGTTATCGGTGCTGTTAACATTGGCTGAGTCACTTAACCTCTTATAGTCTCTATTTCCTTTTATAGAAAATGGAAATATGAGTAATAATTACCAATTACAGATGTTGCGAGGGTCACATCAATTGACAGATGCAAGAGTTTTATAAGTTGTAAAGCATGGTGCAGCAATGAGGTGGTTTCGATGACATGTTTCTCTGTTCAGCTGTATCTTCAGAAAGTTTTCCTTCTTCTTAGACTATAACTTTCCTTTAGTAGAGGATTTCTTTTTCTTCAATTTTATAATTTGTTCTTGCAGCCTCAGAAATCCTAGAGGGATAGGGCAGCGTAGATTTTATGACTGTTGTGAATATTTGACCTTCTAAGGGCAGAGGAAAGATCTGAATATTAACTTTTGAGGCATGCTCTAATTCGGTTTTGTAGGAAACAATGTCATTTGACATTTCAGCCTTTTTGCAGGACAGATTGTTGGGTATTTTCCAAGACACCAAGAGCTGAACTTGAACTTTTCTTCCGCTTGACTATATATATATACAGGTAGAATTAATATAATGTCCATATTCTAGTTCATATTCATGTTGGAACAAAATGATTCCAAAGAACAGAGCAAGGTCACATTGAGAACTCTTAATACTGAGAGGTTGATTTTACTAATCGGTGCCTTTTGGAGTTCGTGGTCATCTAGAATAGAGCAGGGGACACACACTGCTTTGGTATTCGGCCAGGTGAGGTTCAGCTAGGCATGATTTTTGAGTGAATACTTGAAACAGCATGTTTTTGAGTTACAAATATTGACAGTAAAATTTTACATTTTTCTGCTCATTAATTGATTTAGTTTTTTATATTAAACTTGGTGTTTCCACATGAAATATTAAACATATGTCACCAGTTTTTCAACTTGGAACGATGGATAAAATAAATTTCTAAAATGGTAAATATTGACAGATATAGAATCCATATACACAAAAGTTTTGGGGATCAAAAGGAAAAGGGGTCCAAAGACCAAAATGTTTGAGGACCACTGCTCTAATCTATTATTCTACTTTCTTTAGAGCTCTGTGTCTATCTGGAATTACCTTGTTTATTTGTGCATGTATTGTGTGACTTTCCTGATTACAATACAAATAGACTAAGTACAGTTTATTCACTGCTGGCCTTCCAGTGCCTAGAAACGTCTGGTATGAAATAGGTACTATGAATTGAATTATGGACCCTAAACATTCGTATGCTTAAGTTTTAATGCCCATTATCTCAGAATGTGACTTTATTTGGAAATAAGATTGTTGCAGATGTAATTAGTTAAGATGAGCTCATACTGGAGAAAGGTAGGCCCCTAATTCAGTTCGATTGGTGCCCTTATAAAAAAGAGAAGTTTGTGCATACACATGCACACAGAGCCTGAAGTTCTGCTCCCCCAGACCACGTTACTTAGAGAAGCAAGAAGAGGGGACTGGAAGGTATCCTTCTCTAGCACCTTCACAGGGAGCAGAGCCCTGCTGACATCTTGATTTCAGACTTCTGGCCTCCAAAACTGTAAGACAATAAGTTTCTGTTGTTCTAAGCCACCCAGTTTTTGGTGCTTTGTTATGGCAGCTCTCGGAAATAAATACAGTAGATGTTCAATAAAGATTGGTTAAATGCATGAATCATCTGCTTCACATGTCCTACCACATTTTTCACAACAATCTGATCAATAGTGCTATTGTATTCTCTTTCTGCGTGTGAGGAAACTGAGGCTTAGAGAGATTAAGTAACTCACCCAAGGTCATATCTCTCTGCCTCCTTAGCTGGCACTCCTAAGCTTCTGGACTGTGTGGTCTGATGGATACACCATATAATGGTATATTTGAAAACAGGAGGTTGCTGTAAATAAGCAGCAGAATGCACGAAAGAGTACTCAATTTGGAAGCCCAGTATGTGGAATGTCAAGCATTCAGTCTCTTACTCAATTTAAAGATCCTCTGCCATCTTCACCCTATAACTCCCAGCCTGACTCAGGCTCAGAAATCTGCAGTGGGGAAAGAAAGTGTGGAGTCTATCTTTGCTTTCTGTATTCCACCTTGTCCTACTTATTTCCCAAGGTCAGGGGGACGACGAGAGAGAAGAGGGAAAGGAGGAATAAAGGTCTTTCTTCATGTAATGGCCCCATGACTTTGTAGCCCTCTGAGTGGCAGATGGGATATTATTTTTGGTTCTTTAGAGACCCGTATTATAGCACAGTTCCCTGCCAAAAGAAGATGCACCCTCTGGCTGACTCTGGTCTTGGTTCTTTCTGTTGGAGTCACCTAACCCTGGATGGTGACCACTTGGGCATGGCCCTTTGGTGGCAACTCCAGTCCTGCTACTTTCCTTGGCATACATTCTGGCTCAAAGGAAACATTTGGCTCTCTTGTCCCATAAACTCTGAAAGTACAGGCTGCTCCCACTATAGCTCTGTCTTATCCTTGGCCATAAAAGGCAACAGTTCCTGCAAGCCTCACACATTTGCATTCTTTCCAGACTAGAATTAGCCCCTAGGTTCTGTGTCCTCCAAACTCCAGGGATTGTATGTTAAGGCTTCTGAAAGGTTTTCCTGAAGCTTTTCTCACTTGGCTTGAGTGGTTGTGGTGGGAAAAATCCTGATACATCTGGATTTTGTAGTGAGTTTTGTGATGTCGTTAAAGATCAAATCTTGCTAGGAAGGTTATTATGACCAGAATACCAAAAATACTGGGTATAACATAAATGTCCATGTTCCAATCCATGGATCCCTCATTTTAAGCAATTCAGCTGCTCTTACTGAATATCCACTAGGTGCCAGGCACTGCCCTAGGGTAAGAGACAGCCCCAATTCCTAAATTCACATCCAACAAATTCCTTTGGAAAGTAGCCTGGTGTGTATGTTAATGGACCTTGGGTGAAGACTAAAGGATGGGCAGAGCACTAGGAAGACAGATTGAGGGATTCTGTGGGTGTGTGTGCCCTCACATGGCTATGCTGTCAGCCAAGATGAATACCACTGGCCGGGCATTGGGCTTATCACAGCGATAAGTTCAGAGAGGCCAATCTGAGTGGTCATAACCATGTTTCCATATGAAAACTTGATAATGATTGCAGCTGGAGTGATAGCCTAGTACAATACAAGGTAATATTTATTACTAGATTAGCATCTGGGACAAAGCATTGCGCTAGCTTGGATGGTGTATCACAGAAAAGTGTGGTTAGGTAGAAAGAGCTTGGGTCAGATCATCTTTGTATGCATCCCAGCTCTATAATTTAGTGACATGTGTGGTCTTGGACATACTCATTTAAACTCTCCAAGTTTCAGTTTCCTTATCTGCAAAACATGGATAATGAAACTTTATGCATACACACCCATTATGTTTAAGTAGCTAGATCTTGTTATCTTGTGCCATATATTATTTGAATAAAAATAGATAAAGCTCCGGGCACCTGGGTGGCTCAGTTAGTTAAGCAACTGCCTTCGGCTCAGGTCATGATCCCGGAATCCCAGGACCGAGTCCTATATCAGGATCCCAGCTCAGCTGGGAGTCTGCTTCGCCCTCTGACCCTCTCCCCTCTCATGCTCTCTCTCACTGTCGAATAAATAAATAAAATCTTTAAAAAATATAGATAAAGCTCACAAACAGGGAAAATACAGATAAAGTGAGTAGTAAAGATTGGGGGGGAATGTAAAATATAGAAGTGTAGTTCAAATACTATATTACAGAAATAATGCATATTAAGGGGTGCCTAGTGGCTTAGTTGGGTAAGTGTCCGACTCTTGATTTCAGCTCAGGTCATGATCTCAGGGTTGTGAGATCAGACCCTGCATCGGGCTCTGCACTGGGCATGGAGCCTGCTTAAGATTCTCTCTCTCCCTCACCACTTCTAAAAAAGTGCTGAAAATGTTGGAAATAAATTTGAATTTGAATTATTAAAAAATAATAATACATATTAAAATGCCTAAACTTCAATATTAATTAATAATATTTATATTATTTTCTAGGTTCCAAGTACTATGTATGATTCCCACACTCTCACTAAGTTTAGGTCATAAAGATGCCTGAAATTTATGCAGAATTTCTGAAATGAATATTATAAAATATTGTGGAACTGATTTTTAGAATGGGAATCATACTCTGAGATCCAGAGTCTCAGAAGAGCAAGCTGAGATGAGCTTCTGTTCCTTCTGAAGATTTCTTTAGTTCTTATTACAGTTTCAGCAAAACTCTTTATTCTGGTTTCTTGGTAACTGAATTATTTTGTGCCTGCCAGACATGCCTCTACCAGCTTTAGGTCTGAAGGATATTAATCTCTTCCCAAAAATACATGACTCTTTTGCCCCCTTTCCTTGCATACACACACGCCCCTCCTTATGTGCAATTTGGTATGCTTAATAAATTCTAGTGATCAAATAGGGAGTTCTTTAGTCAGTAGGAAATTGTCTAATTTGTCTCTAGAAGAAAAAAAATCTTAATTACCTTTTAGAGAATTTGTTTAGTTTTAAATGATATTAGAGTGTGGGTAAGGTTTTCCTTTAGGGAGGTGCAAGGCTTAATATGTTAAGAGCCTATTAAGAGCAGCACATGATTTTTGCATTTATTCATTAGTTTATTCAACAAATATTTATTCACAACCTACTAAATACCAGTCCGCATTCTAGGCACTTAGGGGTATATCAGTCATCAAAACAGAATGAAAAAGGCAAAAATCTCTCATTGAGTTAACTCTATTTGGGCATCAGACTGTAAACAAGATATATAAGTAAAATATCCAGTGCTAGGACCTAAGGAGAATAAAGAAAGCACAGGCAGGCAAATGAACCACTAGAGCAGGGGTGTTCAGTTTGGATAAGTGGCCAGGGAAGGTCTCAGGGAAGGTCTCACTGAGAGCCTGACTTAAAAACTGGTCTGTGGGACAGTCAGCCTCTGGCCTGTTCTGGAAGAGCAAGTTTGGAGACTTGGGGGTGACAGCGGGCCTGGATTAGAGGGCTGGAGGGCAGCTCATGTGGCTGGAATGGAGAGAGTGAGTGTCATAGTGGGAGGTGAGGTCAGAGTTAATGGGGAATGAGGGGCAGTCATGGACGCCTTTTAGGCCACAGTGAGGACATCAGCTCTTGGGGCCGATGGGGAACCATTGGAGGGCTTTGAGTGGAGAAGTGATATGATCTCACAGTTTAGTGGGGTCACCCTTTTGCTATGCTGAGAATAGACTGCAAAGATAGAAGTGGAGACCATTCGGGTGGGTATTGCTATAATCTAGGCACGAGATTGTGAGAAATGGTCAAACTCTGGGTGTATGTTGAAGGTAGAGCCAACAGGATTTGCTATGGGACTACTAGATGAGGAGGTGAGAAAAATGAGAGTTAGGGATGGCTCTGGGATTTTTGGTCTGAGGAACTGAAAGAACTAAAGTCATGATGGGAAGCATCAAGGAGATATATGTCAACCTCTCTCTCTCCACTCATCTCTTCCCAGCTCCTACCCCCACATTGCCTCTTCTACCTTCTTCAGCTCTTTACAGCTCATTCGTTCTTTGCCATAAACACCTAATTGTAGTCATTTATACAACCAACCCACTGAAGGGCATTGTGTGGTATGGTGACGAAATGTCAAAATAGAGGAATAAAGATTAATTCTAACTAGAGAGTGTTCATTAGAAAAGACTCAAGAAATTGACTTTTGAGTTTTATCTTGAAGAAAGAGTGAGATTTTTTATAAGTAGAGATGAAGAGAAGAGCGTTAAGAAAGGTATAGTATGCTGATGGGAAAGTATGCTAACAAGTTTAGAGAATAGTGAATCGTTTAGCTTAGAGGCCAGGAATGTATTAGAAAGTCTCGAATGTCACCCAGAGGAGAGTAGCTTTGATGTCCAGGAAAGGGCCAACCTCAGTATTGTTTCAGGCCTTCATACCTTGTTTCTACTCCTTAACATCACTACCTGACCCTGCTTTGTCCCCTGCATTCTCTAATTAAGCTAAGCTCCTTGAACGATGCATTACTTTTATTGTATATGACATTCATTTCACTGCTGCTCTTCGATCCTAGATCTGCAGCCATAGAACATTTGGAAGCAGTGGTTAGCGAACACCTTTGTATATGAAATCTCTAGGCCGTTTCTTAATCACCAGTGAATTTAGGCTTTCACTATTCTATTAAAATATCCAGATACATTCGATTTCTTGTATAACTTCATTCTTTAATTCTCCAGTATTCTGTCCTTGTGTCATGTCTAGAAACAATTCAGTGATTTACTAATTGCCCTCAACAATTCTATTAATAATCTTAAATGTATAACATGAAGCACAGCTTTTGCTGTGTAAGTTTGGCATTGTAAAGATTTATGTAAGTTGTATCAATAACACAGGAGGAAATGTAGATACACATTTTATTCCTAAACAAGGAATATACACTACTATTAACCCAAATCAGACCATTAATGATCTTAGTGTGTGTACTGTGAGCCTATATCAGGGGATTTTTAAGATGTGGGAGTACATGAGAATGGATGAAGAATAACCTATATCTTTCTTTTCACTAAACGCTCAAAGAGATTTAGCATTTCTTTTAATTATCAGTGTAGGCAATAAACCACATTCACTTTATCAATACTTGTGAATTTGTCACCAGTAGATATCATAGATTTTTTGGCATATTATTGTTGCAGGTCTCTCAAAATGTCATTTATGTTCATGACTACCTTAAATTACGGTAGTTATTAAATCCACTATTAGATATTAATGTTTAATAAGTTAAAGAAGCATATATATTATTTCATCATAATTTTTTTGTTTTAAAATGTTTTGATGTCTTTACATGTAATTGGTTTCTTTGTGTTTTATTATATACATCTAAAAATATTATTCTCAGAAAGGATCCACAGATCTCACCAGACTGTCAGAGGAGTCTGTGGCACACAAACAAAGTTATGAACCCTGGCCTACATAGTGTTTTGAATTAGATCTAGAATGATAGATAGATAGGCCATAAGGTCAGACTTCCTCCTTTGCCACTCCTATTTTCATGAACCAGTAGGTGATCCAGCAGCAGCGGACTCTCTTAACGTGTTGATAATATACCTATAGCAAAGGATTGAGTGTGTTTTCATAAAACCTCCTTTTCTGTTTAACTAAAGGGTTATGTATGATGATCAAATAAAGAGTGCATCAACCCGGAGAGAAACTTGAAAAACCTGGCACAATCTTGGAAATGTTAATAGATATATCATATTTAATATCATATTTTCTTTGTTGAGTATGTATTTAACAAAGGGAAAATGCTAACAAATTGTTTCTACAAAAAAGATTTATTGGTTTGTCTCTTGATTTGAATAGCAACTATGCTTTGTGATTATGTATGTGTATATATATATATATATATACACCAAAACATTTATATGTATAGGTCTGTATTTATGTACACATACGTGGACATACATAGGTATCAAAGTTTTATCTACTGTGTAGTGGAGTCATTTTTATTAGTGATAAACTTTATAGCTAAGACTTAAAATGGGCGTTTTCCATTGCCTTAAAGACGAATATTCTCTCTATATAAATTTCTCTGCTTCTTATCTATTGGGGGTTTAAAAAATGAATTTATAAAATTTCCACTAGTTAATTGCTTTGTTCAATTAGATTGTATTACTATGTCACATTGCAATTTATTCATCAGTTCCTCAAATGTTAGTGTAAAAAAGGTAAAATTTTGGATTTTAAAATTTACTTTTCAAATGAATTTTTATTTCTGGCAAAGATATTTGCTCTATTTATATATGACACTATCTATTTATCCACTGACACATTACTTTTGATCCTTTGCCACAACTTCTGGCTGACAGCAAGGTTCCTATTTGAGTTACTTTATAAAGCTTTCTTGCACTAGGAAAAAGCAGAGGTGATTTATACCTTCTACATACCCCTTCCAACAAATAGTCATTTAAAAGATTGATTATTTGTTCATGTATTTTCTATGCAGATATTGTGTGGACTCGGGTGTATCATCTATTGCTATCTTACTGTAATAGGTTTTATTCTGTTCATGTATATCGGATGTCTCTAGTTGGGTTTGTGTTTCAAGTTACTTTCTATAAATATCAGCTATTCAGGTAGTCAGTTAAGTGGACTGAATCCCTGCGATTGGGTTCCATGGTCCTTGGCATCATCGGTTTCTTTCTAGCCTTTCCAGTGAAGTAGCTGCCGAGGTGCCCTGGATCGGGGGAGCTGCTCAGTAAATGCCGTTCATGACAAATGGCCCTGTCTGATCAAAGTGTTCCTACTACATCTTCAAATCTCTTTTGATGTAGGTGCTGATAAAACTTTATTTGGTCATGTAAGTGGCCATTATAGACCCATTTTATGCTGTGTGATTTAGGCTATATATAGGATAAAGGCAACTTTGTGTTTCGGAATTTGAGAAAGTCACATTCAGTAAAGACTGGTATAATATCTGAGGTATATGTCACATTAAAAAATTTCACTGTACTTTATTAAGCAAGCATCTCCAACACCCATCCACCATACTTAGCACTAACCTGAATGGTTAAGTTGCTTTGCAGATCACCTGAGAAAATATTTAGGATATCGCTGAAGATATCTTAAGAATGCTCAAGGATATCTCTCAACAAAGACAGCATTTCCTATGACGATGTATTATAAAGTTTGGTGTTGACCTAGTAGCTTTTGGTTTTGTTACCTGTGTATAACCAGGTAGAATTCTTTGCCAAGGCAGAAGTCTGTGGGTTGCACCTAACATTATACTGCATTTTCTACGTATATTTAAAAGGCAGAGACCTAGTAAGGGGCCCATAATACTTTGAGTTTCTCCTCTTACCTTTTAAAAGCTTATGGTACCTAAAAACTTTGTTTTGTTTTGTTTTGCTTTGATTTTTGCTGTGCTGAAACTCTTTAAGTCCTGAAGGGTTACCAGGGAATTAAAATAGATTGAAGGAAGAAAATCCATTCCAACAATGACGCAACTGCACGTTTCCTCCATATGAATTATTTCCATCCCTCCATCCTTTCAGTTGTTACAGAACCCCAACAAATGCCAGGCACTGTGCTAGGTTCTAGGGGGTATAGAGGTGAACAATATATAGTCCATGTCCTCAAGGAATTGACAAGCTCTTTTGTAAATAGCTAACTACAATATAGGACAGAATGAAATAAATACTAAATGGAGAGAGAAGAGGACAGATAACTGTTGGCCACAACCTGTCCTAAGAGACAGCTTATATGACAGAGAACCATGTGTTCCTTGATGAATTGCTATTAAAATCTAGTGTTCGACTGAGAGGTTAAGAATGTGCTGTGTTTGCCGACCAGGGTTGAGAGGGATGTATAATGAAATTCATTTAATGAGCTCTCTGAAAGCAGAAGTGCTTTTACTAGAGGCAGCTTCCACTTGTCTGGTCATTATTGTGGTTTGCTTACGAGTAAAGGGCTTTGTTGTAAACACATTCTTTTTCCGAAGGGCTCTTTTGACAATAGAAGGAGATTGCAGTTCTCTCTTCAGGCCAAAAGAGGGCGCTTGGAGCTCTCTGAATAGCTGTTACAAACTGCCGCAGAGCAGGCATTTGGCTCAGATTTGTCAGGATGTTTTCTGACTCCCATAGAATAGATCTGATTAAACTATAGTTTTGGAACCTGGACAAGATGTGGAACTTGAGTGTAGGTAGGCTCTGACTTTGGTCTTTTGAAATCGAAGACACATACTTATTTAAGTACATCTAATATTAGTGATTCACAATCTTATTCCCTTTGTATTTATAGAGTAGTAATATATTAGTCTCAAAAGAACCTGCTGTCTTGATAGCCACAGAATATAGCAGCAAAAGACTAATGTTTATATTCACCCTGAAAACTTACCTTTATAGATCTGTTGCCAAACCCTGCTCATTTGTGCTTTGTTTGGACATTCGATTATGGAAGCTTCTCTCCTTCCCTTTATTTCCTTTAAAAGTCCTCCATTTCTCAGCTGGTAATGTTGGACTATTTTGAGGTCTATAGGACTATGGTAGCTCTTAAAGTTCTGAAGATGGGGCCATTAAGCTTGAAACTAACATCCTGAGGATTGGTTTGTAGAGCCAGTATAAACATGACTCACCAACTTTGTTCACAACTGCAAGGATTAGTTTTATTTTTGTTTTGCCTTTAAGGGCAATCCTGCCTAGAGGCCAGGATGAACTAGGAGATCTCTTGAGGTAAGATCAAGGACACTATAAGAATTTCCATTAATCCTTTAAAAACAAAGTAATGAACTGGCCAGAGCATGGATGTGAACTGGGATTCTTGAGTTTTAGCCTCCATCCAAAGTGGACTGAATTGCAGAGATATCTGAGCGCCTCACCATTTTGCATTTTTAGTTGTCTTCCCAATTAAACGGAAAAAAATAGATTTGCCCTTATTCATTTGAACTTTTCCAGGAGGATTAATTTTCACAGAGGCACTAGCATAAAATCTACAGGCGTGTAAGGACCATTTGTTTCTTTTTTATCTCTAGCCTGGGTGACAAGCACAGTCTCTGGCATATAGTAGTAACAAATAATGAATATTTGTTGAATGAAGGAAGGAAATAAAAACGATACAATGTTTTCTTAAGACAGCACACTTTATTATTTGATACTCCATTGACAAAAGTTTTCCAGTAATAGTGCTGATACCTTACATGTGTATACTGCTTAAGATCTTACGAATACCTTTTGTGTAGATTATTTCAGGTTGATCCTCAGTTCTGTAATTGAAGAAACCAGAGTTGTGAAGTTTTAAACAGTTTTCAAGAGCAGACCTAAGTAGGATGGCCATATCATTTATTGTTCAAATGAGGATAGTTTTGAGATTGAAAGGGAACAGGATTAATAAGTATGTCACTTCAACAACACAAACTAGACTGTTGTGGGAACACAAAGTGAGCGCTTGTATCTGGGTCTTCTGACTCTGTTCGGTACACTATGCTCTTAGAGGTATAATTTCTGCAGCTTCCCCTTGTCAGGAGGGTCATAATAAACAATGATCGCGAGGCATTGCAAGATCCTATAGTACCATATGAATCTTAGAGAACTGAAGTGTATTCAGCATGGTTTTGGTGTTAAGTGTATTTTCCTGTTTTATATTGTTTTGTGATTCTTTAGAAATTGACAAACTATGGAAGACTGGAATACTTGGTTAGTTTAAGCACTCAGTATCTTTATTGCACCAAATAATAGAGGGTTCTTTGTATCCTTTACATGTTCACAATAACATTTTATATATGCCAAGGAGTTTGATAGTCTTCCCACTTTATAGATGTTGTATTTGTGATTTGTCCGATTAGACTCAATTATAAACTCCTGTTAATACATATCTTATTTCATGCAAAAATGTAAAGTGTACCTTACCCTGCCTTCATGGATAGTTATCTGTGGATATGAATGTGCCATTGCATTTTTACAGTTTCACCTTTTCTATTGTATTTTGTACTTGGTAGCCCTGGTTCTCTTGTTTGTGCATATGTATGCCTCACATATTTGGTTTACATATGGAATATAAAATATTTTGTGCTTTAATTAGAATGAGGGAGGTCTGGAGGGTTCCCAAGGATCTAATAAAAATAGCAACTTAGAGGGTAAAAATCATTAAGAACAGCGTACCTAGACTTGTGTTACATTGTGAAGATGTTCTTAGCAAAGTACTGTGATCTCCACTATTCTATCATTCAGGTTTTATTTCTTTGAGTTGTTCTTCTCCTTTTTACCTTAATTACAATTACCTGATGCTGTCTGAAATTAGTTAGAGTGAACTGGGTTATGCTGTAGTAGCAACCTGAAATTTTCGATAGCTTATCACCACAAAGGTTTAGTTTTGCAGGTCCATCTGGGTTGACTGCTCCATGTTGTCATCACTTTGAGACCCAGGCTGAAGGCACAGCCATTATGGATATGTGGCCAGTTTCATGGTATAGGGAAAGAAGAAATGGCCAATCACACTCTGGCTCCAAAAGGCTTGTCTTGGAAGTGATACATGTTTAGGTGAGGGGTGGAGGGAACCACAAAGAGGAGAACTGGAATAGTTGACAGGTGAATAATGCAGTCTACCATGGTCTCGTTTAGTCTTAGCTGAGATACTTTGTTGGAATCCCATCTCGCTTCAGAGAACCGTTAAGATTGTTACTTCTCCTTATCCTTTTATCGATAAGAATTTGACTTTACAAAAACAGTTTGAGATTAAAAACTGGGAGATTCTCATCTTGCTAAATTTCAGTGCTATTTGGCATGTCTATTCTCCAATCAATATTTCTTATCATATAATAGGTGCAAATCATTAAGCTAGAGTACCAGCCCTGTCTTAAGGGAAATTACAAAGCAATGGTTTAAAAACATGTACAATCAATTAGCTATAAAAGAACAGGTATTTGTAATTCCAGACTTGAGGAAACTTTATCTCATTGAGATCATCAGATAGTTTTGGGTTTTGAGTTCTAGGCTTTTGTATTATTAATTAAAAATACTTATTTTAAAAAATCATATTTCCTGAATTTAAGGGGTACTCTTTTATTAACATTGTTTTATTACAGTATTTAATATTAAATTGTGTCTTTACCTTTGTCAACTCTAGTATAAATTATTCCAGGGTGGAGGAAATTAGGTGTTTGCCCACTGCCTTAATCTTATACTTCTTTTGGAAGAAGCAGAAATTGAGTTTGTGAACTCTGCTTTTGCCCTCTGAATGGTGAAGTTCGCTGAGGTGCTTGTGACCAAGAGACAAGTGTGTTGGGTGCCAATTAAATTCAGAGAAGCCACCTGCTTAAGTACAGATTGAACTTGCTGGAAACTTGCTGGAGAGTGTCTACTTCTGGGTCCCTGCACACTATTGGCTAGAAATCCACACATTGGCCACTGTGTGGAAGGAGAAAGAAGAAAAAAACCAGAACCAGCAAGAGAGGTCATTTGATCTTGTCCCTCCAATGGTCTTTACTGACAAGGCTTACCATTGTGGCATCTTACAAGGGAGAATGTTTACAGGGTCCAGCTGCAGTATCACAAGAAGGGTATATTTTGAGTGGAGAGGCAATAAGTTGATAACTGGCACAGTGACTGTAGACTTTGTTGTTTAAGCTAGAAAGTAAAGAGAGAGCAATTAATATTTACTGTGAAATAATAGGTGTATACTACTACTGTCCTAGAAGAAACTAGAGATACATTTACCTTATGTGGGAACTAAGCCTGAGGGGTCAACAGAATCTGGATAGGGAAGAGTAGTGTCACTGAAGAACACTGTGGGTGCAGGGAACAGTGTGAACAAGGAAATGGATGCCGGGGACATGGAGCAGCTAAGCTCAGTGTGTGGCATGAGAGAGAAACAAATATAAAGATGAAATAATGGTGACTTTAAAATAATGTTTTTTGAATAAAAGTCTTAACAGACTTGTTATCCTAATATTGAGGCACATAAATTTGGAGTTAGTTTTTGCCAGGTTGTACATTTCCCTTTCTCCCGTTCATGATTTGAAGTACCTCGAGAGGCATTTGTTACACTCTCTACCACACTAAGAATTCAGTGCCTTCTGCAGGCCTACAGCTGAGTTGCTAAAATAACTGATTTGGTCTCTCAAAATTAGATGAAGGAAGTGAATTTGGTAGAGAATTTGCTTATTGTCAATCTTTGAATGTGATTTTATTTTGTAAAATTTATGTGTCTAGATAGGAGACCATTAGGAAAAATGGAAAATTCACCTTTCTACAGAATGTATGGAGTAATATATGGTATAATTCATACCAAAAAGAAGCCTGTGTAGGTTATTTTTCAAGTGTATGTGTGTATGCGTATGTCAAATTGAAGGAATAAGATTACTCTTAGTCTAAATCCTAAGACCATATAATATTAAGAGCTAACACAATTGATTTTTCTCTATCTTCCTCCTTCATCACTGAATACAGCCTCCAGTAGTAAGATCTCTTATAAGAAGCCTGTTATTAAAATTCTTTGCATGAATGCTGAAGAAATGGAGGCCCAGAAACGTGAATTGGTTTGCTCAAGTCACTAGCTAGTTAGTGGTTGAGGCCATTTCTTTGCTTTTTAGTTTGATAGCCCTTCTTTTCCAGTAGGTTCTCTTGCTTGTCTCTAAGCTCAGAGAGCAATTATCAGAACTTCAGTATGTGCATTTCACATGAAAGTGAAAGTGAGCCCCTGAGATATGCCTCTGGACATCTGCTTTCTAGATGAAGGCATACTGTATTCAATTGCCATGTTTCAGGGCTAACCCCACAAAGCAATGTTTCCTTTCTCCTCGGTGCTCTCTGTTGATCTGCTTTTTTTCCATTTATTTCTGGCACAGCTCCCCCCATATCTCAATTACTTTCTCCTCCTTTGTCAAAGGTCACAGGTTTGGAGAACAGGGACCATGCTCCTTTAGAAGGCAGGGGGTCATCTTCCAGACACTAATAGGTCTCTCATGTTGAGCCAGTTCTCTAGCCTGTAGGTCCCCACACAGGCCTCTTCACTCTGCAGTATTTTCTGAGCCTCGGGTTCCTAAGCTCCCTGGTTTAACTTTGACATCTGGTAAACCAAGTTGGAAAAGCTTCTTCTGGAATTTCTGTACATCCCTATACACATTCCAGATAACAAATGAAGAGTATTTGGGGGAAAAAAAAGAAATGAACAGTTCTCAAAAGTTTACTTTAGATTGATTTATTGGCTGACCTCTCTGTACCTTTCTAACAAACTTGCTATTAAAAACAGGCCTATCTATTCCAATTCACCACATGTGACCCCATTAAATTCATGGCCAGCTTTCCACTGTATGGAACTCCATAGAGATTTGGAAGCTTATTTCCAGCATTTAACTTCCCTGATAAAAACCAGTGACTTTAATGATAACTGAACACAAGGGAAGAATACTTTTAAACATCTCTATTTTATAGACGATTATACAATGTTTGAAAATTTGATTAAAATCAACTTTGTAGATACTTACAAAATGTCTTTCAGTGACATTTTTGAGTAGTGTCCATGCAGAAGGAACAAAAGTTGTGGTCAGCTTGCTTGCTTTTGTTTTTTTTTTTTCTTCTTTTTTTTGGTCTCTGTCCCTGATACTAGTCTTGCTTTCTGTGGGCAGTCAGTATTTCTGCCACTAAATACTAAGTGAAACATTCATAGAAATCTTCGGAATGGATAGCTATCCCCATTTCCTTAAATCCTTGTTTCCCAAGTTTTCTAAAGTTCATGAAAATTTGTAAAGCAGCTTTATTAACTGGGAAAATTTCAATAAAAAACCATAATGTTTAAAGAAAAAACAAATCTCATTTGGCATATAATAGCTGTGTGATCTTGTCAGAAAGTCTTATTTTACAGAAGGTCCATGGTGCAAAAACTATAAATAAAGCAGCATCTCCAAAATTTTGAAAAGAGCCACACCACCCTTTCCTCCTGCCTGATTTAAAAATATGTGACAAAGTAAGAGAATTAGAAAAAAAACCTCTTCCCATACCCTGTCTGGCTAATTCAGACCAACTGGGAAAAATCACATGATGGACAACACATCAAAAATCTAGGCTGAAAACGGCCAAATCTATGAATAGCAGATATGGGAACCAGCCCAAGGCTTGTGTGTAGAAGGGTGACAGATAAAAATAGTGCCCTAAATTTTTCAAAGGTGATTTGAAACCTCCCAAGTATAGATGACCTTGCTACTGAAAATAAGATGACAAGGGCAAAGTTGAAATTGTGACTCCTTCAAGGGTCTGTAGACTTAAGCAAATGTTCAAGAAAGAAGGGCTGATTTCTCCCCCCATCATCAGCAAGCTGCACACAGGCACAGAACATTTCTTTTTCTCTGACAAATTCTTAATATATTTATTCTTCCCCTCTGCTCCTTTCAAGAAAAGAAGGCAGCAGCTCAGGATTGTGAGTTTTCAAAAGCATCCCATTTTCAGTTCCCTCCTGCTGATAAAAGCAATGTCCAGAAGACAAGAGGTAGGCTTAGTGCTGGGGGGAAAAGGAGGAGGAGGAAAAAAAAAAAAAATATATATATATATATATATATATGTTCCCCTCCCCTCACATCATAAACCTCCCCCCCCCCCACATTCTTCATTGTACTTCTGCCTCCACACTGTGCTTGGTATCAGTGGAGGTGTGGCTTGCAGCTACTGAAATAGAAAAGTTTCCAAAACTTGCTGGCCCCATATCAACTAGGTACAAAGATAAAGGCCATATCATGTTTTTATTATTTTATGTTTTTGAGAGGGAAGAAGGAATGCAGGAGGAAGGAAAGTTGTTTTGAATGTCCATTTCTGAAGTCCTTTGCATCTCTTCCATGCTCTGCTGTTGATGAAAATATCTTCACATGTCTCTAAGGCTCTCTAAGCTGGATGGGGAGAGTTTGGTGACAGTGTGGAATACTATTAGTAAGATTTCTTTTGGTGACAGACAGATGTAAATGTATCCATCTAATTCTCTACTCTCAGGTCTCTTTCTGCAGATGGATGTTAATAATTAGCAGTTGCATCTCCTCCCTCTTTATCAAATTGGATTCTCCATAAATTCATCATTTCCTTTTTATTTTCTCAAAGTAGCAGCAGCTCTGACAGCCTGCCTTTGTTCTTGTGTTTATAAATAATTTATAACACAGAAATATCTCTTCTTAGTCTTAAAACATAAACTAATGGAATAACACAACACGCTGGCCCAAACTACCTTCTACTTGGGAAGAAAGAAAACCTTAGGGTCGGGTGGAGAGCTTCATTCTTAACAAAGGGAGACTGAAGATCATATGGGAAAAAAACATTTGTCCAGCTTAAAAAGTTTTTGGTTTTAATATTCTATCCCCCCTCCAGTTTTTAGCCATGTGTAGGAGTTCTAGACAGCACAAGCAAATTCTTTTGTGATTTCCTTTCCAAATAGTTTACCTTGTGTGAATTCCCAAATACACAATGCATGTCATTAAGCTATATAGAAAGGAGACAATTATTCAATTAAAACATCCACAGATGCTAAAAACATACCATGGTACATTTATTCAACAACTTTATGCTCATAACCCATGCACAATCTTTAAACACCAAATTACAGGGATTTGGTCCAAATTAGCAATAAAATACAATGTGTTTGCCCTCTACTGGGTAGTAATGACTGTGTAGTTTTCCTTACATACCCAGTGGCCTTGTAGACAGCTTCATAACTGTTTCATGTAGTCACTAACACAGTGTTATAAACAAATATGGCTAGGATTTGTGCTAATTAAGGTAAATAGAATAATGTTGAATCCGTTTTTCTAAGCTAAGATCTTCAGTAGAGGCGGTTTTAAATTTTTCCTTATATTGCTCTAGGCTTGCACATCACATCATAGGCGACGGTTTATAAGTCATCATTTGATATCCTGGAAATATATTCAGGTTGTAGATAAATAACCCGCCTAACAATGCTAATGCAGAATGTCTGGCATGTAATTTAGATAGGAATCTGAACACCTCCTTACATCAGCTGTTAAGATTTTGCACTGAAGCAGAAATAACGTCTTATCTTCCATCTGGAAACGGGACATAGAATAGTGACACAAGTTATTTACAGAGTTACTGCAAAACAAGAGTGGTAACAGAGTTAACTACAAAGCAACTCCCTGGGTTACTGCTGCAATATAATGCCAGATAAATAATCGTGCCAGGGTAAATAAATTGGGAGATGCCCGATTTCATAGAGCATAAATATAACTTGCATTCCTGTTGGGGTAGAGCTTTTCCTTGCATGCTGTTTTCTGAAGGTTCTTTCCAAGTCGGAGCTGACCCTGCAGAGCAACAAAAATGTGCATAGAACACTCATGTCATTTCTACCTCTCAGGAAGTTGGGGGAGGAAGCCCTGCCCACTGCCGGGGTTGGGACCTCAGTACAGTCCTGAAAGACAAACATACCTTTAGATTTAAATTGATTGAACGAAGGGACGGGGTTTGACTGGAGAGGAATTTGGCTGGTATTTCGGGTCAGGTCCTCTCTCATGGTCCCAATTGTCTTGCTCTTGGCAAATGATTTATTTTTCTCTTAAAAATGGTGTGGGATTAATATCTTAACTTGGGGCTTTGGAATGTTTTCTCCCCGGAAATAACAGCCAGCATTATTGGTCTGAGTGACTCAGGAATGAAGCATTAAGGGTAGATTTTTTTTTTTTTTTTTTTAGGCACCGGGGGACAAAATAATTACGGGCTTGTACCACAGCCCAACAATTAAGAAGAAATAAAATCCTCTCTTTGGCTTAAAAACATTTCTACATAAGTACTGGGGCTCCTCCCCCTCCCAGTGGCCCACCCACAGGATATCTTCTGGGTTCTGCCTTTATCTTTGGGGTCCTTCTGGGGCAGGGATATAGCAGTATATCTCAGAGAAAAATTTTTTTTTTTTATTCAAAGCACAGAATATGAAATGCCCTAGAGTCTCTCTCTCTCTCTCTTTTTTTGTCCCTTTGGAAAGTGACATAAGTAATTGATAGAATGTATATGTGGAAGTGGGATAGGGAGAGATAAGGAGGGAAGATGAGAGCGTTGCCGACTTTGGGGTAGAGATTTCACCAGAGGAAAACACAGTTTTGACTTGAAAAGAGACAATTTGCTGCAATTGAGAGAACTGAAGGGAAGAAGGAGAAAATCCCACAGAACTCAGTTAATAGATAATAGTCAATTTAATGATGGTCTGATGGGATCAGGGCATCTTCCAAAATTCTAGAATTTTCCTGTCTACAGTGTCATAACACAAAAGGCAGGGCATCTGTTTCTCCGTTCAGGTCCTTGTCATCTTGCTAATTCTGTACTTAGCTAAATGGCTGAAGATGTTTCGGTTTGTAAGGCAGTTCTTGTTCCCAGCTGCATTAAACTGCTATTATTAATTACCTCCTTTGGCCTAACATTATGCCTTTATAACACACGTATTGTCAGGCTCTCTGCGATTATTGGAAGGCTATGCCATACACAAAGGCATTACGCATAAAACAATAGAGGCTGCTTATTTGATAGTAGAAGATGTCAGGTGGAGACAAGCACAGTTGGCTAGAACTGACTTGAAGCTCGTCATAAGGAAATAAGGGGCGAGGTGATCACAGCACAGCATTAACTGTGCGTGAGAGACACACAATTCTACATGGCAGCTTCCATCATGCATTTCCCATGGAAGAAGGGGGGAAACGGGCTCTGGGTAAATGATGGGTGAATACAGAATCAATTGTAGTGTATGACAAGACACTTTCTCTCTTTGTTTAATATATAAATCAGGAGCACTTATGAATTGATATTAATTAAAATAATGTATTTGCTTTCTTTCAACAGTAATGTCAGCCTTGTTAAAAAACGGAACACTAAATCTTCATTAGACTTGCAATATTAAAAAACTTGCATGAAATATGAATTAACATTTAACTTGTTGCTAGTTAGATTAAAGGGGAGAGAATGCAGTAGGCATTTAACATTTTGGACAAAGGCAGAACCGGCTTTCCCAAACCCAGGAATAAGTTGGTCTCCAGAGGCCACACTGGTGAAGGAATCATCCATCATTACCTTCTAACAGGAGTGACTGCAGCCCAAATGGAATTACTGAATGCTCTCGCATCCTTGGGATTAAGTTCATATCAAAAGGCTAATGTATGGTGAATCAACAAAATGTCTGAATGTGAAAATTCAGTCTGTAAAGGTCCGTAGAGTTCTGTTGGTACGTATGTGGGGACATGAGCAAAACAGCAGCCTTCATTTTAGAAGAAAGCATATTTAGATTTCACTTTTCCATAATCGGAAAAATTATGAAAAGCTCAAAGTGCTGTTACTTAGCTATGTTGAATTTTGGAAATCTGTAACTACCAGAGGGGAACAGGTGGGTAAAGCCTTTTTGTTTGTTCTATTCAGATGGGTGGATATTTGATGACTTCTGATCTTCATTGCACCGGTGGCCTGAAATGAGAACAGATGTAATTGGAATGACCAGGCTGAGACCTCATATTGCATTCAAAAATACGTTATGAAACTCCAGTGATCTTATTGGCAATGTGTTGTCTTAGGTGCAAGCTGCTCATAAATGCACTTGCTTATAAAATACACCATCGATCTTATAATTACGTTCCACCTGGATTTATATGTTTGGAAAATGTGATTGAATTTTAGACCGCTCTCTGGGGGTGACATGTACATTCACAGAGAAACCACAAGGTGGTGGTATGGTGTCACCATATTTTTTAAGAACAACAAGAAAAGGGGGTTTGTTTAATGAGCTTGCACTCACAAGCCTGCTCATCTAGTGAACTGTGACTTTTCAAATACCAACCTATTAATGTCAAAGGCAATACTGAAGGGAACAGTTCTGTTTGATTTAAAAAATACAGACAATGTGAAGTCCACTATGGCCCAGTATCTATCACCTATGGGGCTCCATTCATGCCTAATGCTTTATTCAAGCTAAGACCTAGTTTTTATATATCAGATTAATACATATCTACAGCTTTGCACCTTTCTAGTTTGATTTTTTTATCATCAGGGCTCACCGGGGCCATTTTCATTCCCTTACTATAGCATCTGCAAGCAGGTGGATTAGAGATAACTCTCATTGTGCTTTGTTTTTCTCCCGACACTGTCATTAATCATTCCTTAAGCCACGCTTCAACTTCTGGTAATCAGGACTGGCTGCTCCTGAGCTGCACAAGAATTGCCTCTCACAGTGTAATATGGAATTGGAAGCGAATGGCTGAGGCCAGACGCCTCTTCTGCATTCCCCATCTATCTCATCATTTAGGTATTTATCCATCTCGGGCTTGTACGGAGAGCACCTCTGTCCTTCCCATGAGGACGCAGATTGCAACAGAGGATCAGATTTGTTACCAGGCTTTGGGCTTTGATTGTCCTCTTATAAGTTCGGGATTAAAGTGAAATTTCCCACAGGGCTATGCAGGATTTGCTAGCATTTAACTGTTTAACCTGGCTGTTTGTGAATGAGAATCCTGTGGTCAACTATTCCGTGGAGACTATTATGGTAAGCCGAGCCTGAGTGGTACACATTCCGGTGTGTGCCTGTAAAGACGGGCGCAGTTGATTCCAATTAACTTCATACCTGATATCAGTTGTTTTCATGTACACAGAGAACAGTGATCCCAAGGCAAAAAGCAAGCCAAAGCATTCCCTTTTATGAAATATAGATGTCAGTTTTAAATAAATGCAAATCTGCTCCCTCAAAATTATGATTTCCACTTGTGCTTTTCACACTGATTAGAGAATTAATCAGTCTTGCATTGGGTGGTTTTCTCTTTTGTGTAGATATTTTACATTCTCTAATTTGTTTACCAGTTATCTAACAACAGTTTGATTCTTCATTCAACATACCTTTGAATAGGACCAAAACAGACACAGAGTTGTGAATTTATTTGCTCTTACTATATTCACAATGATAAACATGTACTTATAATGTCTTAGGTTAGATATAGAACTTAAACAGATACAGCTTCCTAATTCTTTGTTATTCCTGAAGAGGAAAATTCTTCTAATGTGCTTTTGATTCCCCACAGCAAGGCAATGTGGAACTGGGGCAAGGATTATTCAAAAATCAAGTCCATATTATCTACTTTAGTTGTTGTTGTGTTTTAGATTTCTGT
Source organism: Ursus americanus (assembly GCF_024610735.1). Classification (NCBI taxonomy): domain Eukaryota; kingdom Metazoa; phylum Chordata; class Mammalia; order Carnivora; family Ursidae; genus Ursus; species Ursus americanus. The sequence goes on along the minus strand of NC_142162.1, from coordinate 21,976,878 downwards.
CTACTCAAGGGAAGGCTTTAAAAGAAGTCAGAATCATTCTGTTACCTAGTATTAAGGGCGTTGTATGCCCACCCACTGTACGTACTCTATTTAATGTGAATATGTTTTTTAAGTACCTAAAAGGATAGTGCTTACTTCGTGTGCCTCATCAAAAGAAGCAGAACAGGGAGGCAACAGAAATATGGAATTTAGCAAACCATTCGAAGCTTATGGTGAAACCTGTCATTTGCAAGAAAACCAACCAAATCATTAAGCCTTTTTTCTTCCACAAATCCTCCATCATTTTTTTTACCTTAATTTTGCAATGTTAAAAAAAAGTGAAATACACACTTAAGCAGAAATCACTTTTTAAAAACCCTGTATTTTAAAAAGATGGTCACAGTAGATTGAAACATTAAAAAAAAAAAAAACCAGCTTCAAGCGTCTCACTAGAAATCCTTTTGCAATGGCTAGTGTAGGTAGCAAATTGATCATTTTGGGGGAGTAAAGGAATGGGAGGCTACAGCGGTCTGTCGACTAATTTATTTGTTTTGCTGCGTTTGAGTCAGACACCCTCTTATTAGGGAAGAGCTTTCAAAGCAGTTGTGATGGACACTGATCTTGAGCCTGGTAGGAGCTTTGCTTGGGGTTATAAAACAAGAACACTGCAGGGTTTGGTACTAAATATCCTTAACCCCATTTATGATATCCCATAGAATTAAGGAGGCACTGAGTGAGGAGTACATGGGGGGAAAGTTCTCTCTCTGTCTCTCTCTTAAATGCAAGAGAAATCTCCAGATTCACATGAGTAGTTTTCAGCTGTGTATTATGCTCCCGAAGTAACCTCTTCATTCCCATTGTTTTAGTGTGAAATCATTTCCTCGGGAGATAATTAGAGTTGCTCCATTTATTACATTAAATGATTAGCATGCACTTGAAATGATCCAGTGTATTTTCCTTTATTGCTGATGACTCTTAAATATGGGCCTCTATTCGTAATGGATAAATTAAGGTTGTCTTGGGTCTTTGTAGCCGACTGTGTAGCCAAACAAGAGAGACTTTCTTTTCCAAACATAGGCCAGGTGTGCAGTGGCTGAGGTCTAGGTCTGAAGAAATTCTATTCATATAGATGTCCCACCTGGTTCAACAAAGAGTTCGATAACACTGCTTAAAGGATTTCTCTCCCCAACTCCCTTAATAAAAATGCTTTTAATGACAGTACTTTATCTGGCATTACTCATCCTACGTGTGGAGTAAGTAAGTTTAACATAAAGTGACCAAGATCGCATTTCAAAAAAGTACCTCACAAGAAAGGCATGCACATTATCTGAGTAAGCAATATGCCCTACAAAGCCATGGAAAAATGATATTTTAAGAATTACCAAATATAGATTTCATTTGAATGCAAGTGCTTCTTGCTCTCTTTTGAACTAGCCTGGTTGTGTAGCTGACAGAGTCATCTAGAAAATCCACTGGAGAGTTTGGATCAAGTTGACACTGCATGTAAAATCGGCACCATTGCATATATAGAGAAATGGGAAAGAAATTGGTGCATTTTGTAGTTAATTTTATATACTCAGATTTTCAGTAAGGTATAATAAGTGGGAAAATTTAAGCTTGATGTTAGAAAAATTTAAACCAGTGTTTAGCTAAAAGATGTAAATATGCACAGACATAAGGACTAACCATGATGAGGATTTAACCAGTTTTGCATTTGTGCACTTGGTCTAAATAGGTGTTGATATTTAATAAATTTCATCATAAGAGACAGAATTTTACATAAAAGGAAAAAGAATTTCAAAGGAAATTATAAAAAATTCCTACAAACTTCAAATAGTTTGATATATTTTGAGGATGAGATTATTTTTTCTTCCACCTAGACATGATTCAGAACTCTGTCATTTTGTCTTTACTGATTTCTTTATGTACTTATTGTGTTCTGATAGCATTGTTATTTTCAAGAAAACACAGAGTTAGGGTGGGAGGTTTATAATGCACGGCAACAGCTGGAGAATTAGAAAAAGAAAGAAGAAAAGAGGCGTGGGGTGGGAGGTCAAGACTAGGTAGCTTTACATTTTAGCCAAAAGTGATCCCTTTGCCCCAGAAGGAGTGAGGCCATTTGGATTTCCACACCCTGTTTTCTCAGGTATAGAGAATAGAAGAATAAGTTACCAGAAATCGGGTATTCCCTTAGCAAGTATGAAGAGGAATTTCATACTTCTCTCATATAACTTGTTTACTACTCCTCTCTTATAATTCATATTCCAGGAATGATCACATAAATTCTCTGTAAACAGTAGCTAGCATTTTACTATCACACAGCCAAATAAAAAGCACTCGTGGAAAAGTTCTTTGTATCTGAACTATGATCTTGAGAAGGGAGCCCTGTCAGTACTTAGTCAAAAGATACTTTATGTCCCTTCTTGTACTAGAGTAAGAACAACAGCAGACTCTTTTATTTGTGCTTTATTTTCTGGGGGTAGTTTTAGCTTTGCAAGCAATCTGAGCAACTATGCAGAATTTCTTATTAAATGTTATTTAAATGTAATAAATTAAAAATGATAATGCTCTGGTTAAATAGCTAAATAACCTTAAATAATCTTGGTATATTCCTGGGCATTTAGACAGATGAAAACTTTGCATATTTAATCACTTATATAATAGCAAAATGCTCCTGGGTTCTGACTGAGGCACACTGACTTTGGGAAAACATGGTTTCTGAAGATCCACTGTATAATGACATTCTCTCTGCTTACATTCCACATTGTCTACCCGAAATGCCCTCCTACTAACATTTACTCAGATGGGACACGTCCTTATAGGAGAGCAGAGAGTTTTCTAGATCATCTAGTCGTTTTTTATATGAAGAGTGACCAAGATCCACAGATATTCAGGGATTTGTCTGGACACATACAGTGGTGATGTTAGGACCTCTACCAGTCCCTAACTCTATGTTCAGTGCTTTTTCTACTTCCACAGCAAAACAGAATCCAGCAGGAAAATATCTGAAATGTCTCCTTCAGCTTCCATTCCTAGGGGCAAGTGTTATTTACAAATAGGGAATTGGAAGCAGTCCAGTATAATTAGGCATGATCCTTACTGATGACTATTGCTACCAAATATGATTTTAATTCTATGCAACACAGATTTTATTTAAATTATTTTAAATGGCTAATGGCCAAATTATATTAACCTTTAGCTAACCAGACCAAAGGATCTTTCGAAGATGGCAAATTCAATTAATATAAAGGCGTGGCAGTCTATTTATAGTAAACATATTTTTAATTTCTTTGAGAACTTCTGAGAGCACTGTCAATGTATGGCGTTCTGAATTGGAGGAGACATATTATCCTGAAAGAGTACTGTAATGTTGTTTAGCTCTGACAGGAGAATTCTCAGGGTAAGGATGCTTGAAAGTCTTTATCAGTGTCCTTATAGGAGAAATGATCCACTTGCAAATGATGGAGATGGAGGATAGGTTTAAATTGCACTTCTTTTTATAACTTTGTGAATTTCTTTTTAGTGTATGTCTCTTTCAAAAGATGAAGTTATAATGGTACTAATACTAGTGGTGTGGAAGGTTACAATGGCTGAACACCATCTCTCTCAAACATTTATTCCATTTAAACAAAAATACCTGATAGCATTTCCATTATTCACAAGAAATCACACAATATAATGGTTTCTAGCACTCCTTTTGTAATAGCTTATTTAAATACTTGGGGCTGCAATTCAGATTTCCACTTTGTTCAGACTTCACAGAAATACTTTATTCAATTGATCACATTTTTATTCTTTATTGTACTCTAAATCGCCTTTGATTTCTTAGAACACCAGAAATAAAAATCAAGTCTCTAGTCATGTAAAATAAAAAATTCTTCCCCGTGCATTTACTTAAAAACAAAGTAAGAACTAAAACCAAGCCAAACCAAAGTAATAAATAAAAAAAAAAAAAAAAGAAAAAAGAAAAAAAAATACTTCCTGACCAATAATTTAACAATTAAAGCGTATTATATAAAAAGGGGGCAGCTATGTTCTATGGATTGTTTTATATTTTAAAAATTTGATATTTTGTGAACATAGGGTTTTCTTGGGTGGAAATTTTATTTCAGCAATCTTTGTGATATTAGACATTTGTGAAGACAACCAGAAACCTCAGTTGATGCTTTTAGTGATTGACTGAATCAGATTGAAGATAACCCTACCCCCCAAAATAAATCTCATAAATATACAAGCAATCACAAAAACTGGCTAAAATCTTAACTTTTAATAAGCTTGTGTTTCAGCAGTGATTTAAATTTAAAGAATGACTGTAGCCACTACAGCTGACACATCTCTTTATAAAAAACTTTATCCCAGAATGTATCCTAGAAAAAGCTTGAAAGCCCTTCAGGGCACTCGTAGAGAAAAAAGAGAAATAAAGCTAAAAACTCAATGGTAACATAATATATATTAAGTTTATTTCAAAGATGCTCTTAATCTTGCCTTTATGCAAATAAGAGAAAGTCTGTTAAAATTAATCCACAGAACAAGAGCAATTCAATTACCACAGCAAAGGTGACATGAGCTGCCAAGAGAAAGGAATTCAGACTGGTACAGTTTGCTTTTTTCTCCGAGTCCCTCCCAGGTGAAAATGAAGCACCTATGGTGGCATATAGGATATTTGACTTTATTATGATAGTGCTGCAGCCCCTAAAGGAAAGATTCATGGAAACATACCAGTGTGTGTCTTGATATATATAATAGAAGTAAAAGACTCCACTGTTACAATACATAATTTAACTATGCAAATACAGACTTAGGTGTGCAGTGATTTATCCATTTGCAATAGCTTGAAATTCTTTGAGAGGATTTTAAAAGACTTTATTGTCTAAAAATGAATATTTATAATGCTTTAAGGACAGTGGTTACTTAACAGCTAGCTGTAATGTTTGGAATCAATAAAGAATGAAATGAAAAAACATATGTAGGAAAACTTCCAAGTGGGTTTTGGAGAGATTCTGTGAAGACATGCATCAAATTACTTGAATTGATATAATTCCTTTTAGAATATGATACCTGCATGTATATTTCTCATATATATGTATGTATGTATACATAAAACCTATGTGGGTTGAGTTTTATTCAGATACCCTCAATGGCAATTAAGGTACTCTCCTATTTATTGTTCTTTTTTCTTTAGTCCCGGGAAGCTAAAATATTTCTTTTAAGATCATGTGAAAATGTTTTTATATATTGAAACAGAAACATCAAAATTCATTAAGAACAAAGCTCTGGAATATTAATCTGTCTGCCAGTTCTCAGCTTAGTGTGAATTCATCTGTTTGTAAGTCTTGAAAGTAGATATCAAAATAGAAATGCTCAGTAATGATTTCGGTAGTATTAACCAATTCGCCTTTTATTAAAAGCACAATGCTTGATAATCTTGCGATATCTGTGATCTGAGTAAACTGATCAGTAAATTAGAAAAGCAGTTTTCCTTCCCACATTTTATCCTAAATCTATATGAAGAAGCATCCATTACTTGCAAAGTTTCAAATGTTATTTGATTTATATGCACTTGAAAGAAAGATTTCCCCTTGAAACGACGAGGACAAAATGTCCAAAGACATGGTAAATATATAGTTTCTTAATTGCAAAGCCAAAATAGATTACACACAGCCTTGCAAAAATCTAAGACATCTGCTTTGTTTGAGGCAGGAAGAAAGACATCTGGGGGCTTGAATGTTTCTTTGTGACCTGCTCCAGTGTGAGTAACCTTGTAGTTAACTAGGCATTTAGTCAGGTCTCAGAAAGATCATTGCCTGGACTTTGCCTCAGAGGCTGATGGGGACCCAGGCCAAAGCCGAAATGTCATAACCAAAAGCTCACTGATGCCAGGCAGTCGGGGGAAAGTGTCATAACTGGGGCAGTGTAATACCAGCCATCAACCATCTCTCTCTCTGGCAGTCACAAACCTGCACACATGAAATAATCGATGGGGCAGAAAAAAAATTTTGAATCTAAAAATAAAAATGTCAGCACCAAATCTTCTAGAATCATTTTGTTTTCTGACTGATTTGTAATTCTGTTATTATTTTCAAATCTCCTTAAATGCTGGGGTCTTTTGTCATGCAGGAAACCTCTGGTGATTTCATATGGCATTGATTGAATAAGTTCACATTAAAAAAATTTCAATTATGGGCTTCTGCAATTATGTTTGACTTCTCTAACTGCAAAGAAGCCACAATAAAGTAGCTCTTACTGCTGTTTGGTTATATTCCTGGGTAATGTTAATGTGTGTTCAGTGTAGCACAAAGTGGTTTATTTGTTCAAAGCTGCCTCCTTGATGTTTGGGTTTGCTTGTTCATCGGCCAAAATGAGCACCCTTCTCCTCGTGTTCCCATTCCCTGTGTGACTTTGTAACGGAGTCCAGATGCAGTACGGGTGCTTGTGCTGCTTGACAAAAAAACTAAACCCCCAAACTGCCTGAGAGTTGTTGATAAATCTTTCCTTTGGAATTATACTTGTCTAAATGGCAGAGATACAAGATTCACTTTTTATTCAGTATTTGAATGCGCGGACGGCACATTTAATTGCTCCCCATAGGCAGGAATTTGGCAGCGAGAAAGCGCGTTTTAATCGGTCTGTCTAGCTATATTTTAAAACACCCCTTACCACAGTGCCTGCATATTTGTGTTGGCATTAACAAAACAAAAATGTGTATTGGACTTGAAAGGTGTTTTGATGGTAGGTAAACACATTTATTTTTCACCTGATTCTGTTTTCTGTACTTGCCATGCCAGAAAGGCAGCCGAGAGGATGGTGCTTGCATTAGGGGGAACTAAAAACTGAGGGTTTTATTTCTCAAGTACTGCCTTTAGAATGTGGGTTAGTTTAATTAAGCTACAAAATACCCAATGGTGGAGTTTAGAAAACAGACCCAAGAGTAGAAAAGAGAGGTTTTTGTCCTTAGCTAGTAAAGCAGCTGCAAATGAGCTAATGAACCAGATGCTTTACTTTAAAAATATTTGATTTCCTTGATTAAAAGAGTGATTCTCTTTATATGTTCATCATCACTCTTTATGAAAAGTATTAATATAACATGTGACTGATTCTCCAGTGTATAGAAACATAGTATCAATAGCTGGACTGCAAATTTTCGTAAACACCACAATATTAAAATTCAGTGTTGTTTTATGAACAAGATCAGGAATAGTTAAATTGGAAAATTATTTGTACTCCTTTGGGGAAGCACTTTTTCCTGATCTCTCTCTTATATCATAGAAAGACCTCTTTCACTGTAAAAATGCCCTGATATTCAAATATCTTACTTTTGACATCTCTCACATTGTAAATTGTTTCTACTTTTTTCAAAATAGCATCTCACTTGTATCCTGCACTTTACTTTGAAAGCTCCTTCTCATGCTTGTCTTGTTTTGAAATAACATGGATTCTAGAGGCAGGCAAACGGAGTTATGATATAGGGCCTTCTCCTTACTTGTTCTAGCTCTTAGACATGCTTAACTCCCCTGTAGCCAGCCTTTTCGCAATGGCCTTATCTGGCCACTCGCCTTGCAGATTAAAACATAGTCCGATCATTTGGCTTATATTCAAGGCAACTGTTGTCTCCTTCCCTGAAATGACATAGCATTTGTTAGTTTGCATTAATTTTTAAAAAACGTCAGTAGTATGTAATAGCAGAAAAAAAAGTTTTCTGCTTTGTCAGGAAATTAACAATGTACCAAAATAAAAAATAAGTACTAACAGCCTGCTGTGGAAGGAGATGCTGGAAGCAAGCAAAATTGAGGCTGCTGCCTTGACAGTTGAGAGAAAAGATTCTTGAGGAAGGGGGAAAAAAGGATTTTTCTATAAATTTAAAGAATTTCTCCCAATTATGTCTCTGTAAAGCTTACTTTTCTAATGTTTAAGAGCGGTATCCTCTATTACCACACTTATTATAGCGAAATGTAGGAATGCATGAGTGGTGGGTGTTTTGTTGTGACATCTGAACTATTTGTAAATATTGTTCACAGCTTTCTTAGCATATTTTAGCGAGGCAACATTTCAGGAAAGTATAATTTATTGCACATGATATAGATGGTGAGCTTCCCAACCCATTTGTTGTAGATGTGTTTGCACAAAAGAAAACTGACACCAGGCATATTAGATTAAAGTAGCAGATTTCTGTCTGTGGGTCTGGAGTCCCTGTAGCGGTTGCTCTGCCTTTCTAAAAACATGAGTGAGGCCAAGAGCTCCATCCCAAATAATGTAGTGCCAGCACGGTTGGGGAAAGAGTACATTTTTTTCTATTACCGTACCATGTTTGCTTGTTTGTATTTATATGTGTGTGTGTGTGTGTATGTACGCGTGTATGCACTTGTGTGTGTATGCATGCGTGTGTATGTGTGTTTATTTGTGTGTGTGTGTGTGTGTGTGTATGTATGTATGTATTTTTGCCCAGGCAGGCTCCTATGATTGTGGCGTACAACCTCAACTCCACTTTGCATGGTATTTTCTTTTTTCACTTCCCACATGAAAAAAAATACATAGACAGTCTTTGCCTATGTTGCCTTATTTGGCTTTGTCTTATTCTTTTAAATTTTCCTCAAAGAGAGATAAAGGTCTTAGAAGAAGTGTTAAGATGCTTTCTTTTTCCTCTCTTTTCCCTGCCCACTTTAAGTGACTACGAAAACAAGTTCTACTTTAGCTAGTTTTTTTTGTTGTTGTTGTTTTGTTTTTTTTAAAGATTTTATTTATTTATGTGACAGAGAGACAGCTAGCGAAAGACGGAACACAGCAGGGGAGTGGGAGAGGAAGAAGCAGGTTCCCAGCAGAGGAGCCCGATGTGGGACTCGATCCCAGAACGCTGGGATCACGCCCTGAGCCGAAGGCAGGCGCTTAACGACTGCGCCACCCAGGCGCCCCTAGTTTGTTTGTTTTTTAAGCTGTCGTATTTTTTTGGAAGAAGAAAGAGTTGGGACTATTTTGAAAAGCTGCTTTGTTTTCAGAATACAAGTGAATTATTTGGGAAGTAAAGCCTGTTTGTTTTCAATAAAGGAGGGCTTGGCAAACTTGATCCCCCTCCCCTCCTTTTCTCTTCTTCCTCCTCCTTGGGGGAATTATTAGCTCAACTTCACTTGAAAAGCTGCAATTATTGAGTGCCTACTGTGTTTCAGTCCTGTAATAGTAATTTTACAGTAGCTCTGTGAGGAAAATGGGATTGTCCCCATTTTACAGAGGTGGAAACTGAGACTGAAGGAATGAAAAAAACTTGTCCAAGAGCCCACGGCCGGTCAGACGCATGCCAGGGTGTGAATCTCAGGTTGTTTGACTTCAGAGCCGATGCCCTTTGCCCTCTACCACACGGCCTTTGAAGTAAAGATAAATGTGGCATCTGTTCTTGTGGTGGAGCAGTTATCAACCATGCCTGCGAATCAGAATCAGCTCTGTGGAATATTAAAAAAATTCACATTTGGTTCCCACTCCTGAAAATCTCATTTAGTAGATTTAGGTTGAGAAACTGGCATCTGTGTTTTTTGAAACACCACAAGTTTCTGATGCCTGGCCTGAAGAGTCACAGACATAGAGTGTCCCTCCCTCTCTCCCAGATAGTATTAAGACAGTTCTGATAAGACAGAGGACATTTGTATTAAGTTGGCACCAGATGTAGTATTTGTTGGTTCTTAGTGTAGCCGATACACTGTTCCCTCTAAGTTTCCATTCTTTTTCATTCATTTTTTTTGAATCAATAATCTAGAATGGCCACTGATAAATTCTGGTAGAATGGCAGGAAGTATTGTTTTTAGAGGCATTTTAATCTGTTAAGGATAACAACCAGCACAAGCAAAATGGTGACCTGTGGGTTGAGGACACAATACCAAGTCACTCATTACAGAAGTAATTTTGCAATTTCCTTAGCTGAGGATATTTGTTTAATTTTTGTCATTCTCAGAGGTTTTGAGAGTCTACATCTGATTCTCAATGGCATCAATATCAGTGTTAGGAGCCCTGGGTGAGAAAGCCTAGTTTGCCTAGTAACTTCAAATTTGCTATTCAGTTCACTAATTTCATATAATATATTTAAAAAAATATATTTAAGTAATCTCTACACCCAACATAGGGCTTGAACTCATGATCCTGAGATCAAGAGGCACATGCTCTTCAGACTGAGCCAGCCAGGTGCCCCAATTTCATAATATATTAAAATGAAGACCAAGAAGAGCCCCTCTTCAAACTTCCTAGAAGTCTTGTGCGTAGCTTACAGTATGTATTACTAAATCATACACAGTTTGAATAGCACCATTCATGCCCTGATTACACCTGCTTCTGGCATTGAACCATCATAAATGCTATAGGGTACCTCTGTAATGAATTTTCTGAAAATAGGCTAAAATACTTCTTTTCTATGGTCTCTCAGCTAATGGTTTGTGCCAATAAATTGACTACTGTGTAGAAACCAGCAGGATATGAAAATGTTCAGCTTATGGCTTACTAAAGCTGGAAAAATGACACATAGTGCTGATTTCATTTACCTGAGAGCACCTCCCAAGTCTCACAAACCATTTGCAGGCATTTTGCCATCAATGAATATAACTGATCTCACGAGGATTACCCAAGTAACAATGCAGAAAAACATCTTTAGGGAAATCTGATCTCAGCCCCAAAGTCTATATACCAAGCATTATTTAAATTAAATTAAAATGGAAGTATTTTTTAAAAGTCAGTAGCCCAAAGGTCCTGTTCCTAGTCTGATACATGTATTTGCTGTCTTATAAAATAAAATTTGCTCTTTTATAAAATATTCCTGGCATTTTCAAACGACATGCTTGTGTACATCCTCTACACATATCTTAGTTAAAAACACCATCCAGTGAGGTTTTACGATGAAAATGTTCCATCCCACTTTTTACCTCCTTTCGCTGGTGCCTCACCCCCTACCTGCCCAGAAACAAAGGCGTAAATGCTGAAGCAGTCGAGACACATCTGTCTCTGTAACAGAGAAGCAAGTGATTCTGCATGACTGTCCCTAATGGTACCAGCATGATCTCTGCCTGGCTGAACCCAGCAAAGACCCAGGGATTCATGGATGACTTGCAAATGTTCCCTCTTGCTTTCTAAGTGAAAACATACATTGAAAAAGACCCCCAGTTTATATATAAAGTATAAGCAGCAAAGGTGTGCTGTCTTAATTTTCAGTCTAACCCTCAAGACATCCTCCATGGCATCAGTATTAAAGCAGGAACCAGGACTACATTTTCCTACTCGATAATAAGCTATGGAAGTTGCATGGGGTCGAGTCTCTAGGAAATCCCCTCTTTCTTTGAAAAAATGTCATTGGTAAGATAGGAGATTGGCACCACAATGAGCAAAATATAGTGCGGGCTGATACGCATTGTCAGGTAGAATTTGGTTTGAGACACTGACTTTTGTCTGCGTGGTGTCTCCGTTCCAAAGAAGATGGAAGATGCAAAATTGCAAGTTTCCAATCTCTGGTTAATGTGGTCTATACAACTGAATAATGTATAAGGAGATGTTCCTTTGATAATGTCACAATTATTCATTGTACAGCCATAAACTCAAATATTCACATTAACAGCTAGGTATTATTTTTCTTCTCTGAAATTAAGTGAGCGGCATCAGTGGTCATAAATGAGAGCATTCATCAAAGGCGGAGCCATGGCAGAGGATTAAGAGAATGCTGATGAAGTGTCCAGATTCCCATAACTTGGAATGGAGCTGCATTCAGCATTCCTTTATTATCCATCTGCCACATAACAAAAAGTCTCCTATATTTAATGCAGGTTTGCCCTAGGCCACGTAATAGGATTAGGAATAATTTCTACAAATTTACAAAAACAAATCACATGGGAAGGCTTAGAATTTGCTAATAATTTCTCCATAGCTGGGAGATCAAAGGGTTGTAAGAGTCCCTAGCCAGGCGGTAGTTTGACCCTGGCCAGCCGTTTTTAATGAAAGGGTTAATCTTCTCCGAGGTGACCATAGAGGAGCAGATAGTGTGACCAAAGGCAGATTCAGGCCCCCAAAAAACAAGGAAGAAAATGGTCTGCAAAGTACAACAGCAAGAAAACATTTACAGAATCACACTACATTTTCTGGTTAGAAAAAAATGAAACTGCAGAATCTCATTGAGAGAGGCGAGACAAAGGAAGCGGGCCGGCTGAGAAGCAAACCAGGAAAGATCAAAACCACTCACCATTGCCTTGAGGAAAAAAGAAATTAGGCTGCTTGCTTCTCCTTTTAAAGGTTGACTCCTTTGTGGTCAGGTGAGGGCCGTCACCTCTTGCCCTCTCCCACTGTTCTGTTGGTCTGGGAGGAGGAGCAGCCCACCTGGCAGGGTCTACCAGCACAGGAAGCCAAGGGCCTTGTAAGGTGGGGCCGCTTCAGGTACACCACTTCGGAGTAGGCGCACTGGCTCAGAAAAATCATGAATTCTTATAAGGACTTGCCCCATTCTTAAAGGGAAATGAAGGTGAACAAAGGCATATTTAAAAAAAAATGAGGGCAGTTAGGATGAATAGCATTTCTCCAGTGTCTTCCAAGCTCTTTATTACTAATTTTGATGAGTGGCAACCTGTAGCCCAAATCTCCTGTCCTGCCTTGTCTTCATCAGTGGCTGGAACAATGTAGTCAGGGCTTGCACATGTCAAGAGCCCCATCTGCTCTTTTTCCTAGCAATGGTTCGGGGGTCCCATTGCCAGCAGCATGACTTGTTCTCAAGACATCCTGAACAGAGTGCTGTGTTTCTTCTTTATCTGTTGTGCCACTTATCGAATGGAGGGCTTAAATATAGAATCTGTCTGAGGTAGAAGAGAGGGTAAATAATTTCATAGTCTCTCTGAAGGGTGAGTTAGCTCTTTGATGGGGGTGAGAGGTTTCTGTTACTAAGCCTCTTAATCTGGGAGTTGATCCAGCGAGAGGGAGATCAAAGTTGCCTGCTCACCCACCTCTATTACTTGTTGGTCTGTTAAGACTGAGGTAAAGTGCTTCTCAGAAATCTCACTAAAAGAGATTGGCTTGAGAGAAAAGGAAGGAGGTTGATTGAAGACATGGTAGCAATAGTCAAAATGATGATGTCAGAATGAGGGAAATTCGGTTTTTCCTTATTCCTTTCTTTTCCCTCCTAGCTCCTGATAAGAAGCAGGCTTATGATAGATCCAGCTCTTGTCTGGAAAGAGGTCAGAATGCATCAACTTCTTTCCTCCAGGGCACTGTGATCCTCTCACTCCTTTCCTTAGAATTGAGAAAAACTGATTATGGATTATTTCTGGGCTTTACTGAAGTTGGTAAAGGATAAATATCAAGATGGACTTACAAAAACTTAATATCCTGCATTCCAGGGGCACCTGGGTGGCTCAGTCATAAAGTGTCTGCCTTCGGCTCAGGGCGTGATCCCAGCGTTCTGGGATAGAGCCCCACATCAGGCTCTCCTGCTGGGAGCCTGCTTCTTCCTCTCCCACTCCCACTGCTTGTGTTCCCTCTCTCGCTGGCTGTCTCTCTCTGTCAAATAAATAAATAAAATCTTAAAAAAAAAAATCCTGCATTCCAGTTTCTGACAATGCCAATTTTATTTGTATTGGCAGTATGGAAGAATGGTTGGTTCTTTTGGCAGAAACAGCAGATCTGAGACATAAAAAACAGACCATCTTGGCACTCATACTTGTGTGTGAGTATTGACTTATAAGAAGTAGGGAGTCTCAAGGACATATCTAGTCAACACTTAAGGAACAAGCTGAGAAGTCAAATTCAGTTTCATTCTTGGTTTGTCTTTGACTTGGTGAATACTTCTTATGTAAGGGGTGCTGTCCCAAATGCTGTACATGTATCAGTTCTTTCAATCCACCCATAATCCTGTAATGGAAGAATATGTATTACTTACACCTTATAGATGAAGAAACTGATTCTTAGAGAAGTTAGCTAATTTAGTTAAGAGATGAGCGGGATCTTGAAGGTAACCGAGTTTTGTCTTTATTTCATTATTCAGATGATTAAATCATTTGGGGGTAATTGACTTAAATTAGGTCACGTACTTAGTGGGAGAGCTTGGGCAAGAGAACCTAAGCTCCTGATTACCTGCCTGTGCAGAATCCTTTCCATGAGAACATACTGTTTCCCTGCTGAGCCCCCAACTAGAAAGCCCTACCCTTTTCTCTTAACATGGATTTCTATCACTTCTTTTAAGCACAACAGACTAATTCATTTAATCAGCAATCGTTAAAAACCCACTGATGAGTCAAGCGCTGTGTTAAATTTTGGGGATGTGAAGATGAATAGAACATATTCTCTCCTTACCCTTGAAACTCTCTCTCCAGGGGGAGAGAAAGAGAGAGTTGTAAATTGGCAAGGACAATGCTGTCTGTGGAGGTATGTATCTTGTGTGCTATGACAGCTTCAAGGAAGAAGACAGAACTCTTAATGGTATAAAGTCAGCTATCACTTCACGGAGGAACTTATATTTGAAGTTTGACGTCTCTAAGGATAAATAGGATTTTACCAGGTGAACAAGGAAAAAGAAGATACTTGAAGAACAGAATGGGTGAAATCACGGAAGTATTAGAATGAATGACCCATTGAAGAACTGAATTCAGGTCAGAATAAATATATTGGACTGTACTTTTAGTTGAATGCTGTGAAAGTAGAGGCCAGATAGGAAATGATGAGTGTCTGAACTGTGACAATGAGAATGACAGGGAGAGAACAGATCTGAGAGATAAGAAGTGATATTGGCAGGACCTTGTAACATGGGAGGTTAAGAAGAAGGACTCCCCAGTTTCTTTCTCCAGTGACTAGGCACATGGTGGTACTTTTCACTGATGTAAGACAGATGTAACAGAGTAGGTAGATAAGATAATTACTTGGAAAGTAGAATTTAAGTGTCTGTTGGACACCGAAGGCACACTTGTACACCTGACTGTTGGAAATATGGGTCTGGAACTCAAGGGAGACAACTGGGTGGGCGATAAAGATGGGGCATCTTCATATAGGTGGGAAATGAACCCGTGAAATAGATGAGATCTTTTCAAGGAGAGTATATGGAGTGATAAGAGGGCAACGTCCCATTGCTTCAGGAGCAGACAGAGTATGAGAAGCCTGCAAATAAAACAGAGAGGGAGCATTTGTCAGAGGAGCAAGAAAATAACCAGACAAAAAGATTTATGGCATAGAAGGGAAAGTGGGAGGGGGGCAGTCAGTACAGAGGGAATGGTCAGTGGTGTTGTCCAGAGGTCAAGGAAATTAAGGACTGGAAGTAGCCATTAGGTATACCAAATATTAAGAATGGGGATTGGAATAGAACAGTTTTAGAAGCCTGATTTGAAGGAGCTGTGTGAGTGAATGAATGGTTGGGAGAAAAGATGGACAGTGGAGTTTGAAAACAAAAGGAAGGTGGAAGAGAAGGCATTCTCAAGACCTAGGTAAAAGACCAAGGGCATAATAAACCTATATATGCTCATGGGAGGAGTCAGACAAGAGCACTGGTTGAAGACATGGAGCAAGTTCCCAGGGAAGGAGTTGTGACTGAATGGAATCAAGAGCTCATATAGTCAGGTGGCCTCAGTCATGACTTAGCCTCAACAGGCATATGAATAGAGGTGACATCTTTCCCCTAGACCATCTCTTCGAAGCCAGTAGTATACCTGGGGGTTTGTGGAGCTTCCTGGCAGTGGTCTGGGGAAGATTTGAATGGCAGAGGCTAAGAGTGAGATGGGCAAGGGACTGTTTAGAAGTCATATTAAGGGGGAAACATGTTCAGGTGGTGAGGGTAGGGATGGGAAGAGGGACTGAATAAAAGTCATGTTTTAGGGATAAGGTGAGAGAAAACAAAGAGATTACTCTTCATAATGACAGAGGAAATCTGTACACAACCCTAACTTAGCCGCAGGGCTTCAGAGTTAAATGCAATCTTGGTGGCAGTGTTACAGCTTTCATGGAATTTTTGTAACCCATTCTCCTGTCAGCTATGTGTAAACTGAATGGATGAAAGGGATGTGTGTGCTTGTTGAAAGAGCTCTTTCTCAAAATACCAGAATATTTTGGGACCAGGCCGTTTAGCCCCCTTCTGGAGCTATCAATACACAGAGATGGGGAAATCTTCATTCTCTCTTGTTTTTACCAACACCAAAGGGACAATGGTGTTATTTCTCCTCTGTCCTTTGGTGGGTACTGAGGATTCCATTTTGCTGGGTGGCAGGCAACAGCTGCAGATTGGATGGTAGCAAGAATGGGAAGGCTTGTCTCCCAGGGGGAAAAAAAAACAAAAACAAATTGTCTCGCAGAGGTCTGAAACTCTCTGAGAGATGAAGCGCCAGTTCACCATCATGCAGAAGGAAGGAGGGAGTCGGCATTCTTTTTTACACAAGTATCACTGGCTGCTCAGCAGGAATCATTGTGCAGGCAATGGTGACTGTGGATGTTGGCAGTGTTGGCAGTGGCTGTAGTGGCTTTTTTGGAGATGCTGGTGATAGAGTGCCAGTTTTCAGTATTTCAATCAGAACTCCCATGTTTGGTTTCCCAGGGCCAATCCACGGGAACACTGAGAGCAAGCATTGTGTTGTTGGAGTAGAGTATATAAAATAGATACCGTCCGGAATTCCAATCACGGCCCTCCCAAGTACTGGGGCAGGTTATTGAACTTCCTAAACCCCAGTTTCCCATCTGACACTACCTCTTCAGGCGGTTCTGATACTTTAAACCTTTTGGATAGTGTAGGTAATCTGAAAACAGCCAGCAATAAAGCCTTTGCCAACAAGCAGCTCCCTGGAAGTTGTAGCACTTTGTTACTGGCTTGGAGGGTGGGACCTGAATGAATGGAGGTTGGTGATCCTGAGATCTGAATGTTAATGTTAGTGGCTGCATTGATGTCATAGGTTGGGGGAACTGGGACCTTGTAATTAAATTGTTCCCCATCTTCCCACTTAAGCGTAGTAAGCAAGTTTTTACTCAAAGTTAAGAAGAAAGGAGAGACAGTTGATTACATTAGGATGCTGCTGAGCTTTCAAAAACAAATGGATTCCTGGGTCTGTATGCTCAGTCTACAGCATATCCTGTTCAGGTACATATTCTCCCCTCTCTTCCACTTTCTCCAACTTCATTAATTGTATTTTCAAGCTGTTTTTCAATATTCTAAAGGAAGATACAGATATATCTACTTACTGCTGACTCTGCTACTTATTTTAATTCTATTGATGTAAAAAATTTCACAGAGGTAGAAAAGATAGCAGTCTTGGTTGATTCAGAGCTCTTACTGTGTTTCTTAAAGTGTGTTTTGTGGAGCTTCTCATTGGATGTTAATGCATCCTGTGAAATAAGGACCCTTATTTCACAGACTGGGCAAGCTGGGCTAAAGAGATTTCATTTCTGTAGTAAAAATTTCCCAGAGACTTATTATGCCCCCATGCATTTGGATGTCCCAAACTTATTTTATCCTTGAAATATTTGTTTCAGTACTATTGCAGAACTTGTGTTCAATGGATCAAGCTTTGGGAAGATTATTTCTAAGAAAACACAGGGCAGGCAGGACTCTTGGGATCTGAGATGTTACAGTGGAAGTAGTCCTCTGGAATCTTTTAGAGGAGTGAGGAGAGAGAAAAAAAAAAGGGAGATTTTAGAAACTAGCTTTTGGTGTTCTGTGTTCTTTCTCCAACACGATCCCAGATTATTCCCTGTAGCACTTAATCAGAACTAGGAAATTTGGAGTGGGGGAATTCAATGGTAACTGTCAGGCAGAATTCTTCGTTATTCTTCAACAAGTGGTATGGCAGTGCAATCCTGTGTAGGAGTTTTGTTGTTGTTGTTTTTATACCAGAGACTGACCCTGTGTTTTTATTCAACAAACGGCAGTGATTTCTGGCAACAGCAATTTCTGTAGCAAGTACTCTGAATAGTGATCGGGCCAGAGATATGATGTATTTTATAATAGTAACTAAAACACATCATAAAGTGTTGTTACGAATATATTTTTAAAGAGGACTTTTGTTGCTTCATTCCCCCTTCTGATTACCCCCCCTTTCTTTATCCCTTTCTTCTCCTACCGATCTTCCTAGTTCTATGTTCCATAGATGAGAGAAACCATATGATAATTGTCTTTCTCTGCTTGACTTATTTCACTTAGCATTATCTCCTCCAGTGCCGTCCATGTTGCAGCAGAAGCATGAGAGACTATGGACTCTGAGAAACAAACTGAGGGCTTCAGAGGGGAGGGGGGCGGGGGAATGGGATAGACCGGTGATGGGTAGTAAGGAGGGCACGTATTGCATGGTGCACTGGGTGTTATACGCAACGAATGAAGCATCGAACCTTACATCAAAAACCAGGGATGTACTGTATGGTGACTAACATAATATAATAAAAAATATTATTATAATAAAAAAATAAAAAAAATAGAGGACTTTTGTATAGGATTTAACTCTTTCATCTCTTCTTAATGATTATCTCTTAACTACGGCATGATGGGAACTCTCTTTTTCAGGATACATAATTGTTCACTATTTTAATTACACTAGATAACCCATGTGGAAATTTACTTACCTGGTTAATGATTCTTTTTCTTTTTTTTTTTAAGGTTTTTTAAAAATTTATTTTTTAAAAGTTAACATGTGCCTAAAAGGAAACGGAAAAACACGAGAAGGAAAGAACAAAGTCATCCATAATCACAAGCAGTTTACAGTTTGACTTCTAGGTCCCCAGTGTGTATCTACACAAGTAAGCATTTTAATGTAATTAAGGCTGTACAGTTATGTGTCATACTTTTTCATTCATACACCATGAATATTTACCATTTCAAAGTCTCCAAACTGTGAGTATTTTGGTAACCAAAAATACACTACACCAACTTCATCTGAAAGAAAAAAAAATGTAATCCTGCCTTTCTTGGTGACAAAAATTTCATAAAAGACAAAAATGGTTAATGATTCTTAACCAGGGATCAGTAGGCATAAAAAGTTCTGTATAGCTATTTAAAAATAGATGAGACTGGGCCCACACCCACAGTTCTGGTGGGATTTGTGAGGGGCTCTCAGGTCTGTGGTTTTCATAGTGCTTCTCGGGTGATTCTGATACATACCTTGAGTTGAGAATCCTTGAGATGAATATAACTAAAATAATAGAAATGGATTATTTTTCATTTATGAAACAGCATGGTGTGCTAGACTTCACACCATTCTCATTGATGATAGTGCCTGTAAGAATGTACATTTTAAAGTAAAAATGATTAGCCAACACCCTTATTTGTGTCTGGGTGTCCTATCATCTAAACATTCCTTTAGAGGGAAATTTGGTTATCAGTGGTCGAGGGGGAAAGGCAGGAGACTGGCTCATCTTCTTGTAGAGTGTTAGGTACTAGACTCCTTTTTTTGAGGAAAATTCCGTAAGACTGTGGTTTATAGGCACTTTTGATGAAGGGAAATGTGATATTTCAGGGTAAGGAAAATAAGGAGCAGCAGAGTCTCTGGGGGTTGCTGTATCAAGAGACGGGGTAATGAGCAGGGAGTAATGGAGCTGAGCTTTCATTTCTTGGCTTGATGTTCACGCCAGCTCATTCTACTCACATCGTTGGTACAACTACCAGTGATGATATTTTGGGTTTGCAAATAACAGAGAAACTTAAGCCACTTGGTGTTTCCATGAGGACATTGCTTAAAAAATGGCCATGAACAATTTTGCAGAAAATGGGATGTTTGTCAAACTAGAGGATCAAATTCTGTTATCCTTCTGTGTGGGTAGGAGGAGATCCTGGTTAACAGTATTACAACATCTGTAAATCTCCTAAGTAAGCTTCCTAGGATGGAATGGTCAAACGATAGCTTACTGTACAGAGTGGAATATCGAATTATCCTCATATTAACAATTTCACCTTTTTTGTTTTTCTGACCTGCTAGCAAGCTAAAAAATGGCTTTTGAGAGAAAAGGTTGGGATTTCACTAACTGTGGAGTGGGTGAGAGGGTGATGTGTCTAAGACATCTGTCACTCTACTGATCTCCTAGGTTGATTCAGAACTGTCCTAGAATGGAATCTGAGGATAAACTGGACACTGTGTGGATTAGGGCATGAGTTTTCTTTGAGTAGCTTGGCTTAACATCTAATTGCCTCAGTTGCACACCTTTCAGAACCTTGGATTCTCATGTTGTTTCTCTTAAGAATCAACCACCTTAATCCCTACTTGTTAATCCTTCAGGGGAATTGTGCATGATATTAGTACATTATTGTGCCTGATTTTGTTTTATATATATTCAAACCATAGGAGGATGCGTGACCCTGTCTAATACCTGTTTTATTTGAAATGGATTATTTGCCTAAACTTTTCAAATTAGAACCTGACTAGAATCTTACATCCTCATCCCATCCCCACAAAATACTCAACCCAAATATTACAGTATAATTGAAATTAGATTAAAAAAATTAAATGACATTTTGTGAGCTGTTTAAAAGGGTCAGCAATGTGTTTGAGTGCTACGAGATTAACCTTTGCTCATTTGGGAAAATGCAGACTTCAATAGGGATTCTGTGGCTGGTGTTGCACTTGCTAAAAGTTTAAAACAGTAATTTTTTCCTAAGAAAGGTCATCTTGAGCTAAAATGTCAAATAAATTATTTAGATTACTGAATTAGAAAAGTGAGGATCTGACAGGCTGAATTTTTTATGCACATTAGCCACAGCCAGGGTCTCTCTATGCTCTTTTTATTAGGTAAAGTGCACCCCCTTGCCTCTTATTAAAAATCTCTCCATTTACTCCAATACACTTCCTTTGATAGATGACTGCTGCTTTTGAGCATCCAAATACACGAAGCTGCTGAATTCATATGGCCTGTATTCATCTTGTGTGCCTCTAGGCCGGATTCTAGCAAAGAGGCAAACGGGAGTGGGGAAGGGGGGGGGGTGGCACAGAGGGAAGAACATACATGTAAGCGCATACTCCAACAATAATTGTTCTAGATGTGCATTCAAAGATATAAGCGTGTATATAAACATATATATATATATATTATAGTAAATATATATATTTAAGCAAGATAAGCTTAGACTCTAGTAAAAGAGAAACCCTTTCTAAGGATATATGGTATGTAGTATGTTTCCAATAGGGGACACACAATATTATCTTATTGTTCCCACTTAAGAAATAATATAAAAAATTTAAGTGGCTTTGTGACCATGCCACCTGATTCTAGAAGCAAGGGTACTCTTTGAAGGAACCTCTAGGTGCCACTGCCACCTTGGGGATATGGCAATTTTCTGATTAGTGCTTATTTTATAGAATACTCTGAGTCTTTTCAAAAACTTTCTTATTGCAGGTAGATGATGCCAGCATTGGTTTTATTTTACACATGAGAAAATTGAGTTATGGAGCTGTCAAAGTTAGCGATAAGGCTTGGTTACTATCACAGACTTGCAGACTTGAGTCGTAACATTGTCTCCTGGGTCCTTCTTCTCCAGGATGTCTATGTCAAATCTGTGTTTTTTTAAGCGAAGAAGTTCTTTAGAATGTTTAGCTGAATATTTTGGTACCCATAGGTGGAAATGGCATTTTCAAGTGTCTTTGTATCTTTTATACATAAAATACAGAGTATTCTGCATTTCTGTGAGATTTTTAGCTTCTACCTCTTATGTTTCTGATAAATACACGTATACCCAGTTCCTCTTCAGTGAACTTTACTCTCTAGAATAATTATTTTTCCAAGGGGCTTTTCACATCCATCTCAAAAAATTCTCCTTATATGGCTAAGGACTGTAAGGCTTAGGGAGAACCTAAATATTATATAAGCCTGGGGTAGAGTTGAGACTAGAACTCACAATTTATAGATTATTGGTTCTGAATCTGTGGTTAAATTCCATCCATTCCTTTTCTTCCTCTTCCTTCTATAAGTTCATCCCCCTCCCCCTTTTTTGGTGTCCTCTTCTTCCTTCTGTCTTTGACTTTCTACCAACCACTCTCTTATTTGGATAATGTTGGTACCCTGTATTTCTCGGTTTCCTGGGAGTTGAACAGAGCTTAATGACTAATTCTGGCTAATGGAAAGTGGGTAGAAATGATGTGTGTCACTTCTGGGTTGAAGAACTGAAAAGCTATCATGCATCCCTCTAACTACTTTTATTGTCTTGGCAATTGTGAAGGAGGACTTGAGTTGTGATGATAAGATTAAAACTTTGAAGTCAACCCTGTGTAGATGCCCTGGAGAGGCACTGTTATCTGTAATGGATTTTCCATGTGGTAGACATTAACTTTTCTTGGGTTAAGTCTTTGGGGTTTCAGGGTTATTTATTACCACAGCATAACCTAGCTTATTCTGACTGAAACAGATTAAGGGTGACTCTTTGTTGAGAATTTTACTTTCAATAAAGAGTCATTACATTTTTTTGTTTTGTTCTTCTCTAGACCCTTTATCCTAATTATTTTACTTTTTATAGGATCTCTGGATATCTAAGTTCATATAAGGTGAGCATTCTTTTCTTCTGTCCTAAGTGATTTTTCTCTGTACATTCTTAGATAATGCTTATACTTGATCTGTCTCCGAGATAGAAATAAGAAACCAGGAAGTGTTGACACAAAAAATATTATGTCCCAATATTTGTTACATGTATTTGAAGAAAAGAGTCCCGGGCAATTTTGGAGTTTACAAATGTCTAGTTCTAGAGAAAGAGTTCAAAAAGAGGAAAATGAGAGGGTTTCAAAATGTCTATTTCTTTTCTATCACTGTAAAAATAAAGACGTATTGCTTTCCCATGGCCCATTAGATCACTGAAATTTGGCATGCATGTCTGTGGTTTTCAATTGATCTTTAATTTGAAAGCATCTGAGAAGTGGTCTAGGAATTGCTGGTCCCTAAATATAATTTTCCAAATATCATCTAAATTTTTGGCATTGAAGTTACACTAACTTTAAGAGCTTAAAAAATCGGCTGATTCAATACAAAAGATAGCTCAAACTTTTTCAAGCTTAAATTCTTTGTAGGGGGGTAATACTATCTCAGGGATAATGCATTTCCAGGCAACTTTCTTAAGTTAAGAAAAGGCCCCTGGATCGAAAAAGGCTTTTTATTTGTGGCCCAAGCTATTGTAGGTTCAATTGTGTATATGTACTTGGGTATAATTCTGATTTATCCAGAATTCACTAGAGGCTGACGTAAGGGTATGTTATGCCATTTATTCACAGTTCCATGCCCAAACAACATTCCCAGAATATCCCTGGAACGAGAACTTTCAGTGATTCCTGAATTAAGTCCAAACTCCTTTGCTTCTGTGTTTCTCTATAATTTAGTCTCTTTCTCTACAAACTGCTTTCATTAGATACACTCTCTGGTTCAGTTGAACAGCTCATTCTGAGCTTAGAGGCTTAGAGGCTAACTTGGGGTTTTCTTCCTCCCTTCTTCTCTCCTATGTTGGCTTACCCATTCTTTAAGAACCAGTTCTTCCGCTAAGCATTCTTCTATTACTAAAGGCAAAAAGCTTCTAGTGGCTACCCTTGGGACTGAACTATGCTTTATTTACCTTACCTAATAAATCATAAATCTCATGCGGGAGATCTGAGAGAGAAATACATGATTTCAATCCAATGGTATATTCTAAGTAGAATAATAAACAATTGGATTAAGCTAACCCTGACTTGAAGGGACATTCGTAAGAAAGAGGAGATCTGCATCTGAGGTGGTTTTGCAATGTGTAGCTTACACATTTCATCTGCTTATCAGTCTGGCATTCGTGGTGTGCAAGAAAGAGGTGGTTCTTTCACCTCAAGTGCTCTAGAAAGGATCATCTAAAACTGGGATATAAACAGGGGTTCATGGTTAAAACAGATCATAGGACAAGTACATTTCACACAGGAACAGGATAATCCAGAGAATCTGAATTCTCTCCACTCCAACTATTAGAAGTTCCTCACCATCTCCACTTGAGCACCACGGCTTATCTTTCACTCACTTGTAAAGGAACCCTGTCCTCCTTTGGTGTCTAACATTTTTTGGAAAGTGGGAAACAGATTTCTATGCAAAGGGTCTGAGGAACCTAGTGACACTTTTTTGTTTGTTTGTTTTCTTGGACTCTATTATATAAATAGGCTAAAATGGCCCCCGTGTATTGGCCTCTGTATTGTTTATTTCTTTATAGCAGGCTAGGAGAGTTAGCTCAAAGCCTACCAATGCCAAACTAAAAATCTTACATATGTACTTCTTAAATATCACCCAGATAAGCATATTTTAAGCCTTTGAGAGCATATACCCCACAAAATTACATCTGATATCTTCAAAATTATGCCTTTAGAGCTCTCTGGCCCAGAGACTGCAGAGTGACATGGCCTAGGCATGTAAGTTCTACCTCTGATTTCCCTGTCTCCCAAGAGTTCCATTGTCCTCCTCATCTTCTGGGTGTTGGCCCTGTGCTGCTGTCTCTGAAAAGTCTTCTACTCCTCTGGGAGGGCTTCTTTCATGCAACTCTGTCTAAGCATGGCCCAATAAAGCTTGTTGTGCAATACTGTCATCTTATAGTCCTGTCTTTTTCTTGATCAGCCCTGAAATCCTTTTTTTTAAAAAAAGATTTTATTTATTTATTTGACACAGAGAGAGACAGCCAGCGAGAGAGGGAACACAAGCAGGGGGAGTGGAAAAGGAAGAAGCAGGCTGCCAGCAGAGGAGCCTGACGTGGGGCTCGATCCCAGAACACTGGGCCCACGCCCTGAGCCGAAGGCAGACGCTTAATGACTGTGCCACCCAGGCACCCCAGCCCTGAACTCCTTGAACTTATCGCAGATACCTCTATATTTTCCCCAGAAATAAGCAAAAGTGCTGTTACCAGTTTTTGCCAACTTACTAGCCCAATCAGAATGGATACCAAATATAAGTCATTGACAGAGTTTGTATTTGTATAGCACTTCACTTTGGTAGAGTGCCACCAGATATCCAAATGGGTTAGATTTATTCACTTATTCATTCAGGAATGTATTGAGTGCTTACAATGTGCTTGGCATTGTCCTGAAACTCCACCAACTATTGCTAACTATAGGTGTTAGAATACTGTTGAGTATATCAGATCAGCTCTGACTGGGCTGGCATGGCTGTGAAATTCTCCTGACAGCGGATCCCATAGGTAGTGTGGCCTTCAGTCCTGGGCCTTCTGGGAAAGGTGCTGGGATAGTGTTCTGGATCCCTAGAATATACAAGTGCTGTTGGCCAAATTGTAGAGGGTGCAGCCCCCCCCAAACTTCGAGGAAGCCCATGGATACTTGGACCATGGCTTGACCAGAAAATCTTTAGGTGGTATATCAGCCTTCTAGAATCACCTTGATAGCCAAAAATAAACATGTTGCAGTAAGGCCCTTGTCTGAGAGCTTTCTGAGATAAAGTAGTTCTTACTGTAACTATGGGAGCATAAGTGTACCATAACTTGAGTTCAGATTCTGGAGAACTTGGACTAGTCTAAAGGTGCATGACATCTTCAGTTTAAACACTTCTGCCATTGCTGGGATCAGCTGAACCCAGGGTCTTCCTGTAGGTGGTGTTATGGAGTGAATTGCGTCTCCCCCCAAATTCAAATGTTAAAGCCCTAATCTCCAGTGTGACTGTATTTGGAGGTAAGGCTCACAAAGAGGTAATTAAGGTTAAATGAAGTCATAAGGTTCGGGCCTTAATGTAATAGAAGTGGTGTTCTAGTAAGAAGAGGAAGTGACATCAGGAATGCATACACAGAAGAAAGGCCAGGTGAGGACACAGCAAGAAGGCAGCCATCTGCAAGCCATGGAGAGAGACCTCAAGAGAAACCAAACCTACCCCTGATCTTGGATTTCTAGCCTCCAGAACTGTGGAGCCACCCAGTCTGTGGTGTTCTGTTATGGCAGTCCTAGCAGCCTAATACAGTTGAGTTGTCAGCAGAAGGTTAGCTTTGCAACATATGTGATAAATAGATATAAGAAACCTCTGAAACATGAAGCCAAGGGAGATATGTAATAGCGTAGGCACTTGTCATTTCAAAAACATGGATCGTATCCTAGGTTTTCTGGATAGGAAGGACAGACTTCATCTTATAGAAATCCAAGAATAGAGGCTATGATGGATGTAGTCTTGGCTTCAAAGAGGCTATAAGGATCCCAGCAACAAGGATATTTGGTAATTACTCTCATTTTCCACCACCAGTGTGCATGAACCTGACTTAGGTCTGTTTCTTTCCCTCCCACTTTGAAAAGCCTTATTTTTAAATTATTTTTATTTATTTATTTATTTATTTATTTATTTATTTATTTATTTATTTTTGCTAATCTATATATATTTTTCTCTTCTCTATAAATTCCGTTAAACTTCAGCTGACAAGTGACCCATGAATGGGCCTGATTCTTTTCAACTTCTTCTCCCGTTACTTACCTATTTGTTCTGTAAGTCAAGCTTTAGAGTTCTTGAGAGTTCTGGGTAACCTTTGAGCTGTGGGAATCTGGACCAAAGAATTCCCTGGCCTCATCACCTCTCACCAGAAGTGGATAGACTAGAGCCACAGGACCCAATACCTGGTTATCTAATGGCTAGAAGTGGGTTGTGAATGGGAAGGTAATCTGATTGACAGCCTATGTACTATTGACATTTTTGTTGGCATTATCCACATCTCCTAAGGGACAAGGACAATAGCCCAGAAATATAACTTTGGGTCACTGAAAAATGAAATGATTTGATGTTACACCAGGATAACATCTCGCTATTGTCTTAGGCCCCTCTCTATGAAAGGCTTTTGGAGGACAGGTCTTATTAATGAATATATGGGTATAAAACCCAAGTCCAGGAACTACATTCCATTCCTCACCTCTTCTGCACGAGGTTGTAAAGCTTGTTGTTCATTAGGTGCTGAAGCATTGTTTAGACACTGGGTAAGCTAAAGGGATAAATATAACAAATTGGTTCAAGTATTGCTTGGCCCTCTACTCATTACCCTCTCATGAGAGTGCATATTTTACCCTTGGAGAGAAAGGCTCATTAAAGCCTTATCCCTTGGAGCTGTTGTAGCAGGTTGAATATTTGAAGGAGTAGTTACCCCTCTAGCACTTTAGTACATTTAGCCACATTGAGAAGATAAAAAATGTTTCTTATGCTGACTCAGTTGGGAACTGAGCTGGTCATAAAATTGTCCAAATAAATTAGAAATCGAGATAGCACATCCAGACTTTCTAAAAATATTTCAGGTATAGGGGCAGCTGGGTGGCTCTGTTGGTTAAGTGGCTGCCTTCAGCTCAGGTCATGATCCCACAGTCCCAGGATCGAGCCCCACATCAGGCTTCCCTGCTCAGTGAGGAATCTGCTTCTCCTTCTGCCCCTCCTCCTGCGCATGCTCCATCTCTTTCTTTCTCTCTCAAATAAATAGATAAAATCTTTTTTAAAAAAATGTTTCAGGTATAGTTGTTGGGAAGGTGTTCAGATGTGACATTGTGCCTTGTTGGTAAGAGTGAATTGTGTGTATGTATATCAGTCAATCACAGAATGTGCCCAAGTGTCCTGAAAGAGGTCTATTTTCACCCAGAGGAGGTCATCTCAGCTGGGCTCTTAATCCAGAGAACCAGAGCATCCAGCATACTCACATGCTTCCACACTGTTCTTTGTGCCCCAAGGATGAGAAGTTAATGAAATACAATCTGGTTCCCAACCACAGGGTTGAGTCATAACTGGAATGGATAACGAAAGTGTAGGAGCTCAAACAAGTGGGGGTGAGTGAGGTGATTTACTGAGTTATCTATCCAAGGGAATGCTTACCAGAGAGAGAATAGAATC
Source organism: Ursus americanus (assembly GCF_024610735.1). NCBI lineage: Eukaryota > Metazoa > Chordata > Mammalia > Carnivora > Ursidae > Ursus > Ursus americanus. The sequence continues at coordinate 21,949,173 of NC_142162.1, read as the reverse complement.
AGAATCCCAAAATGAAGATAACAGACTAGCAGCAGGTAATGTAAACAAGGTGGAAGATCTGGGCAGTACAGGGCCTGGAGAATGAGCAAGAGTTGGCAATAAGACTAGCATCCAATAAGAGGGAGCTGAATATGTGGAGGTTAAATTATTTGCTGGTACACTTTACATCTCACCAGCAGTACTGCTGGGCTGGGGGTGGGTAATGAAAAGGATGTGGCTGAGAGAGACAGTAGCCGTTTCACTGTCTCTGAAATCCTGTTAAACTTATAGTCAGCTACATAATTTAGCACTTATTTCATATGTTAGCTCTTTAAGCATTAGTTTTATACCTCATAGCATATGCTGCAATCCACTAGGAACATTAGTGGGTTACACAGGAATGCTTCTTGATTGATTGATGGGTAGAGTCCCTTATTTAGAGAGATTTTATGTAATCGAGCTACTGTCTATTCATTTTATGTTTGCAAATATTTTTCCAAGTGTGTATTCAACCTGTTTCCCATATACATATCCAAGTTCTATATCTTACATGTATTTTCTTGCCTGCTTCGTCATCCAAATGAATCTACTCTCATCTGCTGCCCATAGTGGGACAATAGGTAATATTTTGGGCACGGAATTGTGCATTGGTACATCTTCAGGATTTGGGAGCTGGAGAGTGAAATCCGAAGGTGGCTGCTGGAGGGGAGTTATTTAATCTAGAGTTGTTGCCACTGCACAACGGGGCATTGGGAAGCAATACAAAAGGGGCGGGGCAGGCAGATGATGGATTTCTTCATTATGCTGTATCTTTGAAAGACTGACTCAGACGACTCAGATGGTTCACTTCAGCCATTAGTGACATGCAGCCCAGTACTCAAACCGTTTATCAGTTGACAAAAAAGAGATTCCAGTGATTCAAGTCCTGAATAATGATGGGAGAACCTGAGGGGAGGTGGGGAAAGTTCATCCATAATTATGAAAGGGTGTGTTTTCCATCCTTTCCCTCCTTCAGCAGTGAGTGAAGACCAGGGCCTCCCTCATTCCGTTCTTTGAAAGGTCCTAAGATGCTTTCCTTATTTGGGGTTAACAGTCATCTTAGGTAAAGCCTGATTTTGTAGATACAGGCTTTAGGGGAAAAAAAATAACAAGTTCCTGATTACAGTTAATCTTTATGATTTCTGGCAACTTGTTTTTTTAAGGAGTAATTACCAGACCTGAGCTGACCATTCCCAAAACTCTGATGGCTAACTGAGGAGGTGAAGTGACTATTCCCGTACCCCAGGAGCTGGCTTCCAATAGTTTTAAGAGCAGGACAGGAGTTAATCGTTGGGGGAGATGTTTTCTTGATTCTGCAAGGGGCTTCTTTGCAGGACTCTCTTGTCTTAGCTGTGAACCTCTAAGTCATGAACTTGTCATTGACTGTTTTTGACATTGGTTAAAAAAAGCCTGAGGGCCAGTACTTCAGACTGGGATGCTGACTTCCCAAACAATTTAAGAGAGTCCCATGGAACTTGGCAAAGATTTTTTTTTAGTGAAGGAACTTGGGATTCTTCTGGTGGACATGGGTGTGAGGTATCTGGGACTCAGAGGAAGGAAAATATGGGAAAGGACTCTGTTCTGTGTTAGGGAGCAGGCTCCTAAAACACAGTGGCAATGGAGCGGCCAGAGAGAGGGGTGATCAGTAGGGTATGCCTGTGACCTAAGTGTAGATGAGCTCAAGAGGGAATTACGTAATTTGAGGAAAAAATTTTTAAGACAATGGGCAAGCCTGTAGTCTAGTGTTTTGTTATATAATCCTCTTTGCTTATCAGAAGGTAACTATTACCTTTCTCTGTGCATTTCTTATGTGTCATTTCTAATCTTCCCAAGGCAGAGGGATGCTCAGGCCTTATGGGGGCAAAGGTCATCAAATCAACACACTCAAAGGGAAATTTTTTAATATTTTAAAATCACCATCATTAAATACTCTATCCATCAGGAAGAACCCACCATCTCATTACTAATTCTTAACTCTACCTTCCTTGAAAACATAATGAAAAAATTAACAATTTTTAAAAGCTTTTCTTGACTTACACATTATGGTGATTCTTTCAGTTCAGTTTCTGTGTCAATAATAATAGCCTCAGCCGTTTCTATACAACCATGTCCACAGCAATTAGGCATCAGGCAGTGTTCTAAGAGCTTTGCATACATTGACTGATTTAATCTTTAAGCAATTGTATGAAGTAAGTAATATGGTTTTCACATTTTATGGATGAGGAATCTGAGGTCAAGGTTCACAGCTAAGAAGTGCCAAAGATTTAAACCCAAGCAATTTAGCTCCAGAGTCTATTCTTTATGTCTTTATGTCTGGGTTCAACCTGTGATCCTTTTATTATGCTTGCATTTTGTTTTCTACTGATTTAAATATTTTCTCATATTCAAAAGTTTTCATAAATGGACTGGATATTGCCATTATAATCTTCTTGAGATCAGGAACTTGTCTAAAGCACATGTAAGTTTTCATAATCATCATTTCTAGCATAAAGTGGCAGCTCACTGTGCATTTTGTCTAACTAAATTATACTTGGTATTTGATTTCACTCAAGAACTTTTACTAAAATTTTAGTATTGCCTTATTCTCTGTGATATTGAAATACCTTTAATCTTACATATTTAGTGAATAAGGAACATTTTACAAAATAGCAATATCTGTTAATTCACGTAACAATTATTTCCTGAGTACCTACAATGTTTTAGGCCCTGAGCAAAGCATTTGTATTACTGAGCTCTCATGAACTCAGTCTGTATAAGGAGGTCCTCCTAATTATTTGCCATGAAGGAAAAAGAATTTAGTATGACTAGAGAGTGGAATAAGGGAATTTGTATGGTCTGAGAGAGTCAGGAAAAGCTTCCTGGAAGAGGTGATGCTCGAGTTGAGATCTGAAGGATGAACAGGAGTTAGAATGTTCCATGGAGTTCAGGATAAGCCTGACTACCTCTCTGCACTTGTGTTACACTCATCAGATGAGTCATACTCCTTTTTCTCAGGTTCTTTTACATGTTGTTCTCTCTGTCTACAATAAATTCTCCTACTTTCTCATTTCTACTTCTGTTATTTCAAGTGATATACTTTGGGCATTGGTGTTCTTGAGGCATTGTATTAGAGTTCTCTAGAGAAACAGAACCAATAGGTCATAACTAATTCCTACCTCAATCTTTACCTATCTCTACTTCTATCTCTATCTCTGTATGTATTGGTATAGATACACACACACACACACACACACACACACACACACACACAATTTGTTTTCAGGAATTGGCTCATGCTGTCATGAAGGTTGGGAAGTCTGAAACCTGTAGGGCAGCCCACAGGCTGAGGACTAAGCAGAAGTTGATGCTGCAGTCTTGAGACAGAATTTTTTCTCTAGATCTTGTTTTTTGCTCTTCTACTTTCCACGTGATTGGATGAGGTGCAACCACATTATTGAGGGTAATCTCCTTCAGTTACAGTCAGCCAATTCTAGATGTCAACCATATCTACAAAATTATCTTCACAGCAAACCTAGATTTGCCTTTGATAAATAAGGGGTACTAAAGCCCAGCCGAGTTGACACATAAAACTAACCATCACAGGGATTAATATCTATGTTCAAGTAGTTTGTGATAATTGTATGGCTTTCAGTTATATTCTTAACCTGTCTTCATCTTTACAGGCCAGGTCTTTCTACACACTCTGCTCTTGGAGGTCCTGTTCCTCTACTTTGGAGGTCCTATACGTATATTTTAAGAACATCAGTTGAACAGTGTCCTTTATTTTATATTTAAAATCTTTCTTGCTGTTGGGAATATTACCCCAAATTCACTAGTACATTAGGTCCATTTCTTCAGGGAATAGTCTGTAATAACTCCTCATCTCGACATTTTCCTGAGTTCAAACTGATAGCATAGTCTGAGCCCGTTTTTTATTCCTTCATTTAATCCTTCATTAATCAACAATGATTTTTAGTACCAACTGTGTATAAATGCTCTATCCTATATGTTCTGATGCATATATAAAATTGAATAAGACATCTTTATATTCTTTTTATTCCCTGAATTACTATTTAGCTGACCACAGAGAAACACATTTACCATCATTCAGCTCACTTTCAAAGCCTTTTCAATTGTCCTGCAGTTTATCCCTATTGACTGGGTTTTCTACAACCTGAAAGATAATTGTCTGCAAGCATGGGGATTTCATTAGATACTCCCTCGTCTAGATTATTTATAAATATGCCTTGGCTTTGATCCTTAGGAATTTTCAATGCTTAAACTTATCTGGCTAAAGAAGAATTTATTTATGCCTCCCCTTTATAATTTAAGTTAGCTTCCTACTTATAACCAAATGTCCCTTTAAGCTCACTGTGACTTCTATTAAGTAAAGTTTTTACTAGATTGTAACATATGTACGGAGAAATTATTAAGTAACATGTTGTTGCAAAGTGAACATACCCATGTAACTATCACCCAGTTTAAGAAATAGTTATCAACACTCTCCAAGAGTCCTCTCATTCTCTCTATCTTCATTACCCACTCCTAAAGGTGAAAGAAGGTTTCTGATGTCATAATTAAGTAGTTTTACATGATTTTAACTGTGTACAAATGGAATTATACAGTTTGTGCTATTGTCAGTCTGGTTTCTTTCTCTTTGAATTATTAGCTGGGAAATGTAATGCTAGTAGACCCATGTTGTTTGGAGTAACAATAGTTGGTTCATTCTTAGTGCCGTACAGTATTGTACTGCATACACATTCACAGTTGTCCATTCTACTGTTGATGAGCATTTGGGTAGATTCCAGTTTTGGCTATTTAATGGTAATATAGACATTTGGAAATGTCCTTTGATGCATATATGTATGCATTTCTGTTGGGTATACGTCTAAGAATGAAATTGTTGAGTCATAGGGTGTGGTTATGTTCAGCTTTAGCAGATATTGGCAAACAATGTCCCAAAGTGATACCACCAATTTATGAGTATTCTTATTGTTCCATGTTCTCATCAGCAGTTAGTATAGTCAGCCTTTACATTTCAGTCTTTTGTCATTTTATTTTGAATCTCCAACAACTGAAGATGTCGAACACTTTTTATAGTTTACTGACTGGTTTGTTTCTTTGTAAAGTACCTATTAAGTCTTTTGCCCATTTTTTTCTGTTGTCTTTTACTTTCTTATCAGTTTGTTGGAATTACATGTTAGACACAAATTCTTTGTCAGGTATATATTGCAAATACTTCTACTCTGTGACTTGCCTCTTTAAAATGATGTCTTTTGATGAACAGAAATTCTTATTTTTAATGTAGTCCAGTTTATCAATTTTTTCTTTATGATTAGTATTTTGTATAGAGTTAAAATATATTTGTCATCCTGAAGATACTCTGTTTTCTTCCAAAAGATGTATTGTTTTTGCTTTCGTATTTAAATCTCCCATCCATCTGTAATTAATTTATATATATATATGAGGTATGTATCAATATATTTTTTCCTTTTTAAAATATGTATTTTCTTTTTACTATATATAATTTTTTTATATATAGACATTTAGTTGGCCCAGTGACTCTTATTCAGAAGATCATCTTTTACCCATAGCCTTCAAGGTAATCTTTATCATTAATCAAATAACCACATGGATTTATGTATGGATTTGATTTATGTATGTATTCTTTGTTATGTTCCATTGGTCTATTTATATTTCTTTGGGCCAACATTACAGTTCTTTTTTTAAAAAAATTTAATTTATTTATTGATTTTGAGAGAGAGAGAGAGCGTGCACGCACACATGCATGCACACCGGTGGGGGGAGGGGCCGAGGGCGAGGCAGAGAGAGAGAATCTCAAGGAGACTCCACACTGAGCACAGAACCTGATGCAGGGCTCTGTCTCATGACTCTGAGATCATAATCTAACTGAAATCAAGAGTCAGATACTTAACCGACTGAGTCACCCAGGAGTCCCAACATTACACTTCTTAATTATTGTAGTTTTGCAGTAATTTTGGGTATATCTTAATACAAATCCTTCAGTTTTGGTTTTGTTCTAGATTGTTTTCACTATTCTTGGTCTTTTGTACATCTGTATACATGTTAGAATCAGCATATCAAATTGCACACATGCACAGAAATCTGTTAGGAGTTGTTTGAGATAACAGTAAAACTCTACAGGTCAAATTTAGGAGAATTGACACTTTTTCATTATTGAGTCTTTCAGGTCCTCAATATGGCATATCCTGCAATTATTTAGATTTTTTTGGTAAAATTCTCTTAATTGTTTCATTACTGCTATAAGGAAATAGAATTAATTTTTGCATGTTGACAATGAATCAGGGAAATTACTAAATCAAATTGGTAATTCTAATAGTTTATAGGTAGATTCTTCTGGATTTTTTTTTCATTTCTAAATAATTATAGTTTTGTTTCTTCCTCTCCATTTATTATATCTTATTTTGTCTTGCCATATTGACTGCTAGGATGTTTAGTAAAATTTTGGACATAATTAGTGATAGCATACATCTTCATCTTGTTCCCAATATTAGGAGGGAAACTTTCAATAGTTTGCTATTATTATATTTGCTGTATGGTTTTTATAGATACTCTTTACAATATTAAAAATTCCTAGAGAGGAGGTGGTTTGAGATGGCAGTGTAGGGAGATCCTAAATTCACCTCATCCCACAGACAAAACAAATCTATAGCTACATGTGAAACAGTCCCCTCTGGAAAGAACCCAAGAACTACCTGAACAACTAATCCACAATGAAGGATAAAAGGTCCATGTCAAGACCAGTAGGAGAGGCAGAGACATGATCTCACCAAAACCCCACCCGAGTGCAGGGACCCACAAATAGGAGGGACATCTCACAAATATGGAACTTCTTCATGAGAAGTAAGGGATTTGTGCTCCACGTTAGACACCCCAGGCCTTGGGACCTGCACGGGAAGGATGAACCCCCCAAAACATCTGGATTTGAAAACCAATGGGGCTTATGTCCTGGAGAACCAAAGGACCTTAGGGAATGGAGAGTCCTCTCTTAAAGGGCTTGCATGCAGACTCATTTGCCCCAGGACCTTATGCAAAAGCAGCAGTTTGAAAGAACCTAGACCTTATGTGAAGGGATTCATTTGCTATCTTAAAGCATCTGTCACAGGGCATGCTACTGAACTACTAAAGAGTCAACAAAAAAAGTCAAAGGAGAAATAAAAAACATACCTTGAGACATACATTTCCTCTGAAAACTATAAGACATTGAAAAAAAAATTGAAGGCAACACAAATGGAAAGATAAACCATGCTCATGGATTGGAAGAATTAATATTCTTAAAATGTCCATACTATTACAAGTAATTTACAGATTCAGTGCAATCCCTATGAAAATACCAGTAGTATTTTTCACAGACTAGAACAAATTATCCTAAAATTTGTATGTAACCACAAAAGACCCCCAAGTAGCCAAAGCAATCCTGAGAAAGAACAAAGCTGGAGGTATCGCAATTCACATTTCAAGATATACTACAAACCTATAGTAATCAAAATAGTATGGTACTGGCACAAAAATGGACACATAGATTGGTGGAACAGGATAAAGAGCTCAGAAATAAACCCATATGTATGGTTAATCAATCTATGACAAAGGAGGCAAGAATATACAATGGGGAAAAACAGCCTCTTCAATAAATGGTGCTGGGAAAACCGGACAGCTATATGCAAAAGTATGAAACTGGGCCACTTCCTTATACCGTACACAAAAATAAATTCAAAGTGGATAAAGACCTAAACCATTGAAATCTTAAACCATTGAACTCCTAAAAGAAAACATAGGCAGTGATCTCTTGGACATTGGCCTTAGTAATGTATTTATGGATAAATCTCCCCAGGTAAGGGAAGCAAAAGCAAACAAACTATTGGGACTGCACCAAAATTAAGAGCTTTTGCATAGTAAAGGAAACCATCAACAAACAAAGGCAACCTACCGATTGGAAGAAGATATTTGCAAATGACATACTGATAAGGGATTAATATCCAAAATATATAAAAAACTCACATAGCTCAACAACAAAAAGCAAACCATCCAATTAAAAAATGGGCAGAGGATCTGAATAGACATTTTTCCAAAGAAGACACACAGGCACGTGGAAAGGCACAGGCATATGGAAAGATGCTCAGCATCACTAATCATCAGGAAAATGCAAATCAAAACTTCTGTGAGATATCACATCAAGCCTATTGGAATAGCTATGATCAAAAAACCGAGAAATAAGTGTCAGTGACAATGTGAAGAAAAGGGAACTCTTGGGTACTGTTGGTGCGAGTATAAATTGGTACAGCCACAGTGGGAAACAGTATGGAGTTCACTCAAGTAATTAAAAGTAGAACTTCTCTATGATCCAGCAATTCTACTTCAAGGCATTTATATGAAGGAAATGAAAACACTAATTTGAAAAGATGTATGTACTGTTATGTTTATTGCAGAATTATTTACAGTAGCCAAGATATGGAAACAACCTGTGTCCATTGATAGATGAATGGATAATGAAGATGTGGTATATACACACACATACAACTGAATACTACTCAGTCATAAGAAAGAATGAAGTCTTGCCATTTGTGACAACATGGATGGATCTTGAGATTATTATGCTAAGTGAAGTAAGTCAGACAAAGACAAATACCATATGATTTTACTTGTGTCAACTAAAAAATAAAACAAACCAACAAAATGAAACTCATAGATACAGAGAATAGATTGGTGGTTGCCAGAGTTGGGGGGCTTGGAGGATAGGCAAAATGAGTAAAGGGGATCAAGAATCACAAACTTCTAGTTATAAAATTAATAAGTTATGGTAATGTAACATATGGCATGGTGACTATAGTCAGTAATATTGTATTACAAATTTGAAACTTGCTAGGTAGGTAAACCTTAAAAGTTCTCATCACCAGAGAAAAAAATTATGTAACTTTATATGATGATAGATGGTAAGTAAGATTTATTGTGGTGATCATTTCACAATGAATGCAAATGTTGAGTCATTATGTTGTATACCTGAAACTAACATAATGTTATATATCAATTATGCTTCAATAAAAATATTCTCCTTTATGCTCAGCATCATATGTCAGTAAGGAATTATAAATTGAAACAATTTGATACCACTAAACAGCTATTGATATGGTAAAAATGCAAAACATTGAAACATCAAATGCTGGTGAGGATGCGGAGCAACAGGAATTCTGATTCATTGCTGATGGGAATGCAAAATGGTGTGATTATTTTGGAAGACAGTTTGACAGTTTATTACAAAACTAAACTTGCTTTCATTATACAATCCAGAAATTATGCTCTTTGGTATTTACCCAAAGGAATTAAAAACATACTTTTACAGAAAAACCTGCAAAAGATATTTATAGCAGATCTTTAAAAAATTATCAAAACCTGGAAATAACTAAGTTGTCCTTCAGTAGGTGAATGGTTAAATAAACTATAGTTTATATCCAGACAATAAGTGATTTTTCAGTGCTGAAAAGAGATGAGCTATCAAGTCATCTTATATAACACTAAAACGTTAAATGTATATTACTAAGTGGAAGAAAACAACTTGAAAAGGCTACGTACAATACAATTCCAACTACTGGACATTTTGGAAAAGGCAAAACCATGAAGATAGTAAAAAGACCAGTGTTTTCTAGGGGATGAGGAGGGAAAGATGAATAGGCAGAACACAGAGGATTTTTAGGGCAATGAAACTATTCCATATATTATAGTGGTGTATACATGTCAGTATACTTTTGTCAAAATCCATAGATGAAACAACACTAAGAGTGAACCCTAATGTAAAGTGCAGACTTTGTATGATAATTGTATGTCAATACAGGTTCATCAGTTGTAACAAATGTACCACTCTGGTGCTGGATATTGATAGTGGGGGAGGTTGGGCATGTTGGGGAGAAGAGGGATATATGGTAACTCTATACTTTCTGTTCAGTTTTGCTGTGAACATAAACTAGTCTAAAAAATAAAGTCTATTAAAATATATAAATACAAAATTAGAAGTCATCTGATCTGGGTGATGATTATAATGGTAAATTTGCAAATAAACTTTTCAGTAATAGAAGAAGTTCTCTCATGTCTTTTTGTCAGATATAAAAGTTTTGTGTGACTTCTTATCAAGAATGGACAGTAATTTGAATCAAATATTTTGTTGTGAGGATGATAATATTTTTCTCCTTTGTTCTTCATTCATTTTGATTAACTACACTGACTTTTTAAAATGAAAACTAACTGTATATTCTTGAATAAATCCCTCTTGGTCATGACATTTTATCCATCTTACTGGATTTATCTTACTAATATTTTGTTTCGTTTATATATATATATATATATATATATATATATATATATATATATATATTTGTAAAGTACTTGTCAGATTTCTCCATCAAGGTTATTCTGAACTGATAAAATGAGTTAGGAAGTGTCTCCTCTTTAGTTCATCTCTGGAAATATTTGTGTATGTTTGGTATTATCTTTATTTTTATTTGTTTTTGTTTTTATTTGGTATTATCTTTAAATTTTTGATATAATTTTTGGTATAATTCACTAGTGAAGTCGGGTTATCTTTGTAGGTATGTCTTCAATTAAAGATTTAATTTTTTTAGATATAGAATTGTTTAAAAAAATTCTTCCTATTTCATATTGATAATTATGTTTTTCAGGGAGTTTGCTCATTTCATCCAAATTGTCTCAAATTTATTGGCACAAAAGAGTTCAGAATATAATTTATATTCTTTTTAGTCTGTGAAAATCTAGTAGTGGCATTCACTTTCAAGTATCTGATTTTAATAAATAGTACATTATCTCTTGATTAATATTATTAGGAAGTTTAACAATTTTTATCATATTCTCAAAGAATCAAATGTTGGTTTTTCTGTATTTTAAGTTCATTTCCAACTTCATTAATATGTTCTTACCTTTTTGTTTAACTTGTTATTCATATTTAGAGTTTTATACTTAACTCATTGACGTTAAGTCTTCCATGTGTTTAAAAATATACATTATAAGGCTTTAATTTTTCCTTTAAGTTTAGCTTTAGCCTTATCCCAAGTCCATTCAATTAGATAGTTTTCTCATTTCCATTGTGATTTTTTTCTTTGTTCATGAATGATAGAGAATTATATTCCTTAATTTTATAAATAATTGAAAATTTTCTAGTTATTCATTTTTGCTTTTCATTTCTAGTGTTATACCGTTCTTTCTTTCTTCTCTTTCTTGGGTTCCAGTTACATATTTGCAAGATCCTCCCCCATCCGCTCCACTATCCCATCTGTTTGTGTCTCTTGCAGTGTTTCCTGTATTTCCCATACTTTTTGTTCTTAATGCTACTGACTTCTCTTCTAGTTCATTAGCTCCTTAGCTTTTAAATCCACCTACTGAATTCTTATTTTCAGTTATTATATTTCTTGGTTCTAGAATTTCCATTAGACCATTTTTATAGATTCCAGTTCTCTGGGGATTTTTGCCAGAAAATTTTTGCCTATTTTTCCTGACTAAATCATAATTATAAAAAAAAATCCTTACTTGATAACATTTGGATCACCTATAGGTCTATTTTTATTGTCTGACTTTTTTCCTTCTTTTATCCTATTTCTTAGCAGGCTTGGTTATTTTTGATGGGGTGCTGGACATTTTGAATGAGAACATTTTGACTCTGAATGTTTTCTTTCTCTAGAGTACATTTATCCTATACTCTGGCAGAAAGCAAAAATGCAAGCCAATCATCTGAATCTAGTCAGGGACAAATGTACTTCAAGGATAATTTTCAATCTTTCTGAGGCTTGGTTTTACTTGAATACGCATTGACTCCTGGATATAGTAACAGAGAACTCAGGGTCTTTACTGGGGTCCTGTCTCATTGTAGGGTCTTGATAGTCTACTTTTGTCTCCTGTACACTGTGAGATTTCCAAAAACTCCACCCCACTTGTCACTTCTTTTTTATGGTTTCTTAGTTTCTTGTCTTGCCCATTTGATCAGCAATGCTGGCGGTGGTTGGTGGGGATAGGAGAGAGCAAAACTGTGCAGAGTGCTGGGCTTACTTCTTTGTGCCTCCTTTATCTCTGTGAATTAGCCCCTCAATAACCTCAGTCGTTACCCCACTCTCATGAGATTGCCAAAGCCCTGGTGGATTCTCTGCTGCCAAGCATCGAATCTTCTACCCAATTTCTTTCCCTCTCTCTGGGCAAAGATTAGCAAGCTCCCTAAGGAGAAAAGAAGCATGCAGAATATGGGTTCACCTCGGTGAAGTTTTCTTCTCTCTAGGATTCTTGTCCCCCAAACCCTGTTGCCTCATCAGCTTTTTGACCTTAGCTAAAAGGGAAATTCTCATGGCCTTTTATTTTGTGAACATACCCTTTGTTATGAAATGCTGAAAAACATCTGGGAAGAGCATATACCCTGTGGTTATTTAATTCTAATGAAGCCATTTGTAAGTGTGTATGCAAAAGCACAGATACTGGGATTTGGTCACTGTAGCAATAATTCAAATGCTTTCTGGACATTTCCTAATTCTCAGTTATACGTGGAAGAAGATAAAGAACATAATTTGCCCTACCATTTACAAAGAAAAAGGAAGATATAATAAGGCTAATATAGTGATAAATTCATATTTCTATAAGCAATTTTCTATGAAAAAAATTCTAGCTTTTATGTTTATTTCTTACAATGAATATTTGGGAAAGAAGTTAGGTAAATTCTAGAAATAGGGTAGGAGATTGCTACGTGGACAAATTAAAAATTAGTAGGGGAGATTTCTGTCTTGGCATTGAGGTTTTTCATTGCTAAATAGTTTTTAAAAACTTTTTGCAAGGCGGTGTTTCCTGTAGGGAGATCTTAGGTATACACATGGAGGCTGACAACAGATGGTCACAGGAAGTGTTTTCTGGTTGTGTCGCTCTGAGGAAGACTATACCCTCAGTCACCCTCAGTTGTCATCATGTGACAGGATGGAGGATAAACGGAGATAATAAATCCTGCCCTGCTTCTTTCATGGGAATTTTGTGAAAATTGAAAAAGTGTGTTGCGCACACATAGTCTGGGGACAAGAAGCTACTGTATAGATGGTGACACAGCAGATTCTTTGACTCAGATATTCAAAGTTTCAAGCAATTTCTGAGCTCTGGATCCTTATTTAGAATTGTTTATTCTGTCTATTCCACATAAAAAAATTATCAGATTCTCTAAACACAAAGCGTAATCCAAAATCTCTTCTGTACCCAAATTTCACAATTTAAGCTAAACAAAACTTTCTGCCTTCTTCCTGCTGTCTTACTGCTCTTGATGCCCCCCCCCCCCCATTACAATGAACAGTCCCCATCTGTAATCCTTTTAACCCTTCTTTGGCTTTATTTTACAGCCTTATGTGTCTTCTGCCAGCCATTTCTTCCTTCTTTCTGGATTAAAGGGGTTAAGCTGCATGGACTTCTTTAGGACCTAAGCTAAGACACTATTTGCAGCCCCAGCCAATAGTACTCAATTGTATTTGCATGAGGAAGCCTTTCTCTACTGCTCCCCCCAACACAAACACAGCACAGGGAACACCCCTTGGCATTCCTGTCACCTACTCTGTTTTCCTTTTCTTCTTGTCTAAGCATGACTTTGCTTATATAGGCTAGCTTTTTCCGCCTGCTCCCTGGATGATTTTGGCCCATTTTCAACTCTCATTCTTTCTGTGGCATTGGGAGTAGTTAGTCATTTGTGCATCAGTGAGAGGAGGGATTTAGTGAATAGGAAGACCATAGACTTTCCTCTTCGGTCCTTCCTTTCTTGACAAAGTAAATCCCACTGAAAAACAGCATTAATAGAGCATGACGGTTTGAAGAATAGAGCCCTAACTGTTGACATTTCTGTTGTCAAGCTAGGTATTATGCTGTGATAAAGAAAAGACACATTTTTAAAAAAGACAATCTCCATGGCATTAGGTTTATTAGTGCAATATCATTGTCATTGTCCTCGACTCCCCAATACACTTAAGGGCCTATCAATATTTCCATTAAAAAATCCCATTTGCTGTCATTTAAAAGTAGCCTGGCTATGTCAGATCATTTAAACTGAAATTATAGATCAATTATTTTTAGGTTTATTATTGAACGTCAAGGCTGGTTAAATTCACTGAATTGGTAGGGGTTGAATAGTCACTGCTCTGAAGGAAAATGGTCAGTATGAAGACAGGATATTATGCAAGCCCTAGAAAGAATTTTAGACATTTAACTTCCTTTAACATGAATCACTGTTAGTTATACATGTGTATCAATGAAAGAATAGATTTACTTCTTCATGGTTGGGATTAGAAATGACCTAAAATAACCTTAGTTCTTCATTTGAGAAATATGAGACGTAACTGCTAGCAAGATACAATAAAAAGGGGTCAAGACCCTCTGGCCTCAGGAAAGACACGGTATCTGTTGAACACTCAGTGTGCCATATTGTGTTAGGTAATAAGCACAATAACCCAACAAGTTAGGGCCGTATTTTAGAGACGAGGAAGCTAAGATTTACAGAGATTAAAAAACTTTCCAAGTTCAGCAGCTAATGAATTGCTAAGTTTGGGGCTCTTGGACTCCAAAAACCTTCATTTTCTTGTGTACCACTGACACACAGGGTGATTTTTTCCAGTGAAATCTACTAGTCACCTGGCCATAGTTTTTCTCTTCAGTTTGACAATGGGGAGAATCTGTCCATGTTGAAAGCTGCTTTCTTGAATCAATGTGTGGCTTATGCTATATCTTTTTAAAGAGTCATTGATCAGATCTAGGTTGGCTAAATTTGAAGTTGGTCTAGGTTTGTTTTTTTTTAATTTAATTTATTCATTCATTTGGCTGAAACACTTTATTTAGTCCCACTAGCAATGCATGCAAGTGTCCCTCCCTCTCAGTCAACCTAAAACAGGTGTCATTGCTTTTTTGTATTTTTGCCAGTCTGATTTTTGTGCAGTGATGTCTCTTGTTAGAGCACTTCCCTTGCCACCAGTGAATTTCAGTGTCTTATCAGCATATCTTGCAGGTCATTGAGATGGCTGTTCTGTGAGTTACCTGTTCACATCCTTTAGGTCATGTTTTTTTCCCTGATGGGGTTGTCTTTTATTTTGGTTGAATTTTATTTAAAAATTGTTGAAATAAAGGTAGGCTATGGATACATGTTAATTAAGCACAGCTATGTGAGGTACCACTAAGTCATACCATATATTAAAGTCCCAGGTCTTGAGAAAAATTACTCCAGAGATCCTCCATGTCATGGAGACATGTCAAAAAGTGGGATTTTGAGCACTGAGAAAAGACTTTCTCTCCCATCCTAAAAACTAGGGGGGAGATTGCTATGGTGTCTCCTCTGTGGCTTTTTAAAGTTGCTTGTGGTATATGCACAGGAATGATAGCTAAAGCATCAACTATGATAAAATTAGCAAACTATCTATTCAAGTCAATAATATTACTTCACAATATTTTTCACTTCACAGTGATACAGTTTGAAGCCAATTGAACGGAATTCAAATCAGTATTTTTTTTTTCCATTGAAAAGCATGTTTCTTCATTGAAGACTACTTTCTTGCTAAATTGGGTATTTTACCTTTGAGTTATTGAAATGTTTTATGTTTTATCTTATAAATAAAGAGAATTCTTTTAATATTCCAACACAAATAAAATTTATTCTTGCTTTTTAAAATATAAGATCTTCAAGCTGAAAGCAAATAGGGTTAATTAGAGAGATTATTATTGAAGATAAATGGCTTTATCCATATGCATATCATATAAAGTTTGATACCATTATATTTGAAGGCTTTATATAAAACATATAATACCCAGATGCTAATACTGGGTATCTACTGGAGAGCTGTGTTTTCCTTTTCTTCTTGTTTCAGGTTTAAATGTTTGAGAGAGTGATTTTCTTCATGTGGATTTTGTAGTTCCTCAGAAAACAGGGATTAGATTTAAATATCTTTCCTTCCTTCCTTCCTTCCTTCCTTCCTTCCTTCCTCCCCTCCCCTCCCCTCCCCTCCCCTCCCCTCCCCTCCCCTCCCCTCCCCTCCCCTCCAATGTAGAGCCATTTAAGCTATTAGAGACTATGGACTCTGGGAAACAAACTGAGGGCTTCAGAGGGGAGGGGGTTGGGGGACTGGGATAGGCCGGTGATGGGTATTAAGGAGGGCACATATTGCATGGTGCACTGGGTGTTATACGCAAGTAATGAATCATGGAACACTACATCAAAAACTGAGGATATACTGTATGGTGACTAACATAACATAATAAAAATTATTATAAAAAAATAAGTTATTATTCCTCAGTATCTACTCTTACGTTCTTCAGGGTGTTTATAGACTCCTTGAATAACAACTCCCCCCTACTAAAGGAAAAAAGTTAAAAAAGATACCTGATAACACTGAATGCCTGCTGGTTCCCAGGTACTGTACTAATCATTTTACACGGATTGTCTTATTTAATCCTCACATGGGATATAGTGACTCTTTTCTCACTAATTTTATAGGGCACTCTGACCTTAGGGAAATTAAATAGCTTGCTCAATGTCAACAGAGTTAGTGTTCTAGCTTTTTAATTTTGTGAACAATATACTTTTTTAGGGCAAGTTTCATTGTAAGCAATTGTTAATTTAAATCTTCATCAAATTATGTTCTTGATAACTTTGCTAAGTATTTAGACTGATCATTATTGATTTTACCTTATAGTGAGGCTACAAAAAGGCTCATGCTAGGAGAAGAAACATCAGCTGTGCGATTTTCTCATTGTTCATTTGTGCCTATATTATTATTTTGTAGTCATGACTCCTTGACTTCTTGCATAAAACATTTTAACTGCTTTCATGTTTTGCAGAATAATTTAGTTAGTGTCTTAGTTCAGGCTGCAGTAGCAAAATACCATAGCTCTGGAGGCTGGGAAGTCGAAGATCAAGGTACTGGCAGAGTTGGTGTCTGGTGAAGGCCTGCTCCCTGGTTCATAGATGGCTATCTTTTTCTGTATCTTCACATGACAGAAGGAGTGAGAGAACTTTGTGGATCTCTTTTATAAGGGCAATAATCTCATTCCTGAGGGCTCCACTCTCATCATCTAATGACCTGCCAAAGGCCCCACCTAATTGGGGATTAGGTTTAACATGAATTTTTTGGAAGACACAAAAAATATATAGTTAGGAATAGATAATATTCATAATTATACAAATCCAGCCATAGTAACCTTCCTGGATTTAATCATAGTTGGTGAAAGGAGACCCATGAGTGAGGACCCTACTCTTAGACCTTCTGCAAGGGAACAGTCCCTTTCCTACTGCCATATTCGTCTAGGACTCAATATGATCTTGGTCTCATAAAGACCAAAGGAGACAGAGGTGGAAATCAGTTTATTAAATATCTTTAATTTTATAAAATATATATACAGAAAAATGCATTAAATAGAAGTACAAAGTTAATGAATCATTAAAAAATAAAAGCTGGGTAACAAACACTGTGGTCAAAAAATAGAATGTACCAACTTTCCAGAATCCCTTCTATATCATAACCTCCCCTTTCCCTTAGAGATGATCATTATCCAACCTTTCATGATCATTGACTCCTTTCTTTTCTCTTTAGTATCATCACCTCTGTATGCATCTTCAATCAGTGTGGGCTAGTTTAGCCTCTTTTTGAACCTTATGTAAGTGGAATTACACACTATGAAGTCTTGCTTAAATGGAGCTTACTGTGTGTCTTAATTTCCCTAACATTAAGTTTGTAAGATTCATCCCTATTGTGTGTGTAGGTGAACTTTATTCATAATTAGTATAATATAGTATTCCATTGCATGTATATTCCATTTGTGCTGGGTGGTGTTGTGCTAATTTGGATAAGCTATAAACTACATTGTCCAGAATTTGCTTCCCTGTGGGGTTATGAGATAGAGTTGGCCAAAAGGAGAATGTGCATGATACTTTGAAGGCAGAAATAAAGCAACTATTATTCTCTGAAAGTTTGCATAGTGATGAAGATATGGTGACAGAAGTGCGCAGAAGATCCCAGTTTGTCCACACTCTTCTCTTTGTCCATCTCTTCTTGAGCGTTGGTCCTGTTCACCAACAGACCAACAGACCCTCCATATTCTCTTGGTTATGGACCCAGACAGGTGATAGCTACGCAGAGGCAGCAGCTGACTAGAGACATTTCCTGGACTTTCCCTTTTTTCCACTTTAAGATTGCTTGGTTAGCAACTCCTTCTCTGATCCTCCAACTCCCCCTTCTGGGCCATTATTTCCCTAGCTTGTCCCACAATTATGTAAGGTTGAATTCCTATAATAAATCTCTTTTTCCAGTTAGAGTTCCCTGACTGATATGCCATTCAACAATTGATGGTTATTTGGGTTGTTTCTAGTTTGGGGCTATTAGGAACACAGTTGCCTCTTATAGTTGTATCCTGAACAATTTTATCCAGGTAAGGGTGGATCCAGGACGTCTGGAGTCTAATATTTTTTTTTTTTAAAGATTTTTCATTTATTTATTTGACAGAGATAGAGACAGCCAATGAGAGAGGGACCACAAGCAGGGGGAGTGGGAGAGGAAGAAGCAGGCTCATAGAGGAGGAGCCTGACGTGGGGCTCGAACCTGGAACGCCGGGATCACGCTCTGAGCCGAAGGCAGACGCTTTAACCGCTGTGCCACCCAGGCGCCCCAGGACGTCTGGAGTCTTAAACTCATACAATTTGGGGGTCATACTTTAAAACACACACACACACACACACACACACACACACACACACACACACACACACACACACAAATTAGGTACCAAGACTTGGAGGGGATCCATGCCTTGAAGCTTAAGTTTAATTAGCTTCATGGTAAATCTGCTGCATCCTTAAGGAATATAACCAGGAGTTGAAATGTTCAATTCTAAGATGCATAAATATTCACCATTATTAGTTAATGCCAAACAGTATTCCAAAGTGGTTGCACCAATTTGTGATCCTACGAACAATGTATGAGTTTCTGTTTTTCCATAGTCTTGTTAATGCTTTGGTACTATGAGAATTTTAATTTTTGCTAATCTGATGGGTAGGTTTAGTATCTCATTGTGGTAGTTCACTGGTTACAAATGAGATTGAGTCACTTTTCATATTGCTTTAACTTGCGTTCCCCAGAAAGCAGAGCTTGAGGTAAAGGCTTATGAGCTATTGCTTTAATAGAGGGTGTAATCCAAAGGAGCAGTATTGAGGGGCCAGGGAGTGAGGCAGAGGAGAAATGGCAGATGCAAAGATACATTTTAAACTAGCCATTTCTCTTATTGAGTGCAAATGATTGTCAATCTCATGGAACTATCTTCTGAGAGGCTGTGTAAAGGATTGTTTCTCATGACTATCTGTGGTTAATAGGTTGGCAGGGAGGAAAGACAGGAGGAAGGAAGAGCTCATTTATTGGCTGCTATCTTCTAGTCAAAGATTGATTGCATGGGACATTGAATCTCATACACATATGTGGGTGTTAAGTAGTCCTAACTATCAACCTAGAAGTCTTTAGGGAAAGAGGTGAGAGGTGCTTGGCATGGTTTGAGGTTAGGTGCTGTTGGCCTATATGTGTATGAAGTTGGTCCCGTCATAGTTGGTGGCCTTAGCACTGGCTGGGGCTGGAACAAGTGTCCAAGTGGCCATGGAGACAGGTTTAAGGCCAAGAAGGTCTGACTTTGTATATGAGGCACACATGTTTATTGGCCACTTTGGATTTCTTCTTTTGTGAAATATCTGTTTACTGTTTCTGTTTTTGGGGTTTTTTGGGGGGCCTGTTTTTCTGTTGAATTGTCTGTCTTGTTTATTTGTAGAAATTCTTTATATATTCTGGATACAATTCTTTGAGGTAGATGCTTTGCAAATAACTTTTCCTAATCACTGGATTGTCTTTACCTTTTCATTGTTTTTCATAAAGAAAAAAATCAACTTTAATGTTTGATCACATATATCAATCTTTTCCTTCACATTAGTATTTCTGGCGTCTTGTTTGAGAAATCCCTTCCAAACTTTGAGGGTATCTCACTTATATTACCTTTTAAAAGCTTTCGAGTTTTAGTATTCACACTTAAGATTGATTTTTGTGCTCACTCTGAGGTATGGATCCCCATATACGTATGCGATGTCATCAGCATATTTTATTAAAAAAAGAAACTTGTTTCATGATGCTGTGGAATACCATCTCTGTCATAAATCAAATCCCCATACATATGTAAAACTGTTTTTTGGTTCTACTTTGGGCAATTTGTTTATCTGAGAGTCAACAATATGTTAATTACTCTATTTAAAAATAACTTCATATCTGGTAGAGCCTGTCTTCTCATCTTATACATCTTCCATAGTATTTTTATAATTTCATCTGTGAATATTCATGTAAATATTAGAATCAGATTGTTAGTCAAAAAACTAACAGGTTACTTGTAGAAACTGTGATTGGTTTAACTTTATTAGTTAATTTGGGATAATTGACAAATTTATGATATTGAGTCTTCTAATGTATAAGTATTGAACATCTCTCCATTCATTTAGGTCTTCTTTAATCTTTTTCAATATACTTTATTATTTTCCTCTTTCCTAAAGGGCAATGGAAATTCTTGGACTCTTTTGTTACACTCATTCCTAGGTATCTCATATATGCGATACTATTTTAAATGGTATTTTAAATTTTATTTCATATTCTGTTTGTTTCTGATACGTGGAGATAGAATTGATTTTTTTATATTGACCCTATATCCTGGCAACTTATTAAATTTTATAATTAGTGCTAAAATTTATATGCATAGTTTTTTGGGTTTACGTGGTTATATCATCTGCAAATAGTGACTCCCCACCAGCCCCCCCTAAGCCCTTACCACCCCCTTATTGTGCCACATGGGACTTCCAGACCAATGCTGAAAAGAAAAAATGTGGAATTTTATCAGATGCTTTTTCTGTATCTATTGAGATGGTCATACCATTCTTTGCCTCTAATCTGTTAATGTGGTAAGTTACATTAATTGGTTTTCTAATACTAAAGAAACCTCACCTTTCTTAGATGAACATAACTTAGTCATGATGGTGTTATCCTTTTTGTATATGGATATATTCAGTTTGCTTTTATTTTATTTTGGAATTTTGAATCTAGGTTTATGACTGAGGTTGTCTTTTAATTTTCCTTTCTTGTACACTCTTTGTCAGGCTTGGCATCAATGTTATGTTAATCTATTAAAATGAGTTAGAGTGGTTTTTCTTTTCCTGTTCTCTGGAATAATTCATAAAAGTTTAGAATTATATTAATTATTTTTTTCCTTGAATGTTTGGCATATCTCCATAGTGAAGTCGTTTGGATTTGTTTCATTTGCAGGAAAGTTTTTCGATTCAATTATTTCATGGATATAGGTCAGTATGATATTTTATATCATTAACATTAGCTAGGAAATAGGCATAGGCCAACCAGAGTGACACCTGATTGATCAAATGGATGCCAGCTATAAATATGATGGGACTCAACTGATGCTTACAGGATGACTGTCAGTCCTGATTATCATACTATTTAGGATTTCTGTTTCTTTTGTGTAAGTTTTGGTAAATTATGTTTTTCTAGGTATCTGTACATTTTGTTTAAATTTTCAAGTTGATTGGCATAATGTTACCCATAGTTACTTTTCTTATTATGTCAGTTATAAGACCAGACAGATATGGAACATATTTGGGGAAGTATATGTTATCTTGATGATGCTGAAAAGTAACATACCTTGTATCGAAAAGCCATGGCTTGAAGAACATGAAAATTTTCTGTACCATGTGTGAAATGGGTGTATTCCCTAAAATAGCTTTACTTTCTTTTTTTCATGTCTGTATTATATAAACATCATTTTCTAAAATGCATATGTGGTTAGTTTATGCCCCCTTGTTAAAATGAAACTTTTATGACTTGTAAACTATGATAGTCTTCGTGTTCTCAGAGTATGGCCTCGATACCCCTAGAGGTCCTTGAAATTCTTCCAGGGGATCTGGAAGGTCAAACAGTTTTTATAATAATCTTAAAGCATTGTTTATCCTTTTCACTCTCATTCTTTCATGAATGTATAGTCAAGTTTATCAGTGCTCTGTGATGTCACACTATATCACAGCAGACTGAATGAAGAAATAAGAGAATTCAGCTGTCTGTTATTATTTATTTATTTATTTATTTATTTATTTATTTATTTAAGATTTTATTTATTTATTTGCTGGGGGGGGGGCAAGTGAGCAAAAGCAGGGGAAGCAGCAGGGGGAGAAGGATAAACAGGCTCCCCACTGAGCAGGGAGCTTGCTGGCTTGATCCCAGGACCCTGGGATCATGACCCAAGCCAAAGGCAAATGCTCAACCAACTGAGCCACCCAGGCACCCCTCAGCCATCTTTTAATTAGGCCAGATATTAATAAGATTTGCAAAAATAGATAACTAAATTTTTCTCACTGACTTTTTAAAGAAAATATGGCATTTCTCTATACAATATTTGTGTTGTTATACAATGGGTTTATTACCATTTAAAATAAATTAATACATATTTTGAATGTTTCTCAGTTTTAATTTTAATATGATAAATACTGATAAATAAAACTTTATCATCAGAAGTTTTTGGGGTCTTTAGTAAATTTTAGGTGTAGAAAAGGATTCTGAGACCAAAACATTTGAGAACCAATGGCATATAGGATAAAACTCACGCTCTTTATTAAGATGGACAAGGCCCTGCTAGATCTGGTTCCATCGCCCTCCAGCAGTATCCCCTCCACTAGAACCTGTACAGAAAAACCTGCAGCTCTTCGAGCATTTCCTCTTGCTGGTTCGTTCAACCAGAATAGCCCTCCTAGTCTTCCTGTAGACTCCTATCCATCTTTTCAAAAATTCACTCTGAGTAATCTTTCATGAGCTGAATCCCTTGCCCCCCCCCTCCCCCCCTCTTTTCTTGTCTCACTTGTACTTTGTACATATCTCTGCCGAGTACAACATCATACTGCAATTTTAGACATTTTTCTTATTATGAATTGGCTTTAAGTGAATTTGGAATAGCAAGACCTTTCTATTTAGACTTTTTGTTAATCTGCAAGAGGTGCAGTTTGAAATAGAGTGAT
Source organism: Ursus americanus (assembly GCF_024610735.1). Taxonomy (NCBI): domain Eukaryota; kingdom Metazoa; phylum Chordata; class Mammalia; order Carnivora; family Ursidae; genus Ursus; species Ursus americanus. The sequence continues at coordinate 21,926,054 of NC_142162.1, read as the reverse complement.
TGGCAATGATACTCGTTTTTCTTTTATCACCACATGACACTCATTTCCTAGAGCTTTGGATTTCCACTGTGTTTGTGTTTACCTTGTTGCAGGATTCTTGCATGGGTATCTTAGCTTTGTGTGAGGTCAGGAAAGAACTATTCTACCACTGGGGAGCAGAGTAGCTAGGTAGTAGGTGTTCAGTAATTCTTACATGAATGAGTGGGTAGAAGGATGAGTACATGAATGAAAGAAGGAGTGAATAAATAATGAGAGATTGAACCTTTCTTTATGGAAACTTTATCAGCTTTGGGCATTAATTTTTAAAATCTTTTGCATACATCAGATATATAGTAACTCAAAAGGTAGTCACTTGCTAGTTAGAGGGAATTCCTAAGGTTTTCAAAACAAAATATAAAATTTTCCCAAAAGGCTTGAGGGAATTTAGGAGCTCAAATTCCTGACTGGGGGGGGGGGGGGGTCAGAATTTCTTCACAGGTTTTATTTATTTAGTAGAATGGGTCATTTATAAAAGTGCAGTCTTTTAAAAAAATTTGAAACATTTACATTGTATTTTAGTCATACTCTGAAATAATGTTAATTTAGGAAATCTGCCTTCAAGAAGCCCAGAGAGCTTTTATGGATCTCACTGAATGAGTATTAGCCTCATAGATCCCAGTGCAACAAAGGTGGTCAGAATGTACCTGAAACAATACTGTTGTCATCTTCTGAAAGGTCATCTAAAATCATTAAACATGTGGATTGCTAAAATTTTAGAGGGCAAAGATATATCTAACTTAGCCAACCCCCCCCCCATTTAAACATTTCAAAATGGTCTGTTTTTAGTGGTAGTGACATTTCCCCGGTTTCCCTTCTATTCTGCCTGCTTGGAAGGCTTTGTTTATTCTAAACCTCATTAAATAAGTTCTCGATTCAAAATTCTGCACTGCCTTACTAAATTAAAGCTGGAACCCCCTGTGGTTACATAAACAAAAGATATGGGAAAGTGATCATTTTTCTTGATACTGAGACATCCCAATGATCTGCCTTGGTGGTTATTGCTATGGAAGGAGAGAGAAGGAAACCTGTTGGAAATTGCCGAGTGGTGTAAGATCCTCAGCAGCAGTATGCGTGTATATATATGAGAGCTTTCAGAGTGAATTGCAGAATTGCAAAACAGACCTCCCTTTATCCCAAAGTCCAGTTAACCCCATAATCCTTTTCTAAAGTCTCCTTGACATATAAATTGAATGACATATTTGAATTCCACATAATTCTTTTTCTAAAAACTAATTAAAATCAATTCCCTGGCATTTTGCTGCTGTTAGAAAAGATGATGCTGTTAGATGTTTCAGTCATTAGCAATATGTTCACTGGATTAAAAACAATTTCTGAATAATATTGTAATGATTAGTGAATCTATGATAATCTAAGCAATTATTAAGGAACAATGCCTGCCCTGACTTGGTATCTTGATTATTTGTTGATGACATCTGAAAATGGAGATGTCAGGAGGCAATATTGTATTGTTTAACTGTGTTAATTTGTTTTATTTATGTAAATTTCATGCTTCTCAGTATTTCACATACTTGAATACTGGTTAATTATCTAACCAGGGAAGACAGAAAATTGGGTATAAAAAGTAAATGACAATCTAAACACACTAAAGAATTTCTTTAAAACCTCAGTTTTTAAGATTAGAAAGACTCTTATGATTTTAATGAGGCTTATTTTGATTTCTAAAATGAGAACAGTTGTTTAATGTACCTAAAAGTTTGGCTGGATTTCGGGGTTATGGTTGTTTATAATGAAAGGAACGTTCAGGTTGATAAATGTAAATTTTGCTATAAAATATATATATATCTGTGGGACTCATACTTTTCACTCCAGAATACTGAAAATGTCTTGATATTCAAACCTACTTTCTCTTTACGTATGAGGATGTATTCTTTAGAATTTATTTCAGGTTATTTCTTTCGTGTCCTTGCTGTTCACCTGATTGTTTTATAGATTTTGCTAAATTATGGGGAAATGAATCTGCAAAATTAAGTTGTAAGAGAGTATACTTTAAAACCATGGATGGGAATAGGAGTAACTTTGCTTATGTCTTCATGCACCATCTATGTATCGCTAAGCTGCACGTGGTATGGGAGTTTAGCAAAGACTTGTACTGTGTGAAGTTAATAATTTAATAGGTTCTGAAAGCTGAATCTCAGTCCCACAATGAAGCCACACTCACCATCTGCTAGTTTACAGAGGTTTATGACACACTTACATTAGCAAAATTGTCACCCCCATTATTTTTTAAAAACACCCACAGCTACTTAGTGTTTTAAACAGACCGTCAGTGGAAAGCAACATGACTGTGAGTGTTCTGCCATGGGCTAGCTTCACTGAGAGCCTGCGTCTGTGCAGGGGGCGTCTGGAGTTGGGATGTGGGTTGGGGAATGCTGAGCATGGTCCTGGGCCCCTAATCTGTGGCAGGACTGTTCAAATTACTGTGCGGAGCCAGAAGTCCCAATGTCAGTGTGTGTGGTGGGGCAGGGAGGTAAACACTATTTCAGTCCTGGCTGGCTGATGCAGACAGGGCTGAGATAAAGTAATTGGTGTAGTGAAACAGGAAGAGGTTCCTGATAGAGGAGAAGATGAGGAGAGTGGAGGCTGTCATCAGTGCTATTCTGGGTGGTCCATGCATGCTTCCCAGGACTATGGTTTGTGTGTAGCTGGGGTTTTTAGAGGCAGTAATCTGGCCTTTAGAGAAGGTCAAGGCGGGATGTCAAGTTTTCAGCTAAGCAAGCTGTGGTTCAGTGCTGTAATCCCAGTCAGGGACTCTCAGAGTGCTGAGTAGAAGTCTAGTCGTGAGTGCTGGGGAAGCATGCTTGGGAACGGAAAAAGTGGCAGCTGGACCAGCTTACCCCAGATAGGATTCACGTGGGCTTTGGGAGTTTGGTTGCAGGATTCATTCCAGATGCCGCCGGCCAGTGGGATTGGCATTGCTGGAGGTTCCCAATGCTTGAAGCTCACTGGGGCAGGGACTGGGAGACAGTTACTTCTGCTGTAGGACAGAATTTCAGATTTCCTCTAAAAAGTGTCAGGTCTTGTATCTTTATTTATCTTGCTATGGTCTGATATTTGAAAAGGCCTGATGTGTTTTTGGCCTAATGTTTTTCATTCATTTATTCACATAACGAATACTGAGTGATCATTTACTGAGTGCCTTTTTATTTTTTATTCTTATTTTTAAAATTTAAAAAAAATGTTTTTTAAAGATTTTATTTGTTTATTTGAGAGAGAGCAGGAGAGAGAGTGAGCACGAGCAGTGGAGAGGGGTAGAGGAAGAGGGAGAAGCAGACTCCCTACTGAGCAGGAAGCCTGATATGGGACTCCATCCCAGGACCCTGAGATCATGATCTGAGCTGAAGGCAGACGCTTGATCGACTGAGCCACCCAGGTGCCTCCTGAGTGCCTTTTTAACTAATTCTTATGGTAGGGCTCACAAGTACTTATAAGTGAACTTTATAAGTTATAAATTACCAGTCTCTATAATTTTTTTTGGAAGTACATTTGAGGTCAAAATATATCTTCCTCTACATTTTTGTTCATCTTTGAAGTATCTTAATTTTCTCCTTTTTATTAGGTAGATACATATTGCCTTCAGGGAGTCTCTACTACAGTTTAGGGGGAAAAAAAGTACCATGTAATTAATTCTGGAGTGGAGGCTTTCACAAGGTTCATCATGGCCAGGAGAGTGTGCTCACCTCAGCCCACCAGGTGTCTGGGTACTTGTTACAGTGGAGAAGTTCTTTACCTGTTCTTCTCTGTTCTGTATGGGATATTCTCCATCCTTGCCAAACTCCTACTCGTCTTCTAAGGCTGAGATCCAGGCTTCCCTCCTTGGTGATGTCTTCTCTGACTCCTGCAGATGGACAGTGTTGCACAGTCTGTGTAGGCGCTCACAGGGCGCTGCTGTCTCCGTATGTGTCTGTCTCCACTACTGGACTGGGAGGTGGTGAGGATAGGTACTGTGACTTGATAATTTTGGTGCTCCCAGGGCTGAGCACAGGGTCTGGGCAGAATAACAAAGGTAGATCGGAGCAAGTAATAGAAAGTGCATTTCCAGCCACTGTTATCTGAAAAAAAATCCATGTCATAGACTGTCTCAGGTTCCTGGCCAGAATGGAGTTCTTCTCATTATTCAGATTGGTCATTTGAGAAATCATAATTTACTGGATCTCCATATAGCTGGAAGTGCTGTTACTATTGAATCTATAATGATGTCTGCCTGTGAACAGGCGATTTAATCCTGGAATTGGCACCACCAAGCTGATATGACAAATGCACTCATGAAACAGAAAATGTGTTGCATTTGGAAACTCTTTTCTGTTTTGTTTTTTTTTTTTTAATCCTGGGAATTTGATGGAATGAACCTAGATGAAAGGGGAAATAAAGTCACATTAGCACTGGGCTTCCTTTTATGGAATATGTAGGAGCAAATGAGAGAAATGTCCTTTCAAAAACAATAGGAGTGTAGCATTGCAGATAAGATGAACCTGAAAAACAGCGAGGATGTCAGCTTGCCAATTTACAGTGGACTTTTCTCTGTTTTCTAAGGTTGCTTGGAAAGAGGAATGGGTACAAAGACTGATTTAGCAACTGCCACCACCAAGCTTTATATGTATTGTCTTTCAGCTCACAAAAAGCTCCATACATTAAATATTATAATTCTAATGCTTTAGAGCTCACAGAGGGTAATATGTCCAAGGTGTCAGGATTCAAACCCAGGTCTCCCTAACATCAAAATCCACTGTACCATGTTGCTTTTTATGTAAGGTTGAAAAATAGTAACCACCCCTCCCACTCTGCCTTTTCCCCTCCCTCTACAAAATTACACTGATTGTAGATGGACTCAGACATCTTCAGATAAGATAAGTAAGAAGATCACAGTTACTTGTTATAATTTATTTTGACTGAAATATTTAAATATCTGGATATAAATGGAAGGTATGTGTGATTGCTAAGGTATATAAAGATGGAGTCCTACTAGTCAAATGGTTATGCATGCAGCATATATCCAGAACTATGTATGAGTAGTAGATTCAGTATATCAAAAGTCCTCATTTCTATTCTTGGTCACCTCACTTGATTGTGTCTAGGGATTTGCATAGCATTGTTCCATGATAAGCCAGGTAGATGCTTTACCCGTTGTTTGCCTCTTTACAGGATTGTAAAAGTTAATTAGGTTATAACTGTAAGATGGTGCACATGCTTTAGAAAAAATACCTGTATAAAACATCTGTAACAGTCTAAGTATGATAGCATATGTAGTTCTGAGATTCTGTGCTTTCCCTAGGCCAACGGTTGGCAAATTATAGCCAAAGGACCAAATTCCACCTGCTGTTTTGTTTTGTATGACCTGCAAGCCAATAATGGTTTTAAACCATTTTAAGTGGTTGAAAATGCAATATTTTTTTGTGAAATATTAAAATTACACAAAATTCAATTTTCAGTGTCCCCAAATGAAGTTTTATTGAAACACAGCTACATTAATTTATTTATGTATAGTTTATGGCCATTTTCATGCTAGGATGGCAGAGTTGAATAGTTGTGACAGAGACTATATGGAAACTCAAGGTCTAAAATACTGATTATCTGGCCCTTTCCGGAGAAGATTGCCCACCTCTGGCCTAGGCAATAAAGAGGTACTTATTCAAAGGTATATGGCCACATTATGAAATCTGCCCACTACGTATATATTTGAGCCCAGTGTTGGGTGTATGAGAGGAATTACTCTTCAGATGTAGATCCAAAAGTTGGTGATATTGCTGACAAAAAGGTAAGATTCAAAGTGGCATCCTTTACCCAGACAGTCTAGAAACAGAAAAGATGAAAATTTGTTTTAGTTAGTCTGGCTTACATATGGACTCCACAGTCTTAGTATAAACAATGCGGAGCAAAGGTTAGTTTTAATGCCATTGTTTTGTCATCCTTGCTCTTGTGTGAGGGCACCTGATCACCTGTACATTTGCTTGGAAGGGCTTTTTATTTCCCTCTTGATGTTCATTAGACTTACATGCCTCAGAAAATACCAGATCAACATCCCTTTCGTTGCTACTTTCTTTGTAATAGCCTCTTTACCAGCACAGCCTTCCAGTGTAGGGGAAGGACTTGACTTCTAGGTCCAGGCAGCTCTGCTTTTCTCTGCCTCCTTGAAGAGACAGCCTCAGTGGGAAAGACGTTCTGGTCAAGAGCCTGCAACCCAGGATATTGCCAGTTTCCTGAGTGGCACTTCCCACCTACCCATCGTTATTGAAATATACTTGGCTGCTAATTTCCTGGAAGATTCAAATGCTCCTACTTCAAGGTCATCTCAAAGGAGAGTTTAAAGAACATTCCTCTCCCCCTCCCTTCCCTTGTAAAATATGTATATTTACAAGAGCATGCGTAAATGGTCACCAGGGAAGATAAGCTATCAGAGAGTTGGGAGATGTCTTTCCTCATACAGTTCACACATCACTGAAGCAGATAAAATTGGTTTTGTACCTAGCCTCAGAATACACTGTTAAGGACTCTGTCCTGAAAATTGATCTATACCACTACAATAAAATTCAGAGCATCTCTTTCATAAATATCTAACTGTGGCATCAGTGGCCGCTGCTCCCACCTGGCTCCCAGGGGCCCTGCTCAGGCAGGCAGAGAATGGCCTGCAGCTTGTAGCCTCCGTGTGGACCAGGGTTGTCATCGGCTGCACTGAAACTTAATTAAAGCATTAGGTTCAGTGCAGTACAATGTGTGCCTCAGTTTACAGTTATAAAATCAGTTGCATGACTATCCATGGAATATTAGGTTAAATCTCTGCTCAATAGTGATGATGGTGATGATGATGATGATGATGATGATGATGGTGGTGGCATCCAGGGTCTGCAACTTGTCATTTTCCAAATGCCACTATTTTTATGTCTGATGCCTGTGGCCCTGAGAGCTGCCTGTGTTACTGTCAGGCTTTGTAATTCGCTAAAAGCAGACAGGACTGCAGATTTCTTTGTTCTGTTTTATAGTACTAATGCTATTTGAAAAGTCCATGCATCCTTGTATTTAGAATTTACACAAAGAACTCACTTGGAAGCCATATGTGTACCATATGGGGCATCTATGAGAAACAGTGGTAATGTGGTAGATAAAAATTAAATAAGGATATGGTCAGTTCTTCAACACTATCTAACTGGCCATTAGAACCTGATTAGACGAATATGGGAAGATTATATCCTAATGTAGGAACAATGTGAAACCTTCTTTAAGTGGTAATGGATGACCCCAGGATTGAATCAGAAGCCTGGTGCATAGTAGGTAACTTAGTAATATCTATCAAATGATGGAATGAAGGATAATGAGAAATGCCCTTGGATCCAGAAGATGTGGGTAATATGACTGCTCTGTCAACCACAATCTCCAGTAGCTAAGGCAAGGAACTTAGTCTCAATTTCTTCCTCTCAATAGTAGAAGAAATAGCTGCTTCCCAAGACTTCTGGATAGGCTGAATTGGATAATTAATATGGAAGTGCTTTGCAAACTTGTTTAAATATATGTAATGTATTGTTATTCTTTAATGAAATTGCTACTCATGGCTTACTGTTTAAACAAGTGTGAGAGGGTCTAGGACAAAAGATAAATTATTACCAATTAAAAATTGGGTTTTTGAGAGAAGGACACCATGCAAATTCAAACAAAACTGATACTTTAATGAAAGAATAATTTTGGCGACATCAAAAAAAAAAAAAAGATTGAGAATCATGAGATCTAAAACCGAGTACTGGCTTTGCTACTCCTTAAATATGTGATTTTTGGCAAGTCCCTCTCTTTTCCTCATTTGATCAGGAGACTGTACTAAGTGATTTTGAAAAGTCTTTTCCAGTTCTGTGATTCAGTGATGCAGATCTGAGCAGATTCAAAAGCATATCAAGTTTTCTGTTCTTAAATCCATATGTATGTGTTTCTGTACACCTTGGAGTTTTATTTTGTTCCTATGTGAAATACTAAGTCTCCTCTTAAAGGAGCCTCAGGAGTTACAGAGTGGGAGTCAGAATAGAAAGGACAGTGGGAAAGTACAGAACAGGTTATTTGGTTTTGTGTGGCCCAACATTTTGCAGAATTGGATAATTTAAATGCAACTGGAAGTCTCTGAGTGAGCACAGGGCTTCTGAGATACTTTCCTGAACTTTCTTCCTTCCTTTCCTTTCTGTCTTGAGGGTACTCTCACAGAAGAGTAGTGGCATCTGAGGCTAGGAGCTGCTGGCATGCCTGGAAATTGCCAGTGACTCTCTCTGGGCTCTGTTCGATTTGAGGCATGGGCAGAAAGCTCTCTAGTTGTCACAGCCCATGGAGACTTTGTTTACCTTTCAATGACAGATGACTTGTGAAGAGCCGATAGAGGCAGCAATCCTGACCTGAGCAAAGAGCAGTTAGCCAAGCATTTTCTGCAGGAAAATGACCTAAGACTGACATTGTGAGGACGGGATTGTGGTGATGTCAGCAAACCTATCACTGTCATCCTTCTCACTGCTGCCTTAGAACTGCACTTCTGAAGTTCTGAACTCACCCAACCGAATTTGCATTTTGAAATATTTCTGTTGCTTGAGTTTCTTAAGTGATTACCTTACTTGTCAGGAAGATAAATCCTGATATTTGGGGGTTGGGGGTGGGTAAGGGACTGGTGGTTTATTGCACAAATTTAGAAGAATGCTACTTATTTCTAAAATAATTATATTTCTAAAAACCCCCATGACAAGGGCTTTCCTCTTGTTTACTACTACTACCACTACTATTATTTACTTAAGATTTGGAGATCAGGGACATCTGGGTGGCTCAGTTGGTTAAGCCTCTGACCCTTGGTTTTGGCTCACGTCATGATCTCAGGGTTGTGAGATGAAGCCCCGCATCAGGCTCTGCTCTCAGCTCAGGGAGTCTGCTTCTCTCTCTCTCCCTCTCCCTCCCGCTTTCTCCCTCCCTCTTCCTTTGCCCCTCCCCCCCACTCTCTCTCAAATAAATAAATACAATGAAAAAAAAAAAAAGAATTGGAGATCACGTTCATCCATGTAGACTCCATCCCATTTTTATTTATTGGGCCTTTTTCTGCTTAGCAATTTTAGTCCTTGACTCTTTCTTCAGGGGGGCTAACAGTGAAATATGAACGATTATGCTCCCGGGAGGGAAAAAATAGAAATCCAAATAAGACATAACTATCATATCTCATTTAGGGTTCCCTCTGAAGTCTCTTTCACCTAGAATTCACTTATGCTAACCCGAGGCCTGTGGTCTTATTTAATATCAGCTGGTAATAAAGAGCCCTTCAGCTAACTACGGCCACATTCCACTATTAACTGCAGCTCTTGAAGCAGTCATCGAGGGAAGGGGAGTCGGAACCCTTCAATGTCAAGACGTTTAGAGGCACTCTAGCATCAATCAAGATGCACGTCGCTAAGTGCCTGCTTTCATTTACATGAAATATTCATACAGCATTCCGTTTTGCTTTTCTCTCTCCTAATCATCACTTTTCGGAAGAAGCTACAATCATCTCAGTTAGGGGAGGGTGTTATGGGATGTGCTGTACCTTTCAAAGTCAGGCTTCCTGCAGATAGCTAGTTCTGTAATGAGGCAGCAGACTGCATAGACCACCAAAGGTCTCCCTCACAGAGGCTGGCCTTGTTATCATGTACTATTCATCTTCAAGTATACAACTTAGTGCAAATGAAAGTAATTAATTAACCATAACAAACCTGTCAAAAAGCTATTTAGGATTTTGACAGAAAAAAAATTTAACATTTGCTTTAAGTGGAAAACAAAAATCGTCTAGCTCAGAAAATTCAGAAGCAATTCTATTTACGCAAGCTTTCCTATTACTGCTCTCTCTTAATTACATGATAAGTAGCATTTAAATTAATTTCCAGTTCTTTTGACTTATATTACTTGTATGATGCTTTTATAGTTGATACCTATTTAAAAAAAAAAAAAAAAGAAGAAGCCCTAGGTGGGAAAATTTGCTCTTAAATAAAAAATTTCAGAAAGTAGGTATAGGATACATTGATCATTTAAATAATAATTCTGAGTACATGGTATTTGTGGCAATTTGGATAGACCTTGAAGGCATTATGCTAAGTGAAATATGTCAGAGAAAGACAAAATACTGTATGATCTCACTTACCTGTAGAATCTAAAACAAAAGAAAACATAGAAAAAGAGATCAGCATGTGGTTAACAGAGGCAGGGTTAGTAGGAGAGGGGTTTGGAGGAAGGTGGTCAAATGCTACACACTTACAGTTATAAGATAAATACTCGGGATATAACGTACAGCATGATGACTCTAGTTAACACTGCTGTATGATATATAGGAAAGCTATTAAGAGAGTAAATCTTGAATTTTCATCACAAGGAGAAGAAATTTTCTTCCTTTAATCTTTTCTTCTTTTTATTGTATCTGTATGAGAAGTTGAACCTCTTGTGGTGACCATTTCACACAATATATGTAAATGAAGCCATCATGCTGATGAGGGAATGGAAAGCAAGCTAAGGACAAAGCAGAAGCTGACACCCTGCAACCCCCTCCCCCTGGGATGTATACACCATTCCTCAGGCACTCCTGGCCGCCCTAAAGGACAAAGAAACAGTTAACCTATAGAGACCACAATCCTGCAAGACTTGAGTCTCCCTCAGTTTACAAATGTCTTAGCAGTTTACAAGAACGAAGCTATCAGCAACCTAGCTTCCAGAAGGGAATGTATGTAGACACAGTTAAATTTCCTTACTACCTACAGCCCATTGATAAGTCCTTGAAACAGGCACAGTGACATTCCACTAGGAACTCAGCTGCCTCGATGTTAATAGTTTGCTAAGGGCCAAAGGCAGTCCTAGCCTGACCCCCTCCCCTCCACCAAGATCCTGTAAGTCTACTTTAATGTATAAAAATTCCTTTGGAAACTTCCTTTATCTCTAATCTCCCCCCCCAAGATGTTGGCAATCATCCCCCAAGCATATGGTCTACCGATATACATCTGAAGGGTCTCATGACTAAGGTTTTATTAGATGGTAATAAATGACCTTTTCCCAACAATAGCTAGCCCCCTCAAGGTCCTGGAAACCTTGCTTCCAAAATTCCTTAGAGACTTCCGCTATCCCTAAGGCCCTCCCAACCTGAGGGTATATATGGGCCACTCGTCATGACCCTGGTGCAGCTCTTTCTGCCCACAGGTCCTGTCCCCGTGCTTAAATAAACCACCATTTTGCACCAAAGACGCCTCAAGAATTCTTTCTTGGTCGTCTGCTCCGGACTCCACTCCACTGAACCTCACCTGTATCCCACAACCTCAGCAATGCTGTATGCCTTAAAGTTACAGTGATGTATGTCAAATATTTCTCAGTAAAGCTAGAGGGAAAAAAAAGGAGTCCATGGTAGCTGGAGAGTCCCTCCTTCCTCTCTCTCTCCTGGCCTCCCTGTGTTATTCTGTTCTTCCTTCCTTCCGTCTAAAATAGTGATTTATTTGTGTATTGGATTTCCCCTCCTTAAATATTAAGCTAGGTCCCTAGAATGGCATTCGTATGATACAGTCCTTTGGAATGATACACCAATGATGAAGTTGTTTCCTTATGAAAGGAGTATTTCATCTGCCTTTGTTTCCGATAGGTAAAGAAAAGGAATAATGATCTATAGTACAGGGGGCGCCTGGGTGGCACAACGGTTAAGTGTCTGCCTTCGGCTCAGGGCGTGATCCTGGCATTGTGGGATCGAGCCCCACATCAGGCTCCTCTGCTATGAGCCTGCTTCTTCCTCTCCCACTCCCCCTGCTTGTGTTCCCTCTCTCGCTGGCTGTCTCTATCTCTGTCAAATAAATAAATAAAATATTTTAAAAAAATGATCTATAGTACAAGAATTCTGAGCCATTATTCTAGAAATTAAAATTTATTTCCAAAGATTTTCCTGTATTTTATTCATTCCTACTTGTCTATCTAGGTCTGATCATGGCACAGGGAGATATAGGAGTTGGTCTTTGCTAGTGGAAATAGCTTTTGCAAATGAATTTTTAGATTGAAAGAGAAATGTCAGGTGAATTGTTAAAGGCTAATGGCAATGAATAAACATGCAATGTTTTTACGTAGAACACTGTATTTTTAACGGGAGGCATTTAATAATCAGTACACACTAGAAATGTACTCGTTTTTAAAGTTAGAAATGTTAATGGTCCTGAAATAGTTCATTCTTATTGTCCATTTAACCCCTCATGCTATATAGACTAAAATAGCAACCTGAGTGGGCAGTGATGAGGTTGCTTTTAATTTAGGTAGACCGTTTTCTGCTTTAGAACAGAAGGTCAAAATTGTAGCTGATTGCCCAGAAGTGGAATATAAATGACAAATTGGTAAAACCTTTGAAAAGATTCTCAAATGCTAGTTGAATCTGTATGCATTTTACTACACAGTTCTAAGCATGTTTGTTTCCCTTTTGACCCATTTTACATGGAGTCATCTTTTAAAAGTTATACTATATTTCTCTAAATAACACAAAATACACTAAAGATTATATTTTAAGAAAAAAATCCTAAATTCCAATGGTGGTTGCTCAGATGGATTAAAGTGGGTAATATAAAGCAATTTGGAATAATTCAGGTCAATGATCTTTAGTTACCTTAAATAAAGACACAATCATACTTAGTCACGTATAAAGTACAATTGTGGTTTTTCAAAGTGAAAAAAATGCCATATAGAAAAATTTAGGAAAATTACATATACTTTTTTGTCAAGATGGATAGGAGCTTTGTTCCAAAATGAAAACAAAACAAAAAAAATAATAAAGAGTTTTAATATATTCTCACTATAGGATCAATGTTTATCAATAAACAAGTGGGGCAAAAAATCGAGGAGGTTATCAAGAGTTTCATACTATTGTTGTTTTTTGTGGCTCTATTTTTTTTATTTATTCCAGATGAGAGTTTTTTTCCCTTCTCTTTGCTGTTTAAACTTGGTAACAAGTTGAAGAAGTTTAATCTTTGTTTTTCCTTTAAAAGTGCTTTTCTAGGGGAAAAAAAAACCCGAGAGTAATAGAAATTGATATTTCAAACTACAGCAAAAGTTGCCACAAGAATTGTAAACAGAACACGATTTGCAGGTAATTTTAAAAGATGCTGGAACTTGGAATAAAAAGAAAATACCATGGGGTTTAAGATCCAGTATATTAAGCATTCAGATGCAAATAACGATTCTAGAACAAGCACCTTCTTAACATTAACAAGTTGCTGAGCATGTTAACACCCACGGTTCCACCCATCCTGAATAAATTTAAAGCCATTTAGAGCAGGGCAATTGCATTATTTTGTAAAACTGAGTCATAAGTGGCAAAATCCATTACCTTCTTTGTATTTGACTTTTAAAGTTTGATGCGCTTCTACTTTACGGCCTGACACTATTGTGCACACATTTAAACATTTCAAGTAACTAACATAAAACAGGTCATTTCCCTTTCCTCTTCCCACCATGACATTTGGGTTGGCTCAAATTCCAAGTCTGCTGAAACCTGCTGAAATTTGAGGGGCTTGAATCAGATGTAACCCATCCTACCTGTGGGGTATCATTAATCCCTGGAAGTAGCGGGAGCTTTCGTGTAATTGTTAGCTTTTGATTTTATGACAGTGGTTTTGCCTGTAACTCACTCACTAGGCAGATCTAAAAGAATTGGTTCTCCCTGTTCTGTTTCCTCTTGGGCTCTCAAAATAGGATATACTATGAAATCTGAAGTTAGGGGTGGGTTTTGTGGAGGTAAATTTTCATGGATAGAAAGAGGGGTATATGTGTGTTAATGACTCCTGCTGGAATTTTACGGGAAGGTAGATAGGCTATTGGTGAAAAATTATCTTTGCTTTTCTTTTCCAACTAAGCTGTATGATTGTTATTTTATTTGAAAATTGTTCAGTTGCTTTGCTTGGGTTGAGACCTCATTTCAAGGCAATAGTAACCATTAGTAAGCCATTTAAGGCAATAGTAACCATCCATATGACAACACAAAGGCTCATAAAAAAGGTAATGATTGCTATTTCAAATTAATATCATTCCCATCAGCAATCACCTTAGGAAGTGTTAGTAATGCTAGTTTCTTAAAGGCCCTCTTTATAATTTGTCTTCCTATTCTGTTCTAAATTGTTCTTGCCTTTAAAAAAAATAGTATCTCATTTAATTTTTTTCTTTCTCTTTTTTTTAAAGATTTTATTTATTTATTTGACAGAGATAGAGACAGCCAGCGAGAGAGGGAACACAAGCAGGGGGAGTGGGAGAGGAAGAAGCAGGCTCACAGTGGAAGAGCCTGATGTGGGGCTCGATCCCAGAACACCGGGATCACGCCCTGAGCCGAAGGCAGACGCTTAACCGCTGTGCCACCCAGGCGCCCCTTTTTCTTTCTCTTTTTAAAAGAGCTTTACGGGGGTATAATTTACATACCATAAAATTCAGCCATTGTAAGTGTAGATTTCAATGAGTGTTAGTAAATTTATAGAGTTATACAGCCCCCGCCACAATCTAATTTTAAAATATTTCCATTACCTAAAAGGAAACCTCATACTGATTTGGAATCAATCCCTGTTTCCACCCCTCTCCCCAGGAAACCTCTGATCTGTTGTCTTTTACTACAGATTTTCCCTTCTGGACATTTCATAGAAATAGAATTATACAATATTTGTGTGTGTGTGTGTGTGTGTGTGTGTATCTTGCTTTTTTCACTTAGTATAATGTTTTTGAGATTTATCCACATTGTAGCATTTTATTAGTAGCTGATTCCTTTTTATTGTTGAGTGGTAGTCCATTGTATGGATGGATATACAGAGTTTGGTTTATCTGTTCACCAGCTGATAGACATTTGGATCATGTCTACTTTTTGGCTATTATGAATAACGGTATTATTTAAATTCACGAAAGAGTATTAGTGATAGTAAATCTTTAACAACTTAAGATAGCTTTGGGTTTGGAGAACAGAACAAACTCATTTGAAGTCTAGTTGATAAGGCAGATAAAGAGTGAAAGTATTGATTGTTATTAAAAGTAAAGTGTGATTATAGGAAAGATGGGTGTGATCTGCCAGTTGTTCCGGGGGCATTTCCAAAGAGCAGCTATCAACGTATTTTTAGTAATGTCAGTGTCTTTATCATTTAATTATTCTCTACATAGATTAGATCCAGTATATTTATTTTAAAAAAATGAATCTGAGTACTGTGGAGTCACGTCCTGAGCTATGTATTCAATTTTTCCAAGTTACATTTCAGAGAACATAGTTTAGTCATTCTACACTTTGTCTTGATTAATAACTCTGATATATAACTCAAAGTATTTAGTGTTCAAATTTTTTAAAATCAGGAATTATAATCAGGTTATTAATACATTGATAATATTATCATTATTCTTTAAGTGCCTTGTTACCATGGAATGATTGCAGATTTTGAAAGATGAAGCACTCTGTATTTACTCTTTTTGCTGTGTATTGGTACATAGATATCTCATAACAGGTATCATTTCTATACAATTCAGAATGTATATGTGGGTCTGTGTTGGAATGTTTCATTAACATAATCACATACAGTTATAGAACTGGTGAAAATCATCTCACGTAAGCTGTTCATTAATACTCTGTTTATTTGAAAAATCTAAGGTGTCTGGTTAATAATTGTTGATTCATGTAATTGTTTGTAAGCCACAAACAGTTGCTTGATATCATTTATTTAGCCATTCAAAGTTAAGGAACCTATGCTTAATTTAGAAATTGTACATTTGTATTTCTGGCTTCTGCAAAGATGAAACATAAATCCATCAAGCCACCTTAGAACTTTTAAACTTCCCTTCTTTTACATCTGTAGTTCTCATTATCCAGAAGTTATTCTGTCCCCTCTGTTAAATTACTTTATGCTGCAGCTTAAACGAACATGTCTTGCTTTCATCTAACATTTCAAATAGGGCAAAGACTGCTGTACAATTTCCAAACACAACTGTGCTAACAGAGGTGAATTACTAGAGTTTATATAATTTATATTAGGAATTCATAGACCTAGCAAAAGGGATTAGTACATTTTATTTCAGGGCAGGAGATGATCCTGTCATTAATGGTCGATACTTTCATCATCTTTTAAACCTGAGGAATTTCCTGGGTGACAAGACTGTAAGGACATATCAGAGATTCACAGCTGTGAGCTTTATCTGGACATGCACTGCTTTACTCACAGTATGTGGACTACGTCCCATCAAAACTGGATTAGCCTGTCAATCACATCTTCCGATGTATATTGTATTATGATTTTTTGAAAATGTCACTGAGATCAGAGTAATTTCTTGGCTAATTGCATCTTGTCTCTTCTTAATACCGTGCATTTAATGGTTTCATTACCTGACGTGACAATCACAGTTTCTGGTCCAGCATTAAGGGCAGTTTTATTTTTCTTCTTTTTGCACACACATGCACACACTCACACACATCTGAGGCACTTCTTTAATAAAAAAGAAAAAATATATTTAAGGCACTTCTGCGTTTTGTGAAATAAATGTATATGTAGGATTCCTTGTTTTCCCTGTGGTTTAACATATACATAATACTTGAAATTGTTTCTGTAATCCCCAAAGCATACCCAATGCTTAATACAGTATTTTCCTTCTCAGTTATGGAAATAGATTAAGGAAGATATTAACCTTTAAGGAACTGTCACTCATTACTCACATCGCCTGTGCCTTTCTCTAGAGAATCTGCTCCAAACACGAAAATATTTGTTCTTCAGTATTACCTGTTTAGCCATGAGAGATTCATTTGGATCAACATTAGGTTTCATTAAATCCTACTTTGGTGCATGCAGCTCTAGTACTACCTGTTACCGGTAGAAAAATGGGCCGCAAGAGATATTAAAATCCCTACCATAATGAGTTGCTCTGAAAAGGTGGTTATTAAGTCTTCCTGAACATACTCAGATTTAGATTAAAATAGGTACGAGAGGTACATCGATGAATAATGTAATGTGTTAATCTCTCACTAGTAAGGCCAAATATCTTGATGATTTCTGGGTGGAAAGAAAAACAGAACTTAGATTTTTGTTTTATTTTGTAGCTCTTAAAGAACGTCTTCAATACCGTAATGTGGTATCATGGTCTTTGGGGGTTTAGCTATAGGCCTAATGGGGAGAGTGTTTCAAACAAAGGCTTATGAGACATTATTCCAATCATTAAAATGAAGTAACTTCCAGTGGGCTCTGTTGATTATATATCACTAAGTAAAATGATGGTGGTGGTGGTTGGGAAAACGAGTGTTAGCTGGAGAGGGGTGCAGAAGCATCTTAGGAGTGGATTTTGTTCAGCTGGTGCTTCTGACAGCTCTCATGTCCATCCGTGGTGGGGAAGGGGTTGTACTTCTGGTGTCCTTTGATTTTCCCATGCCACTGAAAATACTAATTGTGAGCTACAGGGTGGGAGATATGGATGAAAGATGGGCAGATTTTGCCTGGCTTTCATGGTAGGGGGCGGCAGCTGAAGGATGCACTTGTGTTTGGATCTGACAGCAGCTGTGGTATCCAATTCAAATTCACTGTGGCAGGAAGAAAGAGTGTGAATGCTAAAGTATCCAAGGTGTTTGTAAATACTCTGCTTTGCTAACCATTCAAATCTGGTTTGCATAGATTGCTGCAGTTGCCGGTATAAATGTAGAATGACATTTATAAAAAAATAATGTGCAACCGGTGATGAGTTTTCCTTCTAAATGTTTTTTAAAACAGTACTGCACGATTCATTGGTATTCATATAAAATAGAGGAAGAGCGATGATTAAGAAGCAGCTTCTGACTACTGTGTATTTCAGGGGAGAAAATTAATTGTGATTTCAAAAAGCTTCCTGCACACGGGTTCAAGGATCACCTATTTTTTTTTAGCTGCGGGTGGATTTCAAAGTTAACGAACTACCCACTTGTCTTGCAAAAAAGGACTTGCTAAACTGGTTGAGAATTTTTTTTTTCATTGAATGGGTAGTGCAATGTCCAGGAACTTTAGACACTGGAAAGTCACATAACGTCATCAGGTACCCTCTCTTAAGAGGATGACTTTATTAGTATACTGACCTCAGTGCATCTCTAAATGGACTTCTAAGTGCTCCATTCAATTTGCGTGTGAGTACTGGAATGTGGAATTTATTCGTATGAGGCACCTTCCCAGGTGACAAGTGTCTCTCTTTGTATCCTCCCATGTATTTTTTCTCAGAGCCCTCTGGGGCTTCATCATTATAGATAAAGTTGCCAAGAAAATGGGTAAGGATGAACGTAATTTGGAATCCCATTACCCGTTTTGTTTTGTGGTAGCAACGAATAGATTTGGCAGAAATTGCTGGGGATTTTAAAAAGGGGGAGAGAAGACAAACAGAGACACATTTTAGTTTTCACATGAAAAGGACAGTCACAGCTGCATTTTAGAGCCATGTTTACATTGGATTGTGTCATTTTTTAGCACATTCAGACAGATATGGGCTTAAGGTTCAGTTGTCCTAGGGTACCTCTTTTATTTCACTTGGACTTCTATGGTCCTGTGCAGAAAGTCTCCTGGCCTAGCCTGTGGCAATGCAGAACATCAGATCTCACTGTTGAATAGCTTGGGTTTTCAATTTTTAACCTGTCCACCTGGGATCACCCTTGTTGCCCTGGCTTATAAATGAGACAGCAGCCCCATTTTGGCCTGAAGAGTCCAAGGTGATAGATGGTTGGGTGACCCTCAACTGTTTTTCATACTGTCTCCTGAATGGATAAATGTGTCAGAATTAAAAGATAGTTTATGCCTTTACATCAGAGGGGAAAAATGAAATAAAGCTGTGTTGTCACCTGCCTGGTAATGAATAAACACCAGAGATCGATGTGTGTGCTCCTTTGGAAAAGATCACCAGTGACATGGGGGCTTTACTTAGAAGACAGCAAGAAATGCCTTGATTGAGAAGAATTACTTAGGCAATATTTTGCTGTTATATTTGGAATTACAGTTGACAACTCCAAGTGTGTCATCAATAGAGTCCTGGGCTATGGATATAACTAAGGATAGCTTCCTTTAAGTTAAAGGACCCTTAGTGTTAACTTCAGCAGGCTCAAAACCCTTGTGGAATGGTGTGCAAACTCTGCAAAATGAGCATTTGCCTGTGTCTGTGTGTGGGGAGACTCTCATTGAGTCTGTGACTGAAAAATAGATTAATAACAACTTTGATAATCAAATGTCAAGATCATTAATAGGTAAGTGAGCCATCAACACTGAATTTTTATCATACCTTGGTGTTGGTACCAAAGTCATTGAATGAGGCAAAAATCACAAGATGTCCAAATTACTTATAAAAATTTCTTACGAAAGCACATAGAAGACTGACAGACTTTCTTTTGAAAAGGCCAGGCAGTTGGTTTTCCTTCTTTCCAGCTGAGCCCCAGATTTCTCTACCTATTTCACAGTCATCATAGGATACAAAAGATGAAAACACCGGCACAATTTAAATTGTTCTCTCTGTCTCTGAACTTTGGCTGAGCATATTTAGTTGAATTGAAGCAGGATAAAAATGCATTTATTATATTATGTGACTTCTGTTGTATTTGATCATCCTGGTAATTTTTGAGGATGGCCAGGCAGGTGTAGAGTTATTCCCATTTTATAGATGAGGAAATTGAGGACTGAAAGGGTGCTATCTATCTTAGTTTTTAGATGGAAAATATTATTTATTACCTCAACTCAGAGGTGAATTATATTATTTTCTACAGCTCCATATAATAAATGGCAGAACAAAAACTAGAATTTATTTCTCAACCTCTAATTCAAAGACATTTTCACTGGAAGGAGAAAGTCAGTAATGTTAACCAGCAGAAATTGTTAATAATGATAGAAGTAGCAAAAATATTATAATTATAATATGATAGTATTCGAGGTCCTTTAGAAAAAACTTCTTCCTCAAATGTGTTTTTTTTAGTAATCTAATTTGCCATTTCCTCATATTTCTGTGCATTACAAGTTCACTTTCCTATGAAAACACTGAATATTAGCCATCATGTTAATCCTGCAATGGTGTCTAGTGAGATGACATACATGAAGGTCTTTTGACAAATCTATAAATATAAACCTGATTGTGAGGTGAAATGTTATGAACAACATTATTGTTATGGTTATTACTATTACATATAGGCTCAGTTACTGCATACACTTGTGCTTCTCAACAGGAATAAGGTGTGAGGAGAACAGAATATATTTGAATTATCCAGGAAGAATTTTCAAAATACGTGTCATGCCCTTACTAATCCTAGCTCTTCTCCCACCTTCCTCCACTCTTCAAGATGTATGAGAATCTCAGAGAGACCTGTGTGCATATTGTAAATAACCAAACAACAGAAATAAACTCCCACATGATTCTGGTTTGTATCTCTTGGTTGATAACCACTAACCAATACCCTTGGGAGTAAATTTATTCATTTACTCACTTGCTCAGCCATCACATACTTTTGAGAATATACCATATGCTAGGCACTGAGCTTGATGGGTAATTCATGTACTAGCTTAAAAGAGAGTTTCCATTTCTGTAGCTTTCCACTTACATTTGCTAATAGAGCATATTGTGGAGACATTGATACTTCATCCTGGCATCAGTATTTCATATTAGTTAGGAATTGATAGACAAAGAGACACATTTAAGAGCTACTATCAACAGTGGACCTTGGCAACTGGCAGTTACGTCTTCAGTCATGTCTCCAGTCACCTACATCTATCTCACTTGAGAGAAGAAATGTAGAAAGGAAGAGGTCGGAGAAGTGTTCAGTGGGCCAAGGATATTATGGCTCTTTTTTAAATAGCCCTTGTTATGATATGTGGTGACTATCAAAAACAATGACTTACTATTACTATGTATACTTTTTTTGGAGGCTTAAAGATAGATTTTTATATTGAAAATCAACCGATATGGAATAAAGATTACAGGTACATGAAATAACAGGTGTTCAGTTGATGCTATATGTAACATGGGCATCTCTTTGGCTAAATAGTAATGCTAAGGTAGGCAAGCTCTGAGATTGCTTAGAGGCACCTCAGACAGTTGTTAGTGGCCTTGTCTTTACTGTATGTACATTGATTTCTATTGTACTTAAATCCCCTCTTTCCCTTTTTCCTGTGGCCTACCTTGCATGGCTCCTTCCACTTGTTGCGCCTGTCCCTGCAGCAACAAAGCATCAGATAACATGGGTGCTCTGTCCTTCACAGACCTAGCACTGAATCTCATGATTTATCCAGTTCTTGCACTCACTGATTCTCTCTTACTTCAGAACGGCTTATATGCTGAGATCTTGGTGTTTTAATCTTATTTTAAAATCACTCTATACTTTGGCTCTGCCTATTAAAAACTTTAGCTCCCCTCAGTGTGGCTATACTACTTTAGGCTACTTTGAGAAAATATCCCTTTCATCTGGATTTGGCCCTGGTGCCCTCAATAAAAACACAACTCTAACACCTAATTTCCAACTGCCTTTCCACTTTCTTCCAGTTCTGTTTATGCTTCACCACCACATATTTCTATGATTCTCAAATCTGACTCTACTCTGGAAGTACCCAAGGAGTTCCTAAAAATATAAATTCTAGGCCAAATGCTAGACCTGCTAATTGAACTTTCCAAGGTATCACTTTTTGGGATGATGGAAATGATCTATGTCTGTACTGTCCTATACGGTAGCTATTAGCTGCATGTGGACATTTAAATTTAAAGTTAAGAAAATTAAAAATGCAGCTCCTTGGCTGTTTCAGCCACATTCAAGTGTGGGTCCCAAGAAACTAACAAAATAACCTTGCGTTGTTCTTCACAGGTTTGAGAACCATGATGTTGGGTGGCCAGTAATTTCCCATTGATTTTAAACTAATTCATTTACTTAATTTTTTAAAACAAGAATGTATGTATGTATGTATGTTTGTTTGTTTATTTATTTTGGCTTTAAAATGATCTTGTTCTGGGGCGCCTGGGTGGCACAGCGGTTAAGCGTCTGCCTTCGGCTCAGGGCGTGATCCCAGCGTTGTGGGATCGAGCCCCATATCAGGCTCCTCCGCTATGAGCCTGCTTCTTCCTCTCCCACTCCCCCTGCTTGTGTTCCCTCTCTTGCTGGCTGTCTCTATCTCTGTCAAATAAATAAATAAAATCTTTAAAAAATAAAAATAAAAAAAAATAAAATGATCTTGTTCCCTCTAGGACAAGTAGTTGTACAAATGTCTGCTGAGTCTGGTCCACGGGTTAAGGAAGGAGAGGTCTTAAAAGGTGAGGGGAGTGGAAGGTTTAAGGGAGGTGGCTGACTCATATCCTAAGACAGGAACTTGAGTAGTCTAGAAAAATGCTGGTATGAACCTAATGAGCTTGTGGTAGCATTTATCTGTGACTCAGTATTTTAAAACATGGGAAATAAAAACAAACGTAAGAGTGGCTCTGTCACATAAGTGAGAGGGAACAGTTGGTAACTCTCACATAAGTAACTAATTAATATGTCGGAAAATGCTGGCAGGATATTTTGCCCAGCAGTATGTACACACGCATATACACACCCACATATATGAAGATGTTCCAAGATGTTGTGTTTAACAATGAAAAGGTACAGAATTTTGTGCATGTTAATTAGGAGAAACATGAACCATAGCAGGTCAACTGGACTATATTACAGTCAGGTTAGATACTGTCATTGAGTGGAAGAATGATACATGGTAAGTGCTGAGATGTGTAATATCTGTTCTGATTTGCAGCTGAAGGTGGAGGTCAGAGTAGGTGTTTCATTCACAAGAATGAAACAGTGAAAGTTAAACTGGAAGTCACTGTTCCCATGAACCTCCTAAGTGCCTTTTATAGGATAGACTCAGTGTTAAATGTAATGATGATATGTATGAAATCCCTTTTTAAGGCATAAGATTTAGGGTCACTTATTTATTCTTTGGAACACAGACACACATTTACAAAATGGATTTCATACTTAACACAATGTCTAATGTGCTACACAGGACCGCTGCCTGAACCACCTTTCACCCAGCCAGCTAACTGTGACCCAACCAATGATTGCGATGATCATGGGAAAAGATTTATACAAATAGGGAAAAAAATGGGATTTCTACCAGTAGAGAGGATCCCAGGAACCAATCAAGCTCCTGTGAGAGAGTCTCCAGAGTAAAAAAATTTCCTGATAAAAAATGGAACCCATTTGCCATATGGATTATTTCCATCTTAGGCATGATATTTAGGTAATGTCTACTCTTTTTCACTTGGTTCTGATGAGATCAACATAACTACTAGTTCTGCAAATTGTAAACCTCACTAGGGGATAAAATTATCCACATCACTTGTCAAGCAACATGGCAAGGAAACAGTTTTCAGATGTAAATGTTAACTTTCCTTTTCATCTGAGACATTTTCTCTCTATATCCTCTACCACATTGCATGGCAATCTCTTAAAAATACAGAAGATGTGCCTATTTGAAAAGTGTTCCTGGCTACCATTTTGTTTATAAAAATTAACTGAATCACTAAACTTACTAAAGGTATTTTGTTACTCAAAATCAGTAGAATACTCTAAGACCTGTCATAGAACAAAAAGACAGAATGACAAGTTAAAAAAAAAAAAAGACTAAATTTGGTAAAATTGTTGAATTTTAGTATAAACTAAAGATTATAAGTAGCATTTGTTAATCAGAAATTTTTAATAGGGAATCTTATTTCACCAGCATTGTAATCATCATCTGAATATTTAAATCTACTTTTGTTATATATAAGACACTGTTTAAGAGTTTACAGGTCCCAGTTTATACCAGTACCTAAAATGAATCAGTCACTGTCACCAATGTAGATGCACATTAGCTAGTAGGAGAGGCAGAGTGTAGAATCTGCAAAAGTCATGATCCTGTAAAGTTAGCTGTATCTCCATTTTGTTTGGAGGCAGTTAAGTTATGGCTAAAGAATGTTCTTTGGGAACGCTTGCACCAGGATGGAATTCAGGCTCTGCTTTTGAGTCTGAACAAATTATTTATTGCCTCATGTCTCAGTTGCTCTATCTACAGAATGTAGCTACTCTCGAGTGTTGTGAGGAATAAAGGAGAATACAGTTGGCATGGTGCCTGGCACATATGTGTTCAATGAATACTGAAATACTGTTGTTGTTTTTAAAATTATTTCAATTGATTTGGATTCTTAACTCCTGTTACATAAATTTTACTTTTCTTGAGGCTATATTTACCAATTTTAAAGATTTTGTGGTTGAAAAGTATTTAAATAGTGTGGAAGTATAAATGGCAAAAAGAAAAAGTGAAAAAGTGATGGACAGTTTTTCCAAAGTATCTCTTTAGATGCATAGAGAATGATTTCTACTTACTTCTGTATTGTTTATATAGTTCTGCATCTTACTTTTACAAGTACACTGGATTTACTTTGTTTTTTTAACCACTGCATAGTATATACTATGGTAGCCATCAGTTCCATACTTTAATCATTCTCCTTAGTGAAAGGAAACTAGGATACCTTCAGTGTTTCAGGATAGGCTTTTTATTTCCCAAACAGTTAGAATTTGTTTTTCAGAATTTGTGGGGCTTTGGGAGGCGCTTAGGTCAGTGAAGCCCTCATGAATAGGATTAGTGTTCTTATAAAAGACTCTGCAGAGTTCCCTCACCCCTTCCACCACGTAAGAAAGATGCCCTATGAACCGGGAAGAGGGCCCGCATTAGACTGTGTCCGTACTGGTGCCTTGATCTTAGACTTCCTAGCTTCCAGAGTTATGAGAAATACTTTTCTGTTGTTTACAAGTTACCTAGACTGTGGTATTTTGTTTTAGCATCCCAAATAGACTAAGACAACCTAGTTAGGAATTTTCCTGAGACTTCTATGACTCTGCTGTAGGATATAATTCATTAATAAGGAATATGTTTTAAAAAGTTCTTTTTTCCTTCTGGATTTCTTTTCACCTTAAAAAAAAATGCACTAATGACCATTTGTTGAGTATCTACTATGTACCAAGTGCCTTTTGTTCCCATTTTTGATAGTTAAAAAACATGCCCAAAGTTAAAAATTTAAGAATCGGCAGGACTCAGAAACCTCTGTTCTTTCAGTAAGCTAACGAAAAATGGTCAGATGACAAACCAATCAGGTCAAACCACAAGGATTTATATAGCATGATTAGATATATTTTAAATCTTAATTATTTGTCATTGCAGTCCTAGGAGCAGAATCTAAACCTCTGTCTTCTAATTACATCATTCTCTTCCCCTGCTCAAAATTCTGCAGTGGCTCCCAGCACACTTGGAATAAAATTCAAGCTTTACATGATACTGTCCAGTACCTGTTTGATTTGGCCATTCATCAACTCCACGTACTCAGCCCACTTTTCCATAGCCGTTCTGGCCTTCATGAAGGTTCCAGCAACCTGAGAGGCATCCACACCTTTGCATTTGCTTCCCTGTGCCTGGACACTTCAGCAGATCTCTTCAGGGCTTGCTCCCTTACTTCATTCAGGTCTCATCAAAATTCACCTTCTCTTGGGAGGCCGTAAGGCCTCATCTGATCGTCCTAACCCACTGCTTCACTCAGCTTCCTCACCCTGCCTCACTTTTTACCAGCTCACCTCACCCAGTGCTTGGCCCTCCCTCATGTCCTAGTGTGGACTTAGGTTTTACTTAGGTATCACCTGGTTGCTGGCCTCCCCCAGTGGAATGTAAGCTACCGAAGGCAGGGACTTATTTCTCTGCATCACAGAGCCTAGAACAGAGCCAGGTGCAGGGTGTATATGCAGGGGGCTTTTGTTAAAAGAAGGAATATATGATTGCCTCAGCTTATTTTTGCTTATTTATTTTCTAATATTCATTTTTTAAATAATTAAGTGATCCCATACCTTATCTGTGGCTATGTATGTTATTGTGGGTATTTCTTGGAAGCCCAGTATTTAGCAGAGGCTGATTTGAATATTAAAGTAGGGCTAAGTTTATTTTATCTCCTATCTATCTATCTATCTATCTATCTATCTATCTATCTATCTATCTATCTATCTATCTAGGCTCCATACCCAGCATGGAGAGCAACATAGGGCCTGAATGCATGACCCCGAGATCAAGACCTGAGCTGAAATCAAGAGTCGGATGTTCAACTGACTGAGCCACTCAGGCGCCCCTATTGTTTTTATTATTTTTAACTTTTACCGAAGGATCATCAAGTATTTTTATTGAATATTGAAGTTTGATTAAAACATTATATTTCAGAAAAATGAAAAAAGTAGAATTTTTCACAAACTGTACAACTGTGTGGTCACCACCCAGATTAAGAAAAAAGAACTTTACCGGCACCCAAGAAGCCCACTCATGTTCCTTTCCAGTCACTACTCACCCCTCCACCATGGGCACCATGACTTTGGCTTCTAATAACGTAGATTAATTTCATCTATTTTTTCACAAATCTTTATTTTAGTATTCATTTAAATTCTCTGTTCACAGTGTTTGTCCCTTGTTTGGTGCCCATTCTCCAAGGTCCTAGAATCCTTTTACCAAGAAAAAAATTAATTAAGTTCTTTAACATCTTTTATCCTTTTAACAGTTTTGTAGGAGCAAGACTGCAAAGCCTCATAGTAATTCTCAGTAGACATTGGAAATTCAAGCAGTGAGCTGAGAGTTTGAATGCATTTGATCTGTGAAATGATTTGGGCTCAAAATACGTTGGGGAATAGCAACTTTTTGTGTGTGTTATTTTAAAGATAAACAATATTTAGTGGAATATTGAGCAAAATAATGAAATATATCAGGAATGGTAATATATTTAGAAAAACATATACGGCCCACAATGCTTTTTAAAGAGATGAAAATCATCTGAAAAACATGATTCGTGATTTTACTACCTTCCGGGAAAGAGGAGGGGAAAACATAGGAGAAAACTATAATGAATTAATGTATTTAAAATACGGTAGTAAATTTCAAGAGCGTTTTCATGGAAATTACAGTGTTGTTCAGGAGCATCCATTATAGGGTTTAAAAAAAAATGAACAAAAGTGTGTTGCTGATTCATTTATGATGGCTACTGCACAGATGGCGTTAATATCATTATATCCTTGAATCCTTTCTGTGAACATCTTAATATATTTTTTTTGCCAAGATCAATTATTTTAAGCCCAACATATGTTTTTAAAATGTATCACTTACCATGTAAATTTATATCATTTGTATCTTTAGTCATTGGGAGCTTCTGTGTTTGAATACACAGTTGTACTGTTTGGATACCATGCATGGTGTCACGGTGAGAGAAAAACCTGTCCTGCTAACAACAGCCTGTGTGTTTATCATGTGGGGGTGGCAGTAGGGGCAGATGGTCTCAATTTTGGTCATTTTCTTTTTTTAGGTTCACTCTTCAAGGTAGCTCATTTCCACTTTTTATTCAAGCACCTGTAATACTCGATTAAAGCAAATAGACCATGTGGAATAGGCAGTGTGTTTCACTGAAATGATCTGAATGAAGAATCAAGCCAGAGAAGTGTTTTTTTCAGGTGGCTGCAAACAGGCCAGAGAGATCTTATATCTAGAATAAAGACCATAGTGTATTGAAACAGATGGCTGGGCCCATGCCCCAGACTTTCTGATTCAGGAGGTCTGAGGTGGTACTTGAGAGTTTGTATTTCTAGGTCTAACAAGTTTCCAGGTGATGCTGATGCTGCCTGTTCCAGGGACCACACTTCAGAACCACTGGGCTAACAGGGAGATGGATATGACTCAGAGAGCAGTGGTCTGGCCTTAGATACTTTGATCCATTTTGGGGAAGCCTACCTGCAGCTACAGGAATGCCTTTTTTTTTTTTTTTTTAATTAAATGCTTCCTTAACACTAGTCAGCCAGTTAGGTCCTAATCCTTTGGTAGCTCAATCCTTTTGAATGTCTGCAAGCACCTTTTTGATATGGATTTACTTGGCTGGGGGTAGGGAAGTATGAGGGAGATCGTTCTGGAAAAAAAAGTTAATTTGGGGAAAACAAAAAACTTACCAAGTGATTCTTAACCTCTTTTCCTGTTTTAGAATTACTGGATGTTCCTTACCTGTCCTATTGCCTAAGGGGTTTATGTCAGAGAACAGCTTAATAATGGAGGACATTTCTTTTCTGTCAGCAACTCTTAAGCAAAAACTCGGCTTTTTTTTTTTTTTTCTCCTATGCAGGGAAAAACCCAGTGTGAGTTTCTTCCGTGTGAGTCGTCTCCATCTCTGTTAGTACTCACACAAAACACTTTACTTCTGATACTTCTGATCACCAAATATGTGGAAGTCTTTCCCTCCACCAAGCAGTTCTCTGGGATACCAAGTAGATGTCCTACAAATTCAGCTCAATTCTGACACTCTGTACCCACAGGTAGCATCAGATTCCAAAACAGGTTAAGGGTTCGGTCCTACAAGACTGCCTCCCACCTCTTCACTCCCACCCCATTTCAGATGCCAGTTGCAAGTCCAGGTTGTTGCCTTTTCTGACCAGTTAGCTATAAATCAGAGATTCCCATGATCACCTCTTCAGGTTTGATTAATTTATTAGAGCAGCTCACGGAACTCAGAGAAACATTTTGCTTGCTAGATTACCAGTGTATTATGAAAGGACATAACTCAGGAACAGCCAGACAGAGGAGATGCATAGGGCAAAGTGTGGGGAAATGGTGGGGAGCTGCCGTGCCCTCTCTGTGCTTCCTGCCCTCCCCACACTTCCACCTGTTAACCAATCCGGGAGCTCTCCAAACCCTGTCCTCTTGGGTTTTTATGGAGGCTTTATTACATAGGCGTGACTGATTAACTCATTGGTCATTGGTGATTTTTTAAACTGCAGACCCTCTTTCTTCCCTGGCAGTCAGTGGGGTGGGAAGGGAAGTTCCAACCCTCTATCACCTGGCTGGCTCCTCTGGTGATCAGCCTCCATCTTTAGACACGTTACAAAATTCACCTCATTAACATAACAAAAGACACCTTTATAGTACTCTTAGGAAACTCCATGGTTTTACGAGCTCTGTGCTGGAAACAGAGATAGAGATTGTATTTCTTGTAATCAATCTCAACATCACGACAACCACTAACATCTTTAGACAGGGCCAGCTACTCGGTCATCCAGCATTTCCTGAGCACTCTTTTCATTACTCTTGAGGTAAGCTCTCAGTTCCAGCTGACTTCAGTCTATTTTGAGAGGGAGGTATGTGACCCAGTGGAGAGTAAGTGTTGTGGGGGAGGAGACCCAGGTCCAGGGTGCTTTATGGCAGCTGAGGAACTATAGAGTGCACTGTTAAGGAATGCTTCCCCAAAGCAGAGAGAGGAGATCTCTGAGTAGTTTCAAGGATCTGCAGGGAATTTCGCACTGGAAATTCCTGTCTTTATAGGAGAACAGTTTCTATGGTGAATTCCTACCCACATCAAAGGCTTTCTCAGTACAAAAGAAAACATGTCATGGGTCCAGTGCTAGTGCATTTGGGCTGTGGAAATATTGTTTACACTTATGAATTGAGTGTAAAATTATGGATTGTTTGATAATGCAAAAAAGACCTGGAGTTAGGGTCTTTAAGCTCCCCTTTGTAAGTCATTAAGATGGCAGTGAGGAGGGTTGTCAAAGTAAGCATGGACTCTTAAGGTTTACCACTGTTTAGGTAAAGCCTTACAACGGTCACTTGAGTCCTCCTGGTCTCATCAGATTTCCTACAAATCAAGTACAATAGCTAGGCCTTGGTACCTAAGCAGCCTGTCATCAGAAAGTCCATCACTTTATCTCAAGAGACCACACGACTGACAGTAAACTGGAAATAACTCATTTGTTAATGATTAGCTATGTGAAATAGACCTGACTTTCCAAAGCATAATAAGACCTGCTTCTGCCATTACTGGTACTGGTTCAGAAGCCCAGTAAGTTATGAACATTCTGTGGAGGTATAAACATCCCACTCAAATTTTCAAAAGGACTATATATACTGTGCCCTACTATGTGTTCTTCCCTGGGCTACGGGCTTCCCCGGACTGTGGGAGGGTGGGAGCTGGAGATTGTGGGGGATGGTACTAAACACCTGATCACTTAATGCTAGTCATCTCTACTTGCAGGAAGTCGACCCCACATTCTGGGCTAGAGCAAGTGCTAAAGACATTCTAAGGACCTAACTCTCTACATCCTTAAAGCACTTTAAGTGCACAAGCTCAGAGATAAGAGACAGCATGATACTTTCTCTTCTCAGGAATTTGAATTTCTTCCTAGAGGCAATGGGAATCTATTGAAGGATTTTAAACAAGGGAATTTGCATAATAATGTCTGCATTTGGAAAATTCACTCCACTGATGGTATTGAAAATGCATATGGAGGGGGTAGAAGCTAAGTACAGAATCCCTTTATACTAAATTTTGTTTCATAATGAATAGATGACAAGGATTCCAGTGAATCCATAAAATAAACTTTGATCTATTGAAAATATGAATTTAATTCCCATATTTAAAACTCCATATGTGAGTTAACTCCCATATTTAAAACTCTTCATAAGCTCCATATTGCCTAGAAAACAGTCTTCAATCTACTTGACCATATATTTTTTTAATGTTTTTTTATTATATTATGTTAGTCACCATACAGTACATCCCTGGTTTCTGATGTAAAGTTCGATGATTCATTAGTTGCGTATAACACCCAGTTCACCATGCAATACGTGCCCTCCTTACTACCCATCACCAGTCTATCCCATTCCCCCACCCCCTCCCCTCTGAAGCCCTCAGTTTGTTTCTCAGAGTCCATAGTCTCTCATGCTTCATTCCCCCTTCTGATTACCCCCCCTTTCTTTATCCCTTTCTTCCCCTACCAATCTTCCTAGTTCCTATGTTCCATAGATGAGAGAAACCATATGATAATTGTCTTTCTCTGCTTGACTTATTTCACTTAGCATTATCTCCTCCAGTGCCGTCCATGTTGCAGCAAATGTTGAGAACTCGTTCTTTCTGATAGCTGAGTAATATTCCATTGTATATATGGACCACAACTTCTTAATCCAGTCGTCTGTTGAAGGGCATCTCGGTTCCTTCCACGAATTTAGCTGTTGTGGACAATGCTGCTATGAACATTGGGGTGCATATGGCCCTTCTCTTCACTACGTCTGTATCTTTGGGGTAAATACCCAGTAGTGCAATGGCTGGGTCATAGGATAGCTCAATTTTTAACTTTTTAAGGGACCTCCACACTGTTTTCCAGAGTGGCCGTACCAACTTGTATTCCCACCAACAATGTAGGAGGGATCCCCTTTCTCCACATCCTCTCCAGCAATTGTTGTTTCTTGCCTTGTCAATTTTTGCCATTGTAACTGGTGTAAGGTGGTATCTTCATGTGGTTTTGATTTGAATTTCCCTGATGGCTAATGATTTTGAACACTTTTTCATGTGTCTGTTAGCCATTTGTATGTCATCATTGGAAAAGTGTCTGTTCATATCTTCTGCCCATTTTATGATTTGTTTATTTGTTTCTCGCGTATTGAGTTTGAGAAGTTCTTTGTAGATCTTGGATACCAGTCTTTTATCTGTAGTATCATTTGCAAATATATTCCCCCATTCTGTGGGCTGCCGCTTAGTTTTTTTGACTGTTTCCTTGGCTGTGCAGAAGCTTTTTATCTTGATGAAGTCCCACAAGTTCATTTTTTCTTTTGTTTCTCTTGCCTTTGGAGATGTGTCATGAAAAAGGTTGCTTTGGCCGGTGTCGTAGAGGTTGCTGCCTATGTTCTCCTCTAGGATTTTGATGGATTCCTGTCTCACATCGAGGTTACTTGACCATATTCTTATCAGTAAAGAAAAAAACTCAAGAATTTGCCATGCCAATATATCTATTCAGTTATAAATACACACATGACAAGTACTAGTGTATTAAGTGCTTTAAAAAACATATATACAGAAATTTTAAAAGCACAAAATAAAACTAAATATAATCAGAAATACTATTTTCTTTCTAATTTCCAAAAGATCATTGTATACCCCTTTGGAGACCCAGTCCTAGAGCATAGAGAAGTTGCTCTTCAGCATGACATAAAAGCTTCTTCATGAAGTGATACACAGTCACATCTCCAGGCTCGCTTTCTCCAGTGCGTCTGAAACAGTTCCCCTGCTTTGGTCCAGTGGGTTTTCCCCTCTCTGTCTTTGCTCATCTTCATTTTTTTTATATCGACTCTTATGCTCTTATAGCTTTCTCCTCTTGGTTCTAATCTCTGAAGTATCTCTTCCCATCCGATGTGGACGTTATCTGCCTGTCCCCTTACTATGAGCTCCTTGAAGGCAAGGACTGTACCTGAGGTTTGGTTGTATTTCCAGTGGAACTGAGCAGAAACACCTGACACATCCCCAGGTACAGCTTTAATCAGATGCAAATAGAAGATATATTTGAAGACATGGAAAGGACCAAATATAGGATGGGGGTAATTATGTGACTGTATTCTTTTTTCTCCTCAACTATATTTTTCTGCTAACTGTGGACATTTTGTAGTTTATAAAAGGTGTTTCTAGTGGTAATAATAATAAATGCTAATAATAATTCTTCATGAACAGGATTTCCTAATTCTTGCTGAACATTAGTTTAATAACGAGTTAATCACACTTGGATCTTCCTTTCAAGGAATAATAATAATTCCTTATATTTTGCTTTATAATAAGTGGTTTAATCTAGAATATTTATTTCCAAATATACTTCCTTGAAGGATCTGACAGAAGGGGTAAAATTCTTTTCAGTTGAAGCAGGCTTTACAAAAACAATGTCTAAGTATTTTGCAAGAGAACGATCATTTGGGAAACACTGGGTTAAATAGTTAAAAATGCCTCCTACTGTAGGACCGTGAAATACTTATCCTACAGGGATCTATAAGGCATGCTATATTTTTCCAAACATTTTTGATCATGGGGGACCCATTTGTTCAAGAAACATCTCATTGAGCTACCTGGGTTCTGCAAAACTTGGGGAAACTCTGAATCAAAGTGTTGAAAGACCTCTCTTAGAAGGCACAACTAGTTTGGTACTGACTACTTCAAATCAGTAGCACCTGTTAATATTGTACCACTATTACAGCTTAGCCACTGGCTTCCTTTCCTTTCCTTTCCTTTCCTTTCCTTTCCTTTCCTTTCCTTTCCTTTCCTTTCCTTTCCTTTCCTTTCTTTCTTTCTTTCTTTCTTTCTTTCTTTCTTTCTTTCTTTCTTTCTTTCTTTCTTTCTTTCTTCCTTCCTTCCTTCCTTCCTTCCTTCCTTCCTTCCTTCCTTTTTCTTTTCTTTTCTTTTCTTTTCTTTTCTTTTCTTTTCTTTTCTTTTCTTTTCTTTTCTTTTCTTTTCTTTTCTTTTCTTTCCAGAGTGTATGGTCTTTAGGAGAGAAAGATTTTGATTTATAAGTGCAATATATTTTTACCTAGTAGATTTTCAATAAATATTTGTTGATTAAAGTTAGTTTCTTTTTTTTTTTTTTTTTGAGATTTATTTATTTGACAGAGAAAACACAAGCAGGGGGAGCAGCAGGCAGAGGGAGAGGGAAAAGCAGGCTCCCCACTGAGCAGGGAGCCTGCTGGGGCTCAATCCCAGGACCCTGGGATCATGACCTCATGACCGGAGCCAAAGGCAGATGCTTAACGGATTGAGCCACCCAGGTGCCCCGATTAAAGTTAGTTTCAAGGAATGAGTAGGTTAGGAAGGACAAAGCAAGGCGACAGAGACTAGGTGCATTGCAGTTGAGGGGACAGTGTGGGGGCACTGATGGGAGAATGTAGGGATGGGATGCAAAGAGAACAATGGAAGATGCATGCTACACTGTCAGTCTGGCTGTTGATGTAAGCACTGTGTTTGCAGAGTTGTCATATTCATAATACTACTGTCTAGAAACTTTCTTCTAGGAACTCAATTGGCTTTTTTAGATTATCCTCCTGACTGCTATTTCTGATTTGCTTGCAGTTGTTCTGTGAATAAGTAATGGATGAGTAAAGAGAACTGTCTTTATGGGTAACCCTTTTTGTTACCATTTGTGTATGACTTATTTCCCCAAATGGACTATGAATTCTTAGAGAGCGTAGGTCATGTCAAATGCATTCAGACATTCCCCTTATTGACAACCATGACTCCTTGCTAAGTAGGTACTATATAAATTCATTAACGAGTGAATGAATAAACTGTTTTATAATAAAGAATTTGGCCTTTATCCTCAGTTCCTGGAGAGGAGACTAAATCCTTAGAACTTCCTCGTATCTGAAGTGAAGCAGTTTTATAGAGGACTGAGCCCTTAACTTATGGGTTTATGCTAACTCCAGGTAGTTATTGCCAGAATTGAATTGCAGTAAATCAGTTGGTGTTAGAACATGAACTAATGAAGGAACAGCGGTGTTCTGACTCCCAGGGAAGTGCCCTAATTCTAGTATGTTCTATATTCCCTAAGAGTGGGTATACACTTATTCCTATTGCTATCGTCCCACCCTGGCATCTTGCACAGTGCATTACTTACTCATGGTGGTTGCTTAATGGAGTTAGATTTGTTCAACTGTGATCTGATGATCAAGGACTTACACACTCAAGTGAGTACACATACTTAAGCTAGTACACTTAAGCCAGACATTGTTAACAGGTTTTACACACCAGGCGTTGGAAGTGATTGGAAACTAGTTATACCACACTGTGTCTCCATATTGATTCCATGTGCATCTCTGCTTAGCAGTTTTGTTGCTATGGTGCATACTCTTCAGAACGGTGCAGAAAAAATATTAAACACACTTGAGTAAGAGTCAGGATTGAAATTCACTTCCAGGTTTTCTAGTCTGAGAAATGATCATTCAGAATTGTTGGGATTGGGGTTGTATGTTGAGTCCTGCACTACATCTGTTAGCTAGTGAGGCTATGCTGAACTGAAGTATACGTTCTCAGAAGTCAGGCCCCAGGGAGTAGCTCCTAAGAAGCCATCAAGTCTAGCACCATGCTTCAGGTATAAGATTCAAAGGGGTCCTTCCCTTTTTAGCAGCCTCCAGGGAGAGTCCACAAAATACTAAAACTCCTTTTGATTTGCTTGTTTTCCAGAGGTGAATCATCCTTTTGAAGAACTCTTGTTTGGATCTTAATAATCTCCTTTTGGCTTTCTCCTTTTTCTTCTCCTTGTTCGTTTCCCTCCTCTTACACTTTTGCTCCCTCCTCCTCTCTCTCTCTTTTAAACTTCTTATCATATGTACCTTTTCTTGCTTCCATTTTCCTTTTCATCTTGTCTTTTTTTTTTTTCACATGTGTACTCAAGACGGCTACACTTTGGTTCTCTTCACATGCAGATTCCTTTTTTGTTTAACAATAGGAAGTACTCTTTCCAGGTGTTGGAACAACTGTTAGGACACTTCCTAGAATACTCATTTTCATATTTGTGGCTTAACAAGTATGAAGGAATATTATTCAAGTTTAAAATTGGCATCGGTTTCATTGGCAAAGAACCAGAACCTGACCAAGGTCAGTACCAGGCTCTTTATCTTATGACCTCCTTAAATGCATGGAAAACCTCAGGCTTTCTCCAGTTGAATTGCTTTGTTAGTGGAGGGGTGGAAAAATTTTCCTTTTACTCTCTAGGTTCTTTGGCTGATCTAACAATTAAATTGACATAAGACAAATTAATAGGAGAAAAACAAATTTAATTTTGTATGTGTGGGAGCCCCAAAGATATGACTCTGGGGCAAGCGGGCAGTGAGGCTTATATGCCATCCTGAGCTAAGGAATGGGATAGGGGCCTGGGGCTTCAAAGGGGAGGCAGGTAATTCACAGCACATAAGAAGAGCAGATGTTT
The DNA here is from genome assembly GCF_024610735.1 of Ursus americanus. Lineage (NCBI taxonomy): Eukaryota > Metazoa > Chordata > Mammalia > Carnivora > Ursidae > Ursus > Ursus americanus. The sequence continues at coordinate 21,890,287 of NC_142162.1, read as the reverse complement.
GGTAATTAGATGTTTGCTCTGTCATACAGCTAGGTCTTTCAAATAAAAGTTATCTCTGGTAATAGCTCTCTTTCTGGGCCAGGCCCCATCTAAATGCTTTTAGGTAGTTAAGAGAGAAGTAAAAGGTTTTGGGTTTTTTGTTTTGTTTTGTTTTTGTTTGTTTGTCTTGAGTCTGCTGCATCTTGATTGCCTTCAGCTCAAAAGAATCAACATACCAAAGTGGCATATTTTGGGGTCATGTATTCTCCCCTTCAGTAGGTATATTATCCACATAAAATTTACATATAGCCTGACAAAAATATATAGTAAAAAGTGCAGAATCACTACACCTTTAAAGTCAATTAGAACTTTATAAATTGTTCACTGAAGGAGGGTGTGTTTTTTAAATCGAATTCTGTCTCTGTAGGTATCATGAGAGGGAGTTTCACTGGGCACATGGCATTTACAAATTCTGATTGGCATTTCCTTCTTTGTTGAAAAGAGAACCTAGCTCAGTTTGCAGCAAATATGACAGTAGGCTGTGCAAATGTATGTCTAAAATGCAGCTCTGTGGGGGTTAAACATTCAAGCTTATATGAGACAGCATCAGTTTCAGGTCAAAGTGCTGTTCTTGAATGATCAGTATAGCGCAGAAAAAAGGCATTGAAGTGACCTTGCTGAGGGTCTAAAACTGCACCGAAGCCTTTTCTGCATGATTAAGTGAGCAGAATCTTAGATTAGCTAAAAGCAGTGCAGAAACATAATGAGTTCACTTATTTTGGAGCATTTAATAACAGTTATAGACAGTTATGTGATCAGGCGGAGTTATGACTTATTCATTCTTTCATTGCTATTAAAATTACTGCATTTGAGGTTTTTAAAGTCATTGAAATAAAAAAAGTCTGATTTATGTTAGTAGAATTTAGCTTGCCCTTTGGTCTCTCAGTTTTTAAATGATATAATTAGACTTTTTAAAGACCATTCTAAAAGCATTATTAGCATTTTGTATAGCAGAAAGTAAATGCATGTTTTGTGGATAGTTTAATTTTAAAAGGGATAATAATACTTGATTCAGACAGTGATATTCATAGATTATTAAGGAAAGATTTTTTTTGTATGAAATTTCTCAAAAGGCAATTGTATAATTTTAGTAATAGACTATACAGAATGCGTGTGGATTTTGCTGTGTGTACACACAGATACTCTTTCTAATGCACTCTCTAATTTCATTTTGAATGGACATTACAAAGACATGGAAATAATACAACACAGCTTTCCTCCCATTTGGGAAAGCAAGGATGGGAAGAGAAAGTACCAGAGGATGTATTAACTCATGACCTTTAGCATATTTCCTCTGAAATTACAGAGCCATCTATCAGCCTGGGGGAAAAAAGCTCACTTTAATCATAACAAAGAGATTTGCAGGTGGTTTGAATTAGCAGTAAACAACAATCATTAATAAATCATTTTGGAGGAATATGGAAATGTCATGGATGCGTCGACATTTTAATATGATTCTACTCTTAAACTTTTCTTACACGGCTTATTGTGTGCAAATACCATCCCCTGTCCAAATGGTTCCAAATTAGACATTGCTTCCACTTTCAAGTGGGTTATTGCACAATGCATAAAAGTGCAGAGAAAACCTATCTCACCATAAAACTGTGAGATCAAGTGCTGATTTTAGTTGGACACTACAGTAGGATTATTTGATACACACATCTTTGCTCATAAAACCGAGCTGACTGCAATCTCCTTAAATAACAGCTATTTGTAACACATGTGTGTTCTGTAAACAGTTTGGATATCTCTTTTGAAGGCTTAAAATGCAGTGTACTATGCTATTGAAGGATGGAAACTGAAAAACACATTACTAAGGGGTGAGCACAAAGAAGCCCTTCAAATAGCCAGCAATGGAGGATTATCCATGGGAACCAACGGATGGTCCAAGTTGTATCTGTTCAAGCATGACTACACACACACTTTAGGAATATACATGTTTGTATATGAGTACATACACGTGTAGTTATGCCTTCCCATTTTATTCCAATGTATTTGAACTTAATTATTGAAGTTTGCCTTCCACATGAGTAGCCATCCACAGGTAAGTGAGTCCTTAGCTAGTCTGTAATTGCCAAGTGATCAGTTCTGTTTGTTCTAGTTTGTTAATCGACAGGAAAAGGTGTCATTCAGTTCATGGGAGGGGAAGGCCGGATTATTTGGATGGCAACGGAGGGGTCAGAATGGTGAAGCAGCAACCTGGAGTGCTATTTGAGGAGGCTGGTCTGGAAAGGGTTTCCTGATAGTGATGTTAGCATCTACTTGGACTGTTTCCAGAGGGACAAGATGGCCTGGAAACACAAAACACATCTGTCCCAGTGATGGGGGTCAGTGGTGTCTGGGGTGAGGGTTATTATGGCAGCTTCCAATTCATGCAGTGCAGATTTTTGTCCACTAGAGACTGATGTCTGCTCAGTAAACATGCGGCTTAAGGCTTCACAGTTTAGACCTGAACTATGGTCTCAGAGGTGAGAGGCTAGTGTTTCATCTGCTAAGCCATTTAGCCTTTTCCTTTGAAGGAAGATTGATTTTAAAAAAGCTATTAACCTTCAGTGATTTATCTCATCAGATCATCTTCATTTTCTTCTGCTTATAATAAGACTATATTATATAGTTTTATTCTTCAGTTAATTCAACGAGACGATCTGAGAGGGAAATGCATGAGAAACATAAAGAAGGCAGAGATAATAGAAAATTATCAGCAACACTGAAATGAAAATGTTAACAGGAAAAACAAAAGAAACTGAGCAAATGTTATCGCATATCTCAGAGATACAATCACGTAAGACATAATGGTTCTATGTAACCCAGTTTTACAGAAAAACTTTCCATGTGTCAGTTTGATTCTAGGGCCATACACCATGCTAATAACATAGGCACTACTTTCCTTTCTCTAGTGAAAAGACAAAGGGGGCACATTTCATTTTTCTGCAGTGACTAAAATATAAGCTAGGAAGCCAGTGGTAATTAATTCACATTGAGTATATTTTCAGAGGTGCACAAGAAACAGCAATTTTCAAGGAAATTGCATTAAAACACATTCTGTTCTGAGCCTGAAATTAGACATTTTATCTATTTTTAGTGAAAAATGTGTTAAACAGTAACCTGTTCTGCTGCCTTATCCCGAATCCCTTTAAAGCGAACTAGAAATCGGTCGCTTCCTGTACTGAATCATGTTTGATTTATTGCATTATATTGATTGAGTTTCTACTTTGGAAGAAGTGTTACATTTTGTGAATAATGTGTTAGCATTAATGACTTTAATTCATTCTCCATAACTTTATGACAGACACTAATTTACATTTCTTCTGGAGTACCTGATAGCAAAAGAAGTTCTGGCATTTTAATTTTTTTTCATGTATACCGTCAGGCTGAGCATGAGTGGAGAATGTAAGAACACAGCATTAGGAAAGTATCTGCTTTGAGCAGTGTGGGCTCCCCTCACTCCCACCCCACTCTGTCCCACCCCCGACAGGTATGTACATTGACAGTCAGACTGAGGGCTATGATAACATTTCAATATTTGATGAGACTAAGCAATAATAGGCATAGGTCTCTGCCATTTTATGGGCTTTTATTTAGTACTCATGGTTGAAATTCCTTTTGTTTCAGGAACTGTTAGTTTATTTAAGTTGGTGTTTGGGCAGGTGAGGCTCACTCAGTCCTGGCAAGTTCTGACAACTTGATTCTAAAGAAATTAAAGAAGCTGAGCCTGTCAAGCTCTTGTTTTGTATTTGCTGAACTGGTCAGTAAGGATACCAAGTAAGAAGATTTGAAATTGGAGAAGTAAAGGCTAAAAAAATATTTGTGGTAATGTCACTTTTGTCTGTTTTTTGAAGAAATGACAGTGATGATGAAATAATTCTTTGGTAGCTGGTTATAAATGCCCCTCTTAACTATTTCATAGTATACAGTGACTAGAGTTTATAGTATCTTTTCTCTAATGTTTCAGTACAGTTCTAATTTCCTCACCCCACTTGCATTAAATACAAAGACACCTCTTAATTGCTTTTTCTTATCTGGATTAACTCAGGGATTGATATTTGCAAAATGAATTTTGATAGGATTTTGAAAAGCAGGGTTGGTATTCAAGGTGAAGGAAATAACGAGATAAAAGCAGTGAATCATGAAACTTGTGTGGTTCAGCTTCATGTAAAGGAAAATGATTTTAAGAAAGGGGGAAGAATAAGGAGGTGACTGCTGTCAGCTTTGATTCAACTCATGTTTGAGGACAGAGTTTTGGGTTGCAATCTCTTGTTCCTTTGGCTCTTGATTCCTTGCTGTGCAGAATTCTGTCAGTTCTGCCACTCTCCTATCCCAACCCCAAGCCTACTGAAATATCAATCCTACTGAGCTTCCTCCATGTGATGCTTTCCATGACAGTGTCAAAACCACAGTGTTCTAGTGCCTCTTGGTTATTTCCTTTACCTCACTGGTCAGGAAAACGAAGGAGAAAAGGTGATAAGCAAAAATAAGAACTGACAAATTGTTTTAGATCTGTGAACTTTAGAAAATTCTGGAATAATGTTTGGCAAAGTAAGCCGTTTTAGATTTGGCTATTTATGATAAAATCTGTTAAGTGTACTTTTCCTACAAAATTCATATTTTCTTCTATGTTCAAATTTCTCCCTAATATAGAAAAGTGCAATAGTGAAAATAGGAATAACAAATAAAATAATAATTAGCTGGGCTTTATTGACACATCCTAACATCTCCTATTCCAGATATGAAATGACATGTCATAATCAATATATTAAAGCATATTAGAAGATACTAAAAAGGTACAGAATAAAACCAAAAAGATATGCAGATCTCCCTTTTTGTCATCTTGAACAAAGTCAAATTTCTTACTCCTCTACTTACATTCATCAAAATATTGCAGTAGATTTAAAAAAAGATAGTGGCCTCAGTTGATGAGAGATCCTATGCATTTTAAACTCAAGCAGAACCAGCAAGAAAGATAGAAAATTCAGATCTGAGGGTTACATTGGGTTAAATCAAACATACTCCATACCTGTCACAGTCTTCTCCTTGGTGAAGTGGTGTAGGATTTTGATGGACAAAGGTTCTAATGGCTTAGAGTCTTTGTGCTACTCTAGTTGGGTTTGGCACCAGTCCATAAATAAAAGGAAACTTCAGTTCCTTATGGAGTTCTCAGTTCTTGGCCTTAGTTCTGATCCTTTTGTCCTACTCATCCCTCTCTCTGCATAGCTACCTGGTCTCCATTTCCACAGCTTCTGATAGCATTGCTTGTTTTCTGCCCTGGATCTCTTCTGAGCTGTCTTCATGGCTGTGATCACCGTTCTTCATAGGTAGTGATTCAGGTCTTCCTGCCACCCTCTGTCATTCTTGCAATCTGCCTCAGACCTCTTGGTTATATATTATCCCCCCTGACTTTACCCAGGTCCAAGTGCATTCTAGTCCCTGTTGCTCTGCAGGCTGTGTTCTAGTATGATTTGCCCCCACACTGAAAGGACAACACCTGTAGTAAATGTCTGTGACCGTATAGCATCAGTGGTTTAGAAGGGACTGATTCCACCAAATACAAAGTACTGAAAATATTTGTAAACTGAATTTTAATAATTCTTTAATTAAGTTGTTAGGTTAGATGTTAAGAGGTGCTTACATTTGCCAAAAACTGTGGCGGGATTATTTTTGGAATCTCTGAGCACAATATGCTTCAGTAGTGTTTCCATAGAATTCAGCTCCTTCCCCCTGCCCCCATCTGGTGCTGCATACATCTTGAGGAGCCTCTACTATTTAACTGCCATGTGAAAATTCATGTAACTGTTCTTGGCAGAGTCATGATCCCACTGGTTAAACCCACTACGTATGCTAAACAGCATTGAACCAAACTCATTTGAGCAAAAAATGGAAGACAGAACCTGTTTCTAGTCATTTTTCATTTCTCTTCTGAAAGCCAGCATGTGATTTTGAGAATGCAAAATGATTAATTTGGGACCACAAAGAATGGAAAGTAACGTAGTTGCATTTAATTGTTTTTTCTTTTAAAGGGGAATAATAAATGTATCATGCTTACTATAAGCTGGAGAGGTGAAAACAATAAACCAAAAAACTCTCCATTTACCTTATCACATGCTTTTTTTCCTTAGGATTGTGTCTTGGTTCATTCAGGCTGCTAGAACAAAATACCAAGAATGAATGGCTTATAAACAGCCAGAAATTTACTGCTCACAGTTCTTGAGGCTGGAACCCCAAGATCGGGGTGCCAGGATGGTTGAATGAGGGCCCTTTTCCTGTTGCAAGCTTCTCATTGCATCCTCCCGTGGCAGAAGGGGCAAGGGAACTCTATGGGGTCTCTTTTGTTAGAAAACTTAATCTCATGCATGAGGGTTCCACCTTCATGGTCTAATACACCCACCTTTAGGGGTTAGGATTTCAACATACAAATTTTGGGAAGATACAAACATTCTGACCATAGCATACTGAAAGTTAATATTGACTCATTTTTAATCACAGGGAACACTCTTCCTACTTCCTACTAGTAGTTGGTGCTAAATGGTATGTTTTCCATGTTGAGTCATAATTTTTTACCTTTGTTTCCAGCCAGAGTTCTGAAGGGCAACTTTTCTAATGCCTGATTCAATCAGAAAGGTAGGCAGGCAGTCATTCAAAAAGAATATATTGAACGCTTAACCTGTTCTAAGCAGTACTCCGTCTAGGTGATACCCATTTTTAAAGTCATAGACACATTGTTCAGTATTGTCTCTAGATCCAATTAAACACAATTTCTTGGTCAGTCGTCTCTGCCTCTGCCCAGCCTTAGTTTCCCCTAGCCTCTTGCGGGAATTTCAGAACTAATATTTTCTTCCAAATTCCTTGACCATTTTCATATCTTATTTGGAATTGTAGCAGTTTGGAAGCCAAGATTGAGTTTTCCACAGACAGCAGCAGAGTAATTTCTGTGTTCTTAATAAGTACTTAATAGTCATTTCTTGGGAGGTGGGGGTCTAGTTAACTATAGATGGGCAGTTGACAGTATGAATGAAACATGTACAATGTAATAAAGGGCAAAAGCTACTCCAGGTAGCCAGCGTACATCCTTGTAAATTTTCCCATTTACATCCTTGTAAATGTTCTAAATGTAACAGTCCAGTTATACTTGAAAGCTCTTCTCCCCAGTAAGGTGACCTAAACTGACCCAATTTACAGAGTGGACACTACTTGGTCTCCGATAGTTGAGTTTGGCTTAATCTTTAAGTTATGCTCCTGTGCTCCATTCCAGCTTCCAAAAAGGATGATTCTCAGCTCTCACACTTGTAATGCAAACTGGCCATGCTTGAAATGAAAGGTTATTGATGGAAATTAAGAATTGCTTATGGCAGCACAAAAACCCATGCTTAAAGACAGGTGCAAATAAATGATGATATAAGAGCCTGGTGAGTTTGACTGTTTACCAGAAACAGCTCTGTAAATATTGTCTATGGTAGTTTATTTTTCACCTGGCCTTTACTTGTTCTTCTTTTAGGGGCACGGAAAGTGAACATTAGGTTAAGAGAAGTAATAAAAAAAGAAAACAGAATTGTAAACCCAGTTAATTAAAGGCTTGTCTTCGACTGTAAGTGACAGATGTGTTTGTGCAGGGTGATTTTGTCCCAGTTACAAAGGCATCAGTGCAGTATTCTGCCCAGGCTTTCAGCGATCTCTCAGGTAGAGAGAATTCGTAAGTGCTCAGCACACAAATGAGATGTACAGTTTTCAGTATAGTTTCCAATCAAATGTTTAAACTTGGTATTTAAAAATAACCTGGTCAGAGTAATTTTTTTCCCTCAACAAAATAAAATAGGAGAACTTAACTATGAAATAATGGTTAGGTCACCACAATAGAGAATTAATGCATCATTGCTTTTGATGAAGAGCTAGCCTCTTTACAAATGGAGAAACAAATGTTTTAGAGTATCATGTATTATATTTCCCCTTTAACTGATTCTTGTCCACTTAGAAATCTAGAATTCAGGTGTTTTTTCTTCTTGCTTTTCTATTTTCCATTCTTTAAATCCCTTCACACCTCCCTTCCAGAGTTTTCCACCTTCCACTTGCTTGGCTCAGCCTGGGCTTTCTAATTGGTGGTCTTATCTTTCTGTAATCACCTCTCATGGAACATGATCACCATCCACAGACCAACAGACATCTCCCACAGCTGCTCTTTGGCTTCTGTGACTCTGGCCACTGTTTATCTTGGCTTCACTCTGTCCCTTTTCCACCTTCTTCAACTTTGACCTTTTTTCACTTTCTATCCTCAACACCTCCAAGATACAGCCTTCTTCTCAGACTGGCTTGATTATACTTATTTCTTTCATTGTCTTCCTTTTCTTCATAGCTTCTTATTCACTATCCAACCCACTAGTTTCTGGTTCTACTCAGCCACTTTATAGAAACTTTTTAAAAAAGTCACTAATGACCCTATTGTCAAATCCAGTGACACCTACACAGGTTCGGACAGTTTTGACCATTTATCCTCCTAATTCTTTCCCTTTTTTTTTTTTACCTTCTGACTCCACAATACTTTTCTTAACTGCTGATAGTGATTTGACAATGACTATCTAGTAACCCTCTCTGTGGAGGAAAAACAAAAACACCAAAACTCTAATGTGTACTGTTTTCTGATGTCCACGGTATAGAAGCTCTCATCATGGTCCATTTCAGGCTACTAATGTGACATCACTGAATGCTGAACTGAGAGGAGGTGTGAACAGTTGTTTGTCTTCAAGTGGTGCAAGCTGACTCCAGCATACCACCAACTTCTGGCAGCTTGCCCCTCTAAATAGGAGTTCTCCAAAGGAGTGGTTTCCAAGTTGGAGTAAATGTATTCCATGGCTTCTACAAGATAACCTATTGGGGTGTGGAAAGACTATATTAGAAATTCTATTTATATGTAAATTTTAGTGTATCTTTTCCAAATTTTTATTTTCTGTGGCCTTTATTATGTACATACTACATTAGTACAGTATACATATAGTATATTATGTATGCACGTGAGTGTGTGTAAATAGCATTTATTGGAGTCTTACTATGTACTAGGCCTATGTTACGTTATTTAAATCTTACTACAGTCTTATAAGATAGTTGCTAAAGTTCACAAAAGTTTAATTAACTCAAGATTAATTAGGATTTGAAAGTAAATAAATGTATTGATGGTGCATCCTCATTTTTAAAAAACTGGTGAGTTAAGTAATCAAAAACTTTTGGAGGTTGTGATCTGAAGCTTGACTTGCTTTTCACTCTATTTACTCTTACCAGATTATTTCACATGCACTGATGGTTTCAACAACCATTCATAAGCATTTGATTTCGATTTTTTTTTCTCCAGCCCTGTGGAGTTTCAGACCTAAATTTTTAAAGCCTTCTGGTAGCCCAATATGTTGAAGACATAATGAGAAGACTTCAGGGCTCATGTATTGAGTTTTTGCTAGTATAATTGATTCTAATTAAAAAGAAAGTTAAATTTCCAGAAAAATGTCAAAAACATAACATTAAAAGATATCACTTGTTGTAATATATATTTATGAAAAACTATTTTGCAGGGCTCTCAAAAGTTAAATCAGATACATTTTGGACATCAGTTTCCTCATCTATAAAGCAAAAAAATTGAACTTGAATTTGGGTGGCTTCCTTGAAACTCTTTTTGTCCTGGATTCCTAGTCATATCCCACTCTATTAGTGTTTTCAGTGTAAAATGATGCTTCTACCTACCTTATCAATCAATAGTAATTTACTGGTTTGTGGACTTATGTACTTAATAAATGGAATTTTGATTTTCTTTTCTTTTTTTTTTTTTTTTTAAAGATTTTATTTATTTATTCGACAGAGATAGAGACAGCCAGTGAGAGCGGGATCACAAGCAGGGGGAGTTGGAGAGGAAGAAGCAGGCTCATAGCGGAGGAGCCTGATGTGGGGCTCGATCCCATGACGCCGGGATCACGCCCTGAGCCGAAGGCAGACGCTTAACCACTGTGCCACCCAGGCGCCCCAGGAATTTTGATTTTCTTAACATTAAACTAACTCCTTAAAAAACGGATACATGTGTCTGTTTCAGACATGACCTCTGACTTCTGACTTGGAAATGATTCTTAATTTCAAGGTAGTAGGTCTCAAATGAGAGATTATTTAAATATATCTCAGCAAATATCCAGATTGACAGGTCTCCAAGACAATTTATAGTAAGCTATTTAGGAAAGAATGCAATATGCCCTTTGCACTTACTATAGGCTTAAGGGAAATCTGGGCCTGTAAAACATTTGGTGATTGCTGAGCTTTTGACACTTACCTGCAAACCTTATTGTATGATTGTTATAGCCTTAAAAAGAGAAAAAAAAATTATTAGAATGTAAAGGGTCAGGAGGAACATAATATTGAGTGTTTATTTCACAATCTCTTTTCAGAGTTCTAACTAGTTCTAATGTACTACAGTTTTTCTTATGATAGTACTTTTCTTTCCTCTTCTTTACTCTGCCTTCCTAGTTTCAAAATAAATTAAGGATTCTTATTTATAACAAGAACATTTATGACTCCAGCAAAGATGATTTTGGAAATAGAGAGAAAGTAAGATTTTTATTTTTATCTTGACACATACTAATTTATAAGCTTTTGAAAAAAAAATAAGTTCTGTAATTTCTTAATTTTCATTTCATAATGTGAGAAACAGGGTAAAAGTGGCTACTTTTCTAGATAATGTTTAATCCTTGCAGATTTTCTCACTTCGAAATGAACTGAACTTTTTCTTAATTGGTACATCTGAACTTGCATGAGGCTGCTATATGAATTAACTTCCATTCCCTATAGGGGAAGCCTATTCTATTTCCTAGGTTATTTTTTAGTCAGCAGTTTAGGCAAATTCACTTGGCTCTGAAGTTGAGAGAATCCTTTTAGCTTTTGGTATATGCTGGCATACACAGAAGATGAAGATGAAGAAAATGTTTGCTTTAAAACATGATATTCTCATGATAAGATGCATTACTATACTGGGTCATTTCTGAACATATGTTTGCAATTACCAATACTTACTGTCCACCTCCTCCAGGAGTTACTATTTGTTCCCCATTCCCAGTTTATCCATTTATAAAAGAGGGAGAGTGGGAGCTGGTAGAGAGTTATAAAGGGATATCCAGCCACGCTTAAGGAAATCTTAAAATTCCATTGCCTTTGTTTGCTACTAAAACTGTGTGAAAGTTAATATTTTTAGTCCACAGAGATTTATGCAAATTATTTTTGAAGTCCTAGTCATGGAGGTCATATCCCTTGAGTGTCATCAGAAATTCTGGTTTGTGTTAGCTGGAATTCCCAGAGCTAAAATAATAAAAATATGGCTGAAAGGTATCATGGAGATTTTGTGTTCAGGAGATCTCTTTCTTAGAGGCAGGAAGATTAATTTGATAGTTATCTTTTGTTCGTTTTTTAAATTATAAGAATAGTACTTGTTTTGAAATATCAAACAAGATAGAAGTTTATAAAGTAAAACCCCCTAGTTCCATACATCAGCCACTAGCGTTAACCAGTATTAATAGCTTTTTTTTTAAACAAAAATGGGATTAATCTGTACTTGTTGCATAACTTACTTTTATTTACTTAAGAGATCATTGACATCTTTTCAGGCCTATGCATATAGACCATACCTAATATATATTTATGTACTTCTCTATAAAAGGATGTTTAGATTATTTCTAATTTGGGACCACTGCTAACTAAATTAAACATTCTTGTTCTTATATCTTAATGCTTTCATGCAGGGCTGGGTACCAGAAATAGGGTTGTTTGGCTCACTGAACATCTTACAGGTTGTGTTATGGAAGGACTTTATAAAACCGTCTGATTATAAGATTTGATCTTCTGTGCAAATAGAAAAATCCTGGGTTGGAGACCAACTGGAGCTAAGCTAGACTTGGTCTTCAAAACAAGGAGTGTTCATGTTTTCGTTCATTGGGTTTAACTGTGTGACAATCAACAGCCAACTTTGTGAACTAAGGCAGTACATATCTGTGAAAATGAAAACCACTGAATCACTTATGCAAGTTTAATTTGGCTTTATGAATATTTTTTAACATCACTCAAAAGGAAACTATAAATAATCTTCCTTGAGTATAATCTTTCTCTTAAGGAAAATAATACACACCTCACAGATTGGGTATGTTATTGCCTGCTGCCGTTCCTGATTTATATCAGTGCAATTCTGCATTTTTATTCTCTGTAGAATACTTTGTGACTTCATAAATTTGCATTGGCACATCCGTACGTTTATCACAGGTAGTGGACACACTGCCCCTAGGCAAGTGGGCACAAATAAACCATAGGGAAATTAGCGTAAGGTTTGGGGTGAAACAATATCACTGAGAACAAAACCTCTTCTGTTCTACTTTCCACTATTTTCTGGCTGATTCTCTTGCCCCTGGTCTGTTCAGGAGCACAAAAATTACTTTTTAGCTTTTTTTCCCCATGCCTTAGGCCAAAATGACTATTTACTCTATTGCTTCACCTGCTGGTTTAATATAAGAAGAGTTGAAGAATCTCAGGGACAAGAGAATTTGTTTAATACCAACAGGAGCTGTGATTTTGCCGCTCGGGTCCTGAAAGCTGGAAGGTTCTTGGCTAGAAACAAGTGCTGATGACTTTTCATCTCCTTTTCCAGGGAATTGTTCCATTACACTGCTGCTGTGATATCCTTCTAAACTTCCAAGGATGCAAGCAACAGACACTCTTGTGGCCTGGGCACACTCAGAGAGATGTTTGGGTGAATGTAATATCTGTTTTTGTTTTTGTTTTTTTTAAAAGATTTTATTTATTTTTATTTGACAAAGATAGAGACAGCCAGCGAGAGAAGGAACACAAGCAGGGGGAGTGGGAGAGGAAGAAGCAGGCTCCCAGCGGAGGAGCCTGACGTGGGGCTTGATCCCATAACGCCGGGATCACGCCCTGAGCCAAAGGCAGACGCTTAACCGCTGTGCCACCCAGGCGCCCCTAATATCTGTTTTTAATGTCATTTAGTTGTTCATTTTAGACTTTTCAAAAAACTCATTTTCAACACATGCAAACTTAAGACTTCGAAATTCTGTGGGGGAGAGCCATGAGCAAATTGTTTCCAGGGCTCCGTGTTACTACTTCCTATCATGAGCCCAAGTTAAGTGCTGGTCAGGTCTCATCTGGGGCATTCAAGACCCCAAATTTCATTATTGTGTTCAAATGTAGAAACTGCACCTAATGGTCTAGAGTGGCTCTTTGCTGATATGGTGATTCTCATCCTCCCCTACGTTCTACTTTCAGAGGGAATTAAGGCATTTCATTAATAGTAACCACTTTATTCCCCCCATACCCCAAATGTAGGGAGCCAGACCTCTTGTCAAGACTATTATGATGGTTTCAAACTACTTTCTCATCCTTTATGCAGTTTCCATGGTTACTGAATGCTCTTTATACAGAATTAGTAAAATTTCTCTCTTGCTTCTTCTCATGATTCCCTTTTGCCCATGGAATAAAGCTCAAATTCTAGTTGTGACAGGTGACCTGCCATGATCTCAATTCTCTCCCAGATTTTCGATTCGAAAATACCCCTTTGCCTCATAAGCTTTGATTGTGAGAGGTTACTCTGTTTTTCCCATAACTCTCTAAGATCGTAACTTCTTCCACACAGCCTTCCCCACACATTTCTCATCTGGATTACCTTTCTTCACCCAAACACTTCCCTGGGGAAATGGTCACTCAGTCTTTTGTGCCCATCCTGTATTTATGAGTATTTTAATTATAACAACTGTAATATCTTATTAAGTATATTTGTTTAGTTGCCTGTTTTGTATTTCAGGGCTGTCAGTGTTACATTGACAGAGGTAAAGTTCTTCATTTGTATATCACCATGTCTAGCATAGAGTAGACAATGACT